>NC_072411.2:30010000-30330000 GCF_028858775.2 Pan troglodytes
CAAAGTACCACAGACTGGGAGGCTTAAACAGAAACTTATCGTCTCACAGTCCTGGAGGCCACAAGTTGAAGATCAAGGTGATGTCAAGGCCATCCTCCTTCCTGACCTCTTCCTAAGCTTCTGTAGTTCTTTGGCCTGTGGCAGGACAACTGCAATCTAAATAATATTCTCTTTTATGTGTGTGTGTGTCCAAAATCCCCCCTTTCTATAAGGACATCCAATCCAATAGGATTAGGGACTACCCTACTCTAATATGACCTCATCTAAATTAATTACATCTGTAAGGACCCTATTCCCAAATAAGGTTACATTCTGAGATAGTAGGGGTTAGGACTTCAAAATATGAACACTCTGGGAGACACAATTCAAGCTGTAACAGTACTCAACAGAAAGGAGTGGGTATTGTCCACCAAAAGTCACAGGCAAAAATGTTAATGGATATTTAATTCATAGTAGTCAAAACTGAAAATAAACCAAATGCACAACCAAGAGAGAATGGGTCAACAATATGTCATATATTCATACAATGGAGTACCATATGGCAATGAAAACAAAGCAAAATGATTGCTACGCTCAACAACACAGATAATGCTCAGAAACATATTGAGCCAAATAAGCAGACACAATAGTGTATGCACACTGATTCCCTTTATATAAAGTTCATATGAACTATAAATGCTTATATCTGTGAATCCATGAGGATAGAAGTTGGAGGAGTGAAGAAGTGTTATGGTGAAGGTGGGAGTGAGGGAGTGGGTATTGACCAGGAGGGGGTGTGATAAAATTTCCTAGGGAGATGAAATGTTTCATGTCTTCATTTGAGGACTGGCCACTCAGGAATACATGTAAAATTGATCAAGATGTACAATATGTACAAGATATAAAATATATGTGTTTTACTGTGTATATTGTGTCTAGGAAAGACTATAAGAAAAATAATAAAAACATACTGTTGATTAGTAGGTTTCAATGCAAAGCCTTTGCCTTTTCTGTACAATTTCATTAAAATGTTGACAAAAAAATGGTTCATTAGAAGGATGCTTAATAAAATCTACCCTGCAGGGGCTGATTAATCCATAGCCTCCAGGTCTAGCCAGCATAAGGCCGGGGACACATTCTCTTATGTGCTCATGCTGCAGCCTCTGAACAAATAAAACCTAGTGATGACTGGTTAGCTGTATCATCTCTCAAGGATCCACTTTCATCTGAAGCTTATGTATACCACATGAGTAGGGTTCTCTAGAGAAGCAGAACCTACATATCTATATCTATTAATATACATATAGGTGTGTATGTGTGTATATATATAGGTAGTATATATATGTGTGTGTATATATATAGGTAGTATATATATGTGTATCTATATATATACACACATTCACATACATACATACATATATATGAGGAAATTTATTGGAGGAATTTGCTCATGTGGTTATGGAAGCTGAGAAATTCCATGGTCTGCCATCTGCAAGCTGAATAACCAGATAAGCTGGTGGTGTAATTTCGTCCACACCAGAAGGCCTGAGAATCAGGGGTCAACAGTTTAAGTCTTCTTCTGAGTCCACAAGCTGGAGAACCAGTTTTGATCCCCCAAGACAGGAGCAGGTGGATGTCCTAAATCAAGAAAAGAGAGAGCAAATTCGCCCTTCTTCCTCCTTTTTGTTCTATCCTAGCTCTCAATACATTGAAAGGTGTTAACCCACACTGGGGAGGACAGATCTCTTTTACTGACTCTGCTGATTCAAATGTGAATCTCTTTCAGAAACACTTTCACAGGTATACCCAGAAATAACATTTTACCAGCTATCGGGGAATCCCGTGACCCAGTCAAGTAGACATATAAAATTAACCATCACTGTAAGCAAAGAGAAGAGGGAGACAGAGGAAATTGAAGACAAAGATTGGTATGGATATCCCCGTGTTGATGCACAGGAGATAGTCCATTCTCCGAGCAGGAGGCAAGCCCTCCTGCTGAGGCAGCTGACATCTGTCAGTTTTTCAGGAAATCACATGTTAGGGCTCTGGCTTGAGTCACGACCATCTGCAGTATTGACAGAAGAGTGAAATAATGGACCTTAATATTGAAAATACTTGAATTTCTCTCCCAAAATTTATTACTCTTCTCTGTTTTCTGTTTGAGAAAATAAAAGTATGGCTATCCATTTTCTAAAGAGTACATTCATGGCACACATAGAATCATTTTTCATAAAGGATTAAGAGGAATAATATCACATACCCAGAAAATCTGATTGCTTGAGATGCGTATGTGATTTTCTACGTGAATAATGCACAGTTACATTCTGAAGAGGGATTGTGGAGGCCCCTTAGATAAGCCAGTCAGTAGGAGATGCAACCTCAGGTCCCCATCCCGCGGGAGACAAAGGGGCTATTTAGAAGCAATCTGGTTCAATGTTGGCTGTTAGCAGGTTCTTTCTTGAGGGGTGCTATGCAGCACAGGTGCCTCTAATTGAGGATGAGCCTGTGACTGCCCTGACCGGTAAGTCCAGGCTCAGTTGTCATGAAGTTGGAGGACCCTCTGTCCCTCAGAGCCAAAATCACCCGCTCCTGGGTCCTAGTTAAGACCCCTGATGCTGGTGCCTCTTTGTTGTGATGATGCTGGTTCTACCCTTTGCCTCTCCTCACCCGCAAACACATTCTCCAGCCCCCTCTTCCTGCTCTGCATCTCCACAAGCTGATACACAGAAACTGTGTCATCTGGGCTTCTTGCCCACTGGTTCCAAGTGGATTCAGCCATGGACAGCAGCAGCAGGAGACTGGTGGGCAGGAGGAGAAAGAGCTCCAAGTATCTTTTCTATTTACTCCCTGCCTGGCTGCTGCATCTTGGGTAGTAGCCCTGTACTTCCCTTTGCTTGCAACAGCCTGTCCTCCACTTGTTCAACCCCCCCGTGGAAGAGCTGACTGACACTCATCAGGATCCCAGACAGTCCTGGGCCCCTGAGCATTCCATTAAGCCACCTTCTCATGCCTCCGGACTAGTAGCAACCCAATTCTCCCCCACTTCTCTAGCTACCTGGGGCTTCACTTCTTCATAATATTTTTACTCTCCCAGTTTAAAGATAAGTCAATTATTTACCACTGAAACAAGAAATGCCATAGAAGTTGAGTTATTCAGATTTCACTTTTTCTTCAGCTAATATACCCCCAGGCCCCATAAAAAAAAAATCTGAACCCTTCACTTGTTCACTGCCTGTTCCCCCTCATTTTCCCTCATTCAAGGGTAGGCTCCACAGGATAAGGAAAGTTTATTTCATTCCCTATTGTATCTCCAGGACCTAGAACAACAATGCATAGCACAAAGTAAACACTCGACACATATTTGTAGAATAAATAGATGAATGAATAAGTGAATGAGAGTATAAATGAATAAGACAGCATCAAATATTTTAGGCCTATTCTGCTAGTGACACAGGAAGTAAGTCCACTCCCTTTTACTAAAATTATGGTTACATGAAAAACTAATTAAAATGCAAGGCAGAAATAATAAATGTAGAAGCAATGAGGGAAACAGAAAATCACCATCAGAACAGCACGGTAATAATTGCTCCGGGCAATTGATGCGTGCTAAAATTAGTGGGTGGAACTTTGAGGAGAAACAGGAATTTGCATAGCCTCAAAGTATTTTCTGCAAAATATTTAATTACTGTGCTGGATTTAACATATGTTCAGAAATCCTTTGATATTACTCCTTCTAGAAGATGTAGCTTAATTCACTTCCCATTGAGTGTGGGCTGACTATAGTGAATTGCTACTAATAGAGTGGGGTTTCTTGGCCTCAGCACAGTTCTCTGTTGCAGGGATGCCCTTTGCAGGGTTTAAGATGACAGCAGCATCTCCAGCCTCTACCTGCTAGATCCCAAGAGCAACCTCACTCCCATCTGTGACAACCAAGCATGTCTCCCCTGAATATCCTCTGGGGAACAAACCACCCTTCGTTGAGAGCCACTGAAATAGAGGGTGGAAAAGGACACAGAATAACTTGCAAGTAGAAAATCCTAGGCCAGGCACAGTGGCACATGCCTGTAATCTTAGCACTCTGGAAGGGCGAGGCAGGAGAATCACTTGAGTATAGGAGTTCAAGACCAGCCTGAGTGAGACATCATCTCTATAAAAAAAAGTTTTTTAAAAAATTAGCTGGGCATGGTGGTGCACACCTACAGTCTCAGCTACTCAGGAGGCTCACCTGAAGCTCAGGAGGCAGAGGCTGCAGTGAGCCGAGATTGCATCGCTGCACTGCAATCTGGATGACAGAGTGAGAGCCTGTCTCAAAAAAGAAAAGAAAAGAAAAAAGAAAAGAAGGAAGGAAGGAAGGAGAAAAAAGGAAAGAAAGAAAAAAGTAAAGAAAATCTTCACTAAAATCTCCTTAACCAAAGGATAAACATACACATCATAGTGGAAACCAGGTTAACTTCATGTACCCCCCGGTGTGATGGGATGAGAATAGTACACAGCCCAATCATGAGAAGCATCAGATAAACCCACATCCAGGTGCATTCTACAGCTAGATCTCTGACCACTGCTGCTCTTCAAATGTGGAAAGGTCATAAAATACAAGGGAAAACGTGGAAACAGTCACAGATTGGAAGAGACTAAGGAGACACAATGAGTGAGTGCAACATGGTATTCTGGAGTGGATCATTTCACAGAAGGGAAAAATAAACATTAGGGCAAAAAATATGAAAAACATCTAGAATTTAGTTCATGGTGTTATGCTGATGTTAATTTATTAGTTTTGATAAATGTTCTATGGTTATGTAAGATGCTAATGTAAGGGAAGGAGGGTGAAGGAAGACAGGAACTCTCTGTATTATCCTCACAACCCTTCTGTCAACCTAAAATTAATTCAAATAAAGTTAAACAGTGCAAAATGTGAGGTAGAGAGTACTAACCACAAACGAATGATAGAGAACACCTTTCAATCTTTCTCTCTGCAAATACACTCCTTGCCTCATTATCCATTTGCTGACCCTACCTTCTACCACTACAAATATATAATTCAGCTTATACTTTGAGTGACTTCTGGTTATATATTTTACTCCAGTTCCATGGCAGCCTCATTCACTAGGCAAACAAGATGATAAAATTTCTAGGCCTCGGGCTAAAAGAAATAGCTTGGGCAAAGTTTCCTCTAACCCAACACAATTGATGGAAATCTCTTGGAAGTAAATTGCTTCCATTTATCCCGAATCTCATTGTCTTCTGAATGTCTGGCTGATGCTCCAGGCTCTTTGAGAATAGTGCCTCATTTGGAGGAATGGGGCTTCTGTTGCTTCAAATCTTTTCTTCAGTAATTCATTTATAGACACGCACAATGGGGTCTCCTAAGTTACGAGGGGTGCCCTTCTAACTAGAGAGCTATCTGGCCCATAGTTGGAAATGCAGAAATGTCTCACTAAGGCCAGGCATAGGTGAAATGCAGTATAGCTTCAGTGGAGGCAAGGGCAGTGCATAATAAGACTGTGATAGTTTTGACAGGAAAAAAAATACATTTACCAGAATTCCAAAGCCTCCACTTGGTTCCCATGGAATTGAGCCCCTGGAGGCAACTTCCAGGCCTGCTTCTCCAGCCCTCTGCACTGGACCAAGCAGGGGACCTGTGGAACCTGACATCCAATGAATTTAGGTCTATCCTGGAAGAAAGATTGAATAACGTGCTCATAGACTACCTGCGTACCTTGCACCAGCACAGTGGCTGCTGAGAGGGAATAGAGTGTGGCTGTACTACACTTCACTGAAGAGAGTCGGTGTCTACCCAAGAGGCGTGAACCTTTCTCCTAGGAGATGGGGTAGGTGTGTAGCCAAAAATATATCTAAGAGAACAATTCCTAATTTATAACACTGTGATGATAACATCAGTCATCCTGTCTGACAATATTCAACAAAAAGGTTATTAGGAACTGTGGATGGAGTCATGAAACCATCAATCCAATGGAGGCTGACCCATCAGCTCTAACCAAATATGGTGAGCCTCATGCTATAAGGAGACCTGCGATGTCAGTCCGGCTAATCTGGGTATGCAAATGCTTAGAATATGCATTTTCCCAACTATAAAGTACTACTGATTTTTTTTTATAAAAGAAAACGATACATTTAAAATAAAATAACAATACAATCTTAAAACTCTAAGCATGAAACAGACCCCTGACAGAAGCCATTAAAGAAAAAGGTGGCAAGATTTGACTTCATAAATATTAAAATTTTTAGTACTGCAGAAGTCATCATATAAATGGATTAGTGACAACCTGGGAGAAAATATTGGCAATACATGTGGTGAACAAGGAATTAATATGCGTGGTGTATAGGGAATGCCTATATAACACCAAACAAAAAAAATAGGGGTATTGATAGTGGCTATGAATAGACAAATTACATATATAAAACCACAAATGGCCAATAAATAGTTGAAAATATAATACAATTTTATGAATAATTTTAAAATAAAAATTTAAACCAGAGTGATATATTTTATTTATCTGATCAGATGGACAACAATTTAAAAGAATATTGATATCAATTCAGTACTGGAAGAAAAATTGGAGCTACCACCTCTTCTTGGCAGAAGTGCAAATTAGTATAAATTGTTATAGTTTGAACGGAAGTAAATTCATATAAATATCTTAAAGACAATTTGCCAAATTTACCAAATTTTAAAATTTGCATGGCTTTTACATCCAGAAGTTCCTCTTACAGCAAGGATCCTTATACATAGATACATTTACAAAAACATGCCCAAATGGTTTTAACACCAACCTCCCAAAAAGCGACGAGACTTAACAAATAACCCAACTAGAAAATGGGCAAAGAACCAAACAGATATTTATCAAAAGATGACATAAAAATAACCAACATGCATATGAAAAAATGTTCAACATCACTCATCTTCAGGGAAATGCAAATCAAAACTGCAATGAAATAACACCCCATACCCATTATAACAGTGATTATCAAAAAGACAGAACATAAGTGTTGGTGAGGATGTGGGGAAGGAAAACACTGGAACACTTCTGGCAGGAATGTAAATTCGTGTAGCCATAAATGGAAAACCATATGGCGGTTCCTCAAAATATTAAGAATCAAACGACCATATGATCCAACAGTCCCACTCCTGTGTTTATATCTAAAGGAAATAAAATCAAGATCTCAAAGAGGTGTCTGCATTCCCATGTTCACTGCAGCACTATTCACAATAGCCCAGGACATGAAATCCACCTAAGTGCTCACCAGTAGATTCATGGAGAAAGAAAACATGGTATATGCAAAATTCGATAACATTCAACCTTAAAAAAGAAGAAAATCATGTCATTTGTGACAACATGGATGGACTTAGAGGACATTATACTGGATGAAATAAGCCAGGCACATGACGACAAATACCGCATGATCTCACTTACATGTGGAATCTAAGAAAGTGGAACTCATAGGAGCAAAGAGTAGAATGGTGGTTACCAGTGACTGGGGAGAGGTGGGGTGGAGATTCAGGAGATGCTGGCCTTAGGACACAAAATATCAGTTAGACAGGGGAGATAAGTTCAAGAAATCTATTGTACAACATGATGACTATAGTTAATAACAATGTATTGTATTGAGAGGTGAAGCCAGTTGGACTTCCTGGGTTGAGTGGGGACTTGGAGAACTTGTTTGTCTTACAAGAGGATTGTAAAATGCACCAATCAGAGCTTTGTAAAAACACACCAATCAGTACTCTGTAAAACGCACCAATCAGTGCTCTGTAAAATGCACCAATCAGCACTCTGTAAAATGCACCAATCAGCAGGATTCTAAAAGTAGCCAATCGGGGGGAGGATTGAAAAAAGGGCATTCTTATAGGACAGAAATAGAACAGGGGAGGGGACAAATGAGGCAATAAAAGCTGGCCACCCCAGCCAGCAGCTGCAACCTGCTTGGGTCAGTTTCCAAACTGTAAAAGCTTTGATCTTTTGCTCTTCACAATAAATCATGCTGCTGCTCACTCTCTGGGCAGTGCCGCCTTTAAGAGCTGTAACACTCACCAGGAAGGTCTTCAAGGCCTGTGGCTTTATTCTTGAAGTTAGCCAGACCACGAACCCACTGGCAGGAGCCAACTTCGGAAACAGTATGTCTGAAATTTATTAAGAGTAGATTTTAACGCTCTTGCCACAAAACAATAAGCATGTGAGGTCATGAATATGTCAACTGCTGTATTTAGCTGTTCCACAGTGTGCACATATATAAAAACATCACGTTGTATTCCCGAAATATATAGGGGTTTTCTTTGTCAACTTATGAAAACGAATTATTTTTTCAAATGTGCATAAAAAATTTGGGACAATACCTGATGATTTGTTAATATTTAATAATGTCAACTATTATTTTTACAAAGCGTTTTAGTAGTAAATATAGTTGTCAATAGCGTTTAAAACTACCCAAATATTCCTTATAGGAAAATTCTTAAATAAAATATATCATATCTATATTGGCAAATGATTGTTGATCAATAGGTATTTGTTGAAAGAATGCTTAATTCTGGTTGGTTTGGATGAAACTGCTTTTATAGTGTGGTTTTCCACGCATGCTGGCTGGTTGAGAACATCATCTGCCTTGGTTTGAGAAGACGCATCTCTCCTGTCAGATGGGAGCCGCAAGATGGGTTCACAAGGGGATCAAACTGAAGGCTGTCTTCCAAGTGTGGGGACTACTCTGACCTCAGGGTGTTACCAACCGCGTGAGCCACAGTCCTGACTCTCCAAACCCACATACATCACCCTGATGTTCCTTAGAGCAATTGCTGTCTCTTGTCCCTTGATCCTCTAGAGGATGGCAGCTGCCCTGTTCCATACCCTGAGGACTGTGGTAGCTGCTGACTCTGAGCCACAACCTAGCACTGCTGTAGCAGTTGCTGTGTGCTCATGTTATGAAATGCAGGCTCTTATGCATGCTTCACTCCATGTAGGATCTGGTTTGTTTCCACTTTTAGTAATTCTCACTCACCTGTGGTATGCTTTTCGTTCTCCAAAGCTATCTGATTCGATGATTTCATGTGCTGGGGAAGGTGGAGGGCAAGATTCCTGAAGGCTGGCTGAGTGCATTCTAGGGCGTCAGGACAGGACTGGGTCTTCGGACAATTTCACATTTCAATTTTTCTACCTCTGGTGATAGTAGTGGTTATTAAAGTTTCTGGTCCAGGAACCCTTAGGGGTTCCCAAAATCCTTTGAATAACTCCATGAGTTCAAAATCATTTTCATAGCAATGCCAAAGTATTGTGTCTTTTTTAATGTTACCATAGCTGTAGAGCAGGGTTTTCCAGAGATTACGAAACATGTGCTATCACAATGGAGTGCACACAGGCAAACCAGGTAGAGTTGATTTGTCTTCCATTAAGCCAGACGTTAAGGAGATTTGCAGCCTGTCACGGTGGCTCACGCCTGTGATCCCAGCACTTTGGGAGGCCGAGGCGGGCAGATCACGCGGTCAGGAGATCGAGACCATCCTGGCCAACATGGTGAAACCCTGTCTCTACTAAAATACAAAAAATTAGCTGGGCGTGGTGGTGCACACCTATAGTCCCAGGTACTTGGGAGGCTGAGGTAGGGGAATGGCTTGAACCCAGGAGGCAGAGGTTGCAGTGAGCCAAGATCACGTCACTGCACTCCAGCCTGGCAACAAAGACTCCGTCTAAAAAAAAAAAAAAAAAAAAAGATTTGTAAAAGGGTAAAGGAATGTCCGTTTTCTCACTAGTTTCTTTTTTTTAATAAAATATAGCTAATTTTTTAATAAAACATAATTTGTTACTGTCAACTGGTTATTTTTAAATAAATAATGAATATATTAATACATCTCCGTTTAAATTTCTAATACTGAAAACATTGATAGACAAGATCTTAGGAGTGCTCAGTAATATTAAGAGTCTGAAGGAAATCTGCTACCGAAACTTTTGAGAAGCACTGCTCAGTAGGATCATGTTCTGACCCTCCCTTGGGAGTAGGCTGGCAAAGGGCAGGGGCCTAAGAGCCCAGGGTTACCGGATCTATGCTCCTCCGGTCCAGCCTCCTGCAGGCTGTCAGACTCTAGGCTGTGTCTCCCGTGATCTGTGGTCGCCTCCTGCAGGCTTCCCGCCTTGGTTGACACAGGCCCCGAGAGCCTCATGAGTACTGGTAAAGTAGGATGTCACTCTCCTCTGCTTCACATTCTGTCAAAGATTCCTGCGCTCCTGCTTGTTAATCTTTTCCCTAGTGAAGCAACTGTGGTTTTACTGCTCAACTAGTTAGTTCTACTTGAGATCTAAAGAGGAAAATAAAACACATCTAACAACATGACTGATTTTAGTAATTTTGGAAAACTCCTCATCTACTACCCCCCGCACACACACAATCACATCTTCCTAATGATGCTTTTCAGTATTTAGTTTTCAAGATTATTAATTATTAATTTTATAAAGTAATATGTGTTTTAATTTAAAATTATAGGTAGGATAAGAATATAATAACTTAAAACTACAAACATTCCTATAAAGATAGTTTGTATAAAATCTTGGTTCATTTCTTTTTTTTTTTTTTTTGAGATGGAATCTTGCTCTGTCGCCCAGGCTGGAGTGCAGTGGCGTGATCTGGGTTCACTGCAAGCGCACCTCCCGGGTTCACGCCAATTCTCCTGCCTCCCTAGCCTCCCGAGTAGCTGGGACTACCAGCGCCCGCCACCACATCTGGCTAATTTTTTGTATTTTTAGTAGAGACAGGGTTTCACCATGTTAGCCAGGATGGTCTTGATTTCCTAACCTCGTGATCCACCCACCTCGGCCTCCCAAAGTGCTGGGATTACAGTGGTTCATTTCTTTATAAATACCTTCTTTTTTAAAATTTCATAAAACCAGTAATGTGTTTTCATTATGTTGCGGTTGTTTGATGACACGTGATTTCACGGGATCTATGTAGTTGCATCATAGCTTCCATCCTGGGGCACTTTTGTTACATCTGTTTGTTTTCCTATCATGAGTACAAAAAATTCTTATATTTTAACCTTTCTTCCAAACTGTGATTATTTCCTTAGTACAAATTCCAAAATATTGGCCTATAAAGTACAAAAACTGTTAAAGTTCTTCCATTTTCAGCCAAGTTCTTTCCCAGAAACATTATACCAACTCCTACTCCCTCCAGCAGCCTATGAGAAAAGCCGTCTCATGGACCTACTCAGAATTAAATAGTTTGATTTGAAAATCCAATTTGGCAGATGTATTTCACTGTTGTTTAAAATTGCAATCCTTGATTACTAGTGTGATTGAACATTTCCCCCAGTGACCTTCCTGGGCAGGTTTTTTGTCTGGTGTATGTATTGTGACCATTCTGCCTATAAACTTTAGCTTGATTTCACTTGTCATTTTTTCCATGTTATTGATGCCTCTTTGTAAACATACATTTTAATTGCTGGGTGACACAGCATTAAATGCATATTCCACATTTACCGAATCATTTCCTAACACGGTACATTTAGGTCTGAGCTGTGCTGCTATGTCTGTCTGTATTAGTTGTCAAGGGCTTCAGTCAAAAAGTGCCACAGACTGGGCGGCTTAAACAACAGAAATGCATTATCTTACAGTTCTGGAGGCTAGAAGAACAAAATCAAGGTGTTAGCGGGATTGCTTCCTTCTGAGGGCTGGGAGGGTGTGCCCTAGGCCTTTCTCCTCTGTGCATGGCTATCTTCCTTCTGCATTTCTTCATTTCACCTTCTTCCTCTGGTTGTCTGTGTGTCCAAATTCCCCCGCCCCCACCCCCCGCTTTTTTTTGAGATGTAGTCTCGTTCTGTCGCCAGGTTGGAGTACAATGGCGCGATCTCGGCTCACTGCAACCTCCGACTCCCTGGTTGAAGCAATTCTCCTGCCTCAGCCTCCCGAGTAGCTGGGATTACAGGCATGCACCACCACGCCCAGCTAATTTTTGTATTTTTCAACATGTTGGCCAGGATGGTCTCAATCTGCTGACTTCGTGATCCGCCCGCCTCGGCCTCCCAGAGTGCTGGGATTACAGGCATGAGCCACCGCCCAGGCCCAAATTCCCCATTTTTATAAGGACAGCAGTCATAATGGTTTAGGGCCCATCCTAAAGTTCTAATTTTTACTTGATTATCTTTGTAAAGGTCCTATCACTAAATAAAGTCACATCCTGAGGTACTGGGGACATCAATATATGAATTTTGGAGGGACACGATTCAACCCATAACACTCTCTTCGAGCTTAAAATTTGTCTGGATTTGTAACTATTTTCTAAGATTAAATTCTCTGGAGTAAAGATAATGACTCTAAACTTTTGTGATGCATACTGTCGAAGTGATAGGGAAATAACCTCTTATTGACAATTAGCAATGAGATGTAATAAGAAACATCTTGAGTCCCCTGGTAAGAATAGGATCTTTAATACAAACTGAAGGTAGGGACTAAGAGTCACACTCCTTCCTGGAGTCATGCCCTATAGGGTGGGGGTGGGGGGGGGGGGCGGGGCATGAGGCTTTCACTTGCAGAAGGATTGGGAGAAGAACCCTGGAGGAGACCCCGGGTAAGGAGACACCACTGCCACAGGCTCTACTCACCCCTGCGCCAGGGAGGCCTCCTGCCGGGACTGGAAGTCTGCTAAGAATTTCTCCCAATAGGCCATGGCTTGTCCTCCCTGGGAGCCATGGAGAGTGGCACTTCCTCAGGGGCTGGAGAAGTGGGCCTGGGCGGGTTCCGGCAGGGAAACAGAACCTCCCAATGAAGCATCCCCACTGATGACAAAGACCATCTCTGAGGGACCCTCCACTGTCCGTTTCACCCCAGAGGTCTGCCCTGCGTCTCACTCTGTTCACATCTATTTTCCACCGGACAGACTCTAATTAAGAAACAATTCAGAATAATTAGAAGCCAGTAATGAATAAAAGGTAATGAGACATTCGATCTGCCAGTAATTTAACAAGAGCTGTGCCTTTGCTAATTAGGAAGTAAAACACCCTCGTGCACTCGAGGCTGACCCGCAGTGTGCCAGTTTCTGTGGCACAGACGTGTGCCTGCAGAGAGGGCAGCCGAGGGCATCAGCAAAGTGAGGCTGGATGCCCTGTCCCACTCCACAGAGAGTGATGGCCAGGACCGCAAGGCTGCAGGGGCCAAGGAAAGACACAGGCAGTGCTGACGGCCTCAGGTCGCCAAGCCCTTTCTGAGTGGCAGTCACTGTGCAGTGGCTTTAAATAGACGCTCCCATTTAATCCTCGAACAAACTGGAAGGTACAGACTGTTCCCCTCTATTTAAAAATAAAGAAACTGGCTTCTGGTGGGAACTCAACCAGTGAAGGGAAGAGCTATTATTAATAATTCAAGTCTGTCTCGTTTCAAAACCTGGGATTTTCCACTTTTTGTAACGGCCTTGGAAATCTTGAGACAATTAATCAATTGCTTTAGGCAAATTCCTGCTGGTGTTCTGTTTCCTTCCTAATTAATGTTGGAATAATTGAGATGGGCAGCTCAGCCTTACTTCTAGTGTGACTGTTCTGTCAAGTCAGCTGCAATGGCCCTGATGAGATTTTCCCCATTTTTGAAGAAAAAGTGGAAACAGTAAATTAGCCTCATTTCAGCAGACCCCTCCAGGAGGTGTCTTCCTCAGCCCACCAGGATGAATGCATTTGCTTAAAATGGTTGTGACTAAACTTCTCATCACAGCTCCAACAAGAAAAAAGCTTGGAAGCCATTACATTAGTCCTTACGACAGGAAAAGGTTGGACAAGGTGAAAATCAGCAACTTTCTGGGGCCCAGGAGAGGCCTGAGGTCCAGGGCACATCTTCACCCTGAAATCTGTGGGGTCAGACACATCTAGAGAGAGATCACACCTGAGCTTCTGCACCACGACCAGAAGTCACTGAAGCCGTAACTTGATAGAAACATTTATCTACCTGTACTGTTTGATAAATTGCTAGAGGCCAAGTACAGATTAGCATGATAATGAGAAAATTCTGAAGGGTCTCTTCCCCACTGTCATTGGTTGGGGGGGACATTTCACAGGCTTTCTTTCCAGTTACCCCCACCAAGTTTCTCATGGTGAGGCTCCCAGAAAGATGCCCTGATGGCCTTGGCAGGGGCAGGAGACGAATGGCCCTGGTATGACCCTCCCAGGCCCTTCTCCCTAACAGAAGCCCACTCTCCAGAGGCAGGACCTCACTTCAGCAAGGGGTTGCGGAATACTGCCTTTCCCCAGACCCCTCCAGCTTTTCTGTCTCACCTAAAGGAAAACATTAAAGAATGTGGTCAATAGGGAACACGAATCCAAGGATATGGATCGGAAATGGAGGAACCGAGACCTTTGTGAAGACCACAGCATGAGGAAGGCCCTGCACCTCACCACCACAAAAACAAGCTTCCAGTATAAAGACCGGCCTGTGGCTGAAAGAGTCAAAACACAGTCTCTCTGAGGAGCAGTGCAAAAGGAAGCCCCTGAGCCAAGAAGAGATGTAAACCAAGACACCTAAGGAATCTGCAGCCTTGGCACCTACAAACAGCCCACATTAGACATGCCCAACTTCAGCTGGATTCACATAAGTTCTCACACAAAAGGCCTTTAACCTCAGTTCCTGTAACCTAATATATCATGTCCAGCTTTTGACATAAAATTGCAAGGAGGGCTAAAAGGCAAGAGAAAACACAGTCTGAAGAGACAAAGCTATCATTAGACCCAGACTCATGTAGGACACAGCTGGTAGGATTATCAGACAGGGAATCTAAAATAACTATGACAACTATGGTAAGGACTCTAATAAAATAATGTGCACAACGTGCAAGAGCAGATGGGTGACGCTAACAGAGAGAAAGAAATGAAAGAAATGGAATCCAAGGGAAATGGTAGAAATAAAAATCATTGTAGTGAAAATGAAAAATGTCTTTGATGGGCTCGTTGAGGAGACTTTATGCAGCTAAGAGGAGTCACTGAACTTGAAGGTAGCTCAAGAGAAACTTCTCAAAGCAAAACACAAGGAGGGAGGATGAAAAAAACAGAACAGAATGTCCTGGGACAATTTCAAAAGGCATGCCTGTACTTAATAGGAATGAGAGAACAAGAAGAAAGAGAGGATAGAGCAGAAGGAATACTTGCAGTGCTCATAGCCAAGAAATTTCAGAAATTACTGAGAGACATTTAAAGACTGAGACTTACTCAGACTATTAATCTATAACATAGAGATTAGCCATGGAACAAGAAGGAAAAGGGCAGAAGTTTTGGATGACTGTTTCTTTGAAGCCTCAAGTCCCTTCAGATGTGTTCCATGGCCTTCCCACCTACAAAGGCTCTGAATCAGGGTGACTGCATCCTCCACCTGGTTGGCTTCCTCATCGAGGAAACCTCCCTTTGAAAAAGCCTTTTCTACCTGGCCCATACCTGCCCAGCTTCCATGAGCTTCAGGCGGCCTCTGGCCTGACCCCTCTGTCAGACCAGCTATAGGCAGTTCTGAAGATGGACATCTCTACTGGCCAAAGCTCCATCCTCCACCTGCTGGTTAAAATGTATATGAGAACATGCGTGCGTATGTGTGCATGTATGTGTGTGCGTGTGTGTGCACGTGTGTGTGTGTGTTGAATATTTGCTCTTACTCCTTCACCATTTACAGTTGACTGCAACATATTAATTTATGCAGTCCCTGTGTTTAATTTTTCTTCAAATAGAAATGTTTAGTCTCCCAGGCTTTCTTGAATGTTTCCCTAAGAAGGCGTCCAGGTTTATGAAGCTGAGCAGCTTCTGGATCTTTAAGGCAGTGTGGGGAATGGCAGGGAAGAAATCCACAGTCTCCTTCTGGGCTTTAGCTGGTGTCTGCTGGTCTCTAGGTGATGTGCCTTGTCTTCCTGTTCCTATTGTGCCCCGATGAACTCTGATGATGCCAGCTATTGCTGCATGGACTTGTGGATCATTCTCCTGCCAAAATAGTGCTCATGGAGGGTCCCACCAGGTGACTTGGCCCCATATAGTAGTTCAGTAGCTGCAGATCTTCTTGGCAGCCCCTTCATCCAGCTTGCTGTTCCAGTGAGCCACTGTCTAACGTCTGCTGCAAGGTCAGTTCCCCAGCCTCAGTGGATCTCTTCGCAGGACATAAATTGCATCTCAAAAGGAGGGCAGGGAAGATGTAGAGAAATCATGGTGTGCTCCCTTTGCAAAGGGAGCTCCTCTCAGTGACGCAGAGGTAAAGGATTCAGCCAAGAGACCCTTCTCCACCCTCAGTGTTACTTTCATTTTTTAATGTACCTCATTCTTTCTAGGCACTAATCAGATTTGCAAGTATTGGGAGAGGAGGTACATTGCTGACTGCAACCCATGTGAATGCTAGCAAAAGGCTCAGTTTCTAATTCGTATGCATTTATATAAAATAGCCTAGGGGAGGTCTTTGTAATTGCTTATGGTGTGACCTAAAAGCCCAAACATAGGGTTTGGCCAGGACAGGAGCTGACTCCCCAGGCAAGATTCAATAATGGCTTTAGAATGGATGGACACAGGGTTGATATCTTTCCACTTTTGCTGCCTCCTCACACTATATAATTTCATACTCCCAGAATGAAAGATTGGTGCTGATCAGGCTTTCACATGAGTTAGATTGGTTCTGATCAGTCTTTCACATGAGTTCTAAACAGCCCAGAAATTAGTAGCACTGTCTTAGGCACCTCTGGAGGCACAGGCAAATCAGGGTGGCAGAATCTGCCCCAACACCATGGCTACCAGAGCAGCAACACTTATACACTGGGGATCCCTCTATGTTTTTCTCTTTAAAAAGTTACTTCTGATTTTTAAAAAAGTTAGAAATTGAATGTGCTAGATGGCCATCATGTCTCCGTTTATTTTTCAGATCCTGTGACTGCAATAATCTATTGTTTCTGCCACCCCCATGCCTCTATTATATGATACTTCCGCTTTTTTGACCCAGAGGAAAAAGTTAAACATATATGCTGATCTCACTGAACCCCTTTATTGCACAAAGCTTTGCTTGCATCCCCCAAAGGTGTAATGAGACACAGGGATAGGAACGACCTTTCAGGTCTCAGAGTAAGATGGACCAGGCTGAGAGAGTAGGCAAGTTCTTAATTCTCATCTGAGCTTTCTCATCCTCCCAAACTGTCATCTCAATGCTGCCTGCCATGCTTCTGTTCCACATTTCTTTTTTAACACCTTCTCCAGTAACTAGGACATTTTTATATTGTCATTCTTGGAATACTAATGTGCTTTCCATCAAAAGCTTTAGGGTAATTAAATTGAAGAGAGGGGAAAATGAATAAAATTTGTCATATAAAATAATGATCCAGTCTGTTGATTGTATCATGTGGACCAATTATAGCCTTGCCAAAAATCAAAGTCACCTGAAATTGCCATTTCTACTTATTGACAATGATTTTTGCTAAAGTAAATTTGGTGCTATAAAGCAGTATATTGGTATAATAGTTCAGTGAGGGGAGGTGATGATTGTGAAAAATAATTTAATATAACAGTCACAATAACAACATATGGAGATAAAATATTATTTTCTCCAATTTTGTAGGATGGAGCAGTCAGTGCTCAAAAACTAATGGCATGAAGGTAGGACTTCCAGAATGGTGCTGCAAAGAGCCCTGGGAAAGCTCTCCCCCAGAGAGACACCCGCTAAGCTTATGAAATTTAGCAATCATTCAAAATCTGTGGAGATTGATCAAAGGGCTTAAAGCAAATTGAGAACAAAATCTGTGGAATTTCTCAGCAGAAGGCTGGGCCTTTGTTCTAGAGACTGCCCCCACCTCCTCCCCCACATTTCTGCCTTGTGGCTGAGTTGTCACAGTGGTCTTGTCAGTAAAGTCATAGTTCCCATTCCCCCTAACTTTCTAGAAGCCAGTGAACCACCAGCAAATCACATTTTGCACAGCTCCCTGCTACAGAAGATCTATGTTGAGTGCATGGTAGCAGTCAGTGGCAATGCACATTTCCCCACTCCCAACTTCCATTAAGTAAGTAAGATTGGCAGGGCAACTGGTGAAAAATTCAGTCTCCTTTTCCCATATATCTTTGTATTATGAGGGAGCTTCTTTAGTAGGATTGGTTAAAATAAAGAGCCACTCTCCTCGCTTCCAGCTTTCTGAGATAAAGCTATTATAGGTAGGCTTACAATCTGGAAAACCACTAGATTCTATTCTCCTTCATTCTGAGATACAGAAGATTTATAATGGATAGTGCTCAGAAGAGGCACCAGTTTTCACCTGTCCAGCACCACACTCCATAGTTGCTGATTCATAAAAAAACACATGGGGCAGTCATGGAGAGCAAACACCACCCCCACCCCCCAGCTTCACACTTCAGCTCCATACAGCAGAGGTTCTACTCAAAGGAAGGTCAGAACAAGCTCAATGTCCGTTAACACCCTGCTGCTGTCAAGGGGCCGGACTTCAAGTGGATCAGAGTATTGAGTAAATTTTATCCCAAGTATAGTTGAAGTCAGCTAGTAATTAGTGAAGTCTAACAGCTTGGTGTAATAGCAATACGAAGAAACTAGCCAGAAGTTTATTAGGGAGATCAGGAAAAGAGAGAGACTAAAGAGAGCTAAAAGAATTTCCAGTCATCGCTGGTGGTCAGGAAGTCTGTGCATAGTCAAGGATCTTCCATTTGAGGAGTGACTGGAGAGACAACTTTTGAAATAAAAGTCCTTAGCTGAGTATGAAGGAAACACAAACTTCTCTAACAGTCTTCTTTTAGAAGTCTCCAAGCCACATACAGATGTTATGATAAAAGGGAGGGGGCACTTACTAGCTCAGAGGGCTTAAGCACAACCTTGAACCAATCAGACGCTGGCAACTAAACAGTGTTGATCATGTGACAGGCCCTAGGAAGACAGGCTTGAGATAAAAAGAAGAGAAATTTGAGCATGACATTGCACACAGCACACTTGAAGGGAAATAGCTTTTCTGAACCACCACAGCCAAATAATTAACATATAAAGCAGCAAACAACATCAATAAGCTTGGAAGAGGGGATCAGTATCTAGAGTTACTACAATGTATTTTCCTTTAGAAGTTTTCAACAAAAAATTACCAGACATACAAAGAAGAAAACCCAGTCATACACAAGAAGGAAAAAAGCTGCCAGTAGGCTCTACCTTTCAGGAGGCCCAGATGTTGGTCTTATCAGGCAAAGACATCAAAGTAGCTATCATAAATATATTCAAAGAATTAAAGAAAATTATCCTTAATTAAAGTTATGATGACAATGTCTCATTAGATAAAGAAGATCAATAAAGAGATATAAATTATAATAGACCAAAATGGAAATTCTGGAGTTGAAAAATATAATAATAGCCCAAATACAAATTTTACTACAGAGGCTCAACAATAGGTTTGAGCTGGCAGAAGAAACAAGCAAAACACTTAAAAATCTAAACTATAAATATTATACAACAGAGAAGAAAAGAATTTAAAAAATGGACACTTACAGAAATATTAGACATTATTAAACACATCAATATAAAAATAATAGAGTACCAGAAAAAGATGAAATAAGGGAGAATTTAAAATGTTCAAAGAAATAATTGCCATCAACATACCAAATTCAATGCAAAACATTCTTCAACAAACCCAAGAAGCTCTTCACAAAGAGATCCACACTTAGACACATTATATTCAAAAAGAAATCTTGAAAGCAGCAAGAGAAAATGAACAAGATAATTCCAATAAGATTAATGGTCAACTCCAAATCAGACAAAATGGAGGCCAAAAATCAGTAAGATGACATATTCAAAGTGCCAAAAGGAAAGGGGGGAAAAAACTCAGTCAGGGCTCTTATATCCATCAAACTACTTTAAAATGAAGCTAAAACAAAGTCATAGATTGAAGCCCCATCCTGCAATGTGACTGTATTTGGAAATGGGACCTTTATGGTGGTAATTAAGATTAAATGAGGGCCCTTATTCAATAAGATTCACGTCTCTACAAGAAGAGGACAAAGTGTGCACTCGCATTCTCTCTCTCTTTCCCTCTCTCTCACTTTCTCTCTTGTTCTCTCTCTGTGGATGTGTGTGGGTGTGTCGTGTGAGGGCGCATTGAGAAGACAGCCATCTGCAAGCCAGGAAGAAAGCCCTCAATAGAAACTGACCATGTCAGACTTCGATCTTGAACTTCCAGCATCCATAACTGTGAAAAAATAAACACTGTTGTTTGAGCCTTCAGTCTGTGGTATTTTGTTATGGCAGCCCAAGCTGACTAATACACCAGATAAACAAAATCTGGGCGAATGTATTGCTAGCAGACTTGCCTTACAAGAAATACAGAGGAAGTTCTTCAGGCTGAAAGTGAGTGACATGTGAGAGTAATTTGAATCCATGCAAAAAATAAATAGTTTCATTAAAGATAATTACATAGAAAATTGTAGAGAATAGTACAATGATATATTTCTTCTACTTTTTTCTTAACCTGTTTTTAAAAAATTTTTAAAGCATTGTGAGGGCTGGGTGCGATGGCTCAAGCCTGTAATCCCAACACTTTGGGAGGCCAAGGTGGGCGGATCATGAGGCCAGGAGTTTGAGACCAGCCTGGCCAAAATAGTGAAACCCTGTCTCTACTGAAAATATAAAAAATTAGCCAGGCATGGTGGCAGGTTCCTGTAATCCCAGCTACTCAGCAGGCTGAGGCAGGAGAATCGCTTGAACCCAGGAGGCAGAGGTTGCAGTGAGCCGAGATTGTGCCACTGCACTCCAGCCTGGGCGACAGCACGAGACCCCATCTCAAAAAAAAAAAAAAAAAAAAAGCATTACGTGTATAATAGTATTGTGTGCCTATATCATATGGAAATGCAATGTATTGGAAAATAATAGCTCAGGAGGAAAGGGATGGGGCCAAAGCTGTACCACAGTAAGGGAGACAGCAGATGATGATGCAGACCCAAGCTAGGAAATAGACTACTACAAATTCTCCCTCATTATCTATCTGTCTGTGTGTGTGTGTGTGTGTGTGTGTGTGCGCTTTCTTTTCTCAGCTTCCTTCAAAAGACATAAAATATTGCTGAAATTAAATTAATGTAAATTGAAGGTGGGTTCTGATAAGATGTATCTTGTAAGCATTAGTTCAATGAATAAAAAGATTACTAACAATTATAAAATAAAAATTCATTAAACACTGAAATCTTCCACTGGAAAAGATTCACTTCATGTGAAAGAAGGCAGTAAATAAAGAACAGAGGAATGAGAGAAAACATGAGACATAGAAAACTAAAAGCAAAATGGCAGATGTCAATATAATCAGATGGGTAATAGCATCCAATATAAGTGATTTAAGCAATCCCATAAAAAAGCATAATTTTAAACTCAATAAAGATCCAACTATGCTGTCTTCAGCAGATACACTTTAGATTAAAATGCACAAATAGTGTGAAAGCAAAAGAGTGGAAAATATATGCCGTGAAAATAGCACTTATAAGAGAGCTGGAGTGGCTATAGAAATATCAGGGGAAAAGAAACTTTAAGACAATAGACCAGGTTCAGTAGCTCACACCTGTAATCCCAGCACTTTGGGAGGCTGAGGTGGGTGGATCATCTGAGGTTGGAGTTTGGGACCAACCTGGCCAACATGGCGAAACCCCGTCTCTACTAAAAAGTACAAAAATTAGCTGGGCATGGTGGCACACACCTGTAATCCCAGTTACTTGGGAGGCTGAGGCAGGAGAATCGCTTGAACCCGGGAGGTGGAGGTTGCAGTGCGCAGGGATTGTACCATTGCACTCCAGCTTGGGTGACAAGAGCGAAACTCCATCTCAAAAATAAGTAAATAAATAACAACAAATATTACTAGGTATAAAGACAATTTATAATTGTAAACATATCAGGAAGACGTGACATTTATAAATATATACACATCCAACAACAGAGTCCCCCCCAGTACTGACAGAATTAAAGGGAAGAATAGACAAGTTAACATTAATACTTGATGACTTCAGCATCGGACATTAATCATTACAACGACTAGGCAGGTCAGCAAGGACGCAGAAGATGTGTGCAACACTGTAAACCCAACAGGACCTAAGGGACATTTATAGAGCACTCCAACCAACAACAGCAGAATACACATCCTTCCCAAGCACACATGAACATTGTCCAGGATAGACAATATGATATATAATAAAACAATCCTCAGTAAATACAAAGTATATTCTCTCATCACAACAGAATTAAATTAGAAATAACAGAAAAGAACTTGAGAAATTCAGAAATCAGTGGAAATTAAGTAGCACTTTTTTAAATGACCAATGCATTGATTAAGAAATTACAGAGAAAATAAAAAATACTCTAAGATAAATAAAAAGAAAAACACAAATTACCAAAATTTATGGGATACACCTAAAATAGTGTTTTGAGGGAAAATTATACCTATAAATGCCTACATTAAAAAGGAAGAAATATTTTAAATCATTTAGCTAACATTTATTTCATGTTAGCAAACTAGAAAATAAAATAAACCAAAATAAAGCAGACAAAAGGAAATAATAAAGAGTGAAATAGAAATTAATTAGAATGTTGAAAAATGAGAGAAATTCAATGAAATGAAAAGTTCATTAAAGATCAGCAACACTACCAAAACTTTAACTAGATTAGTTAAAAAAAAAAAGGACTCAAATTACTAAAATCAGGAGTAAAAGAGGGGGCATTACTACCAATATCATGAAAGTGCAAAGTATTATAAAGTAATACTATGACAAACTGTATGCCAACAATTTAGATAACTTAGATGAAATGGGGAAAAATCCTAGAAATATACAAACTATTAAAAATGGTAAATAGATTCATTAGAAGAAATTGAATCCCAGAGAGAAGCTCAAACCCAAATGACTTCGCTTATGATATCTACCATTCAAAGAATTACCACTAATCTTCACAAAATCTTCCCCCCAAAAAGAAGAGTAGGAGGCACTTCTGAACTCATTATTTGAGTCCAGTAATACCCTGATACCAAAGCCAGACAAAGAAAATTGTAGAAAAGGAACTGTATACTTTTTAATCTGGACAACATGCCATAGACACTTTTTGCCCTCCTCTCCCTACTAGACTATAAGCCCTTGGAAAAGTACAAGACACAACCAAAGGAGAATTCTGAAAGCTTAGCAGAAGCAGGTGCACTGGTCTGGGAGAAACTGTATAGCTACAAGTTTTCTTGTCACCACTCCTAATAGTTGAAGGCCACACAGAGCCAGTATTTTATGACCCTCAATCTAGCAATCAAGTGGGATGATTTTCCCTCCAAATGTAACAGTGTTCCTCTGACCAAATCAGGCAAGTTTTACCAAGGTAAAAATAGATCAATTATTAGGACTGCAGGAAAAAAAGTCATCTTCAGGGAAAGTTGTCTTATGTCCTGCTGGGCCCAAGACTACCCTACCCACCCAGAGCCACCAGTGCAGGCAGCCCGGATGAAAAGTAAAACATAATAGATCAAAAGCGTGCCGAGAAGGAAATTCATAGCACTAAATTGTTTCATTAGAAAAAAAGAAAATACTCAATAAGTTCCAAACTAAACTGGAAGCAATGGGAAGGAATGAATAATAAAGATAGTAGCAAAAATGAACCAAGTTGAAAATATAAAACACAAGGGAAAATCAATGAAACCAAACACTGGTTCTTCCAAAAAAAATCAGTAAGTTGATAAACTTAACAATAAATGTGACAAATCACCAATATAAAAACTGAGATGGGGATGTCACTTCAGACATTACAGCCATTAAAAATAACATATGACAAAATATGAGTATCTTTATTCCCATAAATTTAATAATTTAGAAGAAACAAACCCATCCCTCAGAAATCAAACTATCAAAAATCAATAAAAATGAAATAGATAATCAATATTGCAACCAAGCATCAAATAAATTGAATTTATACTTTTAAAACTCCTTAAAAATAATTTCCAGAACCAGATCATTCTACAGGGAATTCTATCAAACATCTAAAGAAGGTTTAACATCAGTTTTACTCAATCTCTTTGGAAAAGTAGCAGCTGAAGAATTATGTCCCAACTCATTTATGAGCCCAATATTACCTTGATATCAAAACTAGACAAATATAGTACAAAAATAGAAAACTATGGACGTATATCTGTAGTTATCTGTTGTAATCCTACCTCACACCGTACTCAAAAATAAACTTAAAATCATGGACCTGAAGGTAAGATCAAACACTATAAAACTCTTAAAAGAAAATACAGGAGCAACTCTTTCTGACTTGGATTAGACCATAGCTTCTTAGCTATAACCACAAAAACAAATGGCAAAAGAAAAAAATAGATACATTGCAGTTAATCAAAATCAAAGCTTTATATTTCAAATGATACCATAAAGAAAATGAAACAGCAATCCAGAAAATAGGAGAAAATATTTGCAAATCATATATCTGATAAGGGCCTTATATCCAGAATATGTATTTAAAACAACACACCTCAAGAATAAAAGGACAATTCAATTAAAAACAGACTATCTGAATAGTCATTTCTGTAAAAAATATGGTAAATAGCCAATAAGCACATGAAAAGATGCTCAACACATTTAGTCCTTACAGAAATTCAAATCAAAATAACAATAAAATACCACCTCACACCTACTAGGATGCTATAATAAAATAGAATGTTAGAATTGTGAAAGACATGGAAAAATTGTAACATGTGTCTTGCTGGTGGAGATATAAAATGGTGTAACCTCTTAGAAAACAGCTTAGCAGTTCCTTCAAAAGTTAAATATAGATTAATCTTATTAATCAGTAATTTCTCTCCTAGAAATGAAACATATGATCACAGAAACACTTGTAGGCAAATGTTTACAGCAGCATTGTTCATAGTAGATAAAAATTGGAAACACTGTAAATGCCCATCAAATGAAGAAGGGGTGAACGAAAGGTGATATATCCATACAGTTGAATATTGTTTTACGATAAAAAGGAATGAAGTGATGATTGATGCATGCCACAACATAGATGGATCTTGAAAACACACTTTGTGAAAGAATCAAGACACAAAAGACCACATATTATAGGGGTCCTATTTATTTGAAATGCCCAGAGAAGGCAAATCTACAGAGACAGAAAATAGATTAGAGATTGCTCAGGCTGAAGTTGGAGTGAATGGGAAGTGACTGCTAGTGGTACAGGATTTCTGTTTCAGGTGATGAAAATCTGCCCAATTTTATTTTGATGATATTGGCACAACTCTGACTCTAGTTAAAAAACATTGAATTGTACACTTTAAGTAGGTGAATTTTATGGTATTATATTTCAATAAAGCTGTTAAAGAAAAGTGGCTAACATTAGGTTCCATGAAACCAGCAGTACTATTCAAGCTTTTTAAAACTACCAAATAAAATAAATTGAGATAATATCTTAACATTTATGTACCACTGCTCATTTTGTTCTTAAGTTAGGAAATGTCCTTCAAGCTACAGCGTAAAATTTGCAGAGAGGCACCCTGGGCTGCCATTATTTCTGTGTTTGAAACTTCAGGGAACGCTATCCTGAAGAGGTCAACTCCTCCACTGACGTCCCAGCTGCCTCCTGACAAGTTGTGCTGTGACCGTCTTCCACTCCCATCTTGGACGGCCCAGATGTGGGCTGTGAAGCCCCCTCTTCTGTCTGCACTTCACGCTTGCTTCCCCTCCATCTGCCTGGTCCAGCTCACCTCATAACCAAGAGTCTAATGCTGATGGCTCCCGGGAACCACCACTTTCTTGGCAAGAAGGATCCATGCAGTGTTTCTCATCAAGGAGTAAGGGGCGTGCTTCTGCATTTCTGTTCACATCGTCTTTCTTCCTACCTTTCTATTGCTTTTTCTTGTTTTTGCCTGCATTCCTTTTATTTGCCTATCATATTTTCTTCTTATTTTTTGTTTACTTTAATATTAGCTCAAACTCCAGTTTCATTATGAGGCTTTCCTTGGTTACTGTAGTGTACCATGAGTTCTCAGTTCTCTATTTTATTGCATGCATTCGTGTTCTGCTTGTCTGGTGCAGACCATAAACTGCCTGGCACTGTGTCAGCTTTCCTGAGTATGCACTATGTGCCTAACACTGTGATAAGCGCCTTCCACTTGCCATGAGGTTTAATCATGTGAGTTAATCTTGTTGTCTTTGTGAGCAGGCAAGCAAGCCGTTCTGAGAGCCTCCATTCTCTTCTATGATTCTGTATGTATCAAAATGCTCCCCAAATTGTATTATACCAAAGTTAAAGCTCAGTAAATTCTGCTGAATTTCTTTAATTATTGGCTTATTTTCTGTTTTTCTGGTTTTTTGTCTTTGATTAAAGTACTGAAGAAAACTTTTATTAAATTGATAAAACGTTGTTTACTCACTGCCACATCTCAGTGAATTCCAGTAACTTTTTTCTTTGTATTTTTTAATTAATACACTGTTTTTACAGCAGTTTTCGGTTTACAGAAAAAAATAAATAGGAAATACAGAGAGCTACCATATATTTCCTAACCCCCTCAGCTCACCATTTCCCCTATTATCAACATTTTACATTAGTGTGATAGATTTGTTACAACTGTTGAGACACTATTGATACCTTATTAACTAGAGTCCATAGTTTAGGGTTATTCCTTGTGTTGTACATTCTATGGGTTTTGGAGAAATGTATATTGACATGTATCCATCATTACAGTGGTATACAGACTCATATCAGTACCCTAAAATTCCTCTATATTCCGCCTGTTCATCTCCCCCCATCCCCGAAAATCCCTTGCCTTTTCCGGGATGTCATGTAATTGAAATCATACAGTATGAAGCCCTTTAAGATTGGCTTCTCTTACCCCATGAATTAAGTTTCCTCCATGTCTTCATGTGGCTTGATAGCTCGTTTCTTGTTTATCGCTGAATGATATTTTATTGCATGTATTATCAGAGTTTGTTTATCCTTTCAGCTACCAAAGGACACTTTGGTGGCTTCTAAGTTTGGGCAGTTATTAATAGAGCTTCTATAAACCTATGTGAGGCTTTTTCTCTAGACGTGAGTTTTTAACTTGGGTAAATACCAAGAAGGACAAGTGCTGGAATGAAGATGTTTAATTTTAGATGAAACTGGCAAACTATCTTCCAAAGTGGCTGTCCATTTGCATTCCCACCAGCAATGAATGAGTTCCTGCTGCTCCACATCCTGTCCAGCATTTGGTGTGGTCAGGGTTCTGGATTTTGGCCATTCCTATAGGTGTGTAGTGGTGTCTCATCGTTGTTTTAATTTGTGTTTTCCTGCTGACATATGATGCTGAGCATCGTTTTATATGCTTATTTGCCATCTGTATGTCTTCTTTGGTGAGGTGCCTGTTCAAGTCTTTTTTTCTGCTTTTTAAATTGTGTTGTTTTGTTGTTAAGTTTTAAGAGTTCTTTGTGTATTTGGATCCAGTCCTTGATCAGATATTTGTTTAGCAAACGTTGTTTTTTCTTCAGTCAATAGTTTCTGTTTTCATTATCTTATCCATGTCTTTCGCAAATCAGAAACTTTTAATTTTAGTGGTGCTCAATTTAACTTTTTCTTTCATGGAAAGTGCTTTTGTGTTGTATCTAAAAAGTCTTCACCAAACCCAAGTCTCCGAGAATTTCTCCTGTGATACCTTCTAGGAGTTCTACAGTTGTGTGCCTTAGACTATGATCTATTTTGAGGTAATTTTTGTGAACAGTGAAAAATCTGTGTCTATTTTTTTGGCATGTTGATGTCTACGTTTTTCAGTACTATTTGTTGAAAAGCCTCTCTTTTTTCCATTGGAATGCCTTTGCTCGTTGTCAAATATCAGTTGACTATATTTCTGTGGATTCATTTCTAGGCTCTCTATTCTGTTCCCTTGATTTGTCTGTCTCTCTCTTTTTTTTTTTTTTTTTTTTTTTGCCAATATCACACTGTCTTGATTATCGTTGGTAGTGTCAATTCTCTGACTTTTGTTTGTGTCCTTCAATATTGCACTTGCCATCTTGGGTCTTTGCCTTCCATATGAACTTTAAAATCAGTTTATCCCCATCCACAGAATAGCTTGCAGGGATTTTAATCAGGCTTTCATTGAATGTATAGATCAAGTTGGGAAGAACTGACGCCTTGACAATGTTGTCTTCCTATCTATATACATGGAATATCTCTCCATTAATACAGATTTTATTTGTTTTTCTCATCAGTTTTACAGTTTTCCTAATATGCGTCTTGCATATATGTATTTTGTTAGATTTATGCCTTGAGTATTTCATATTTTGGATGCTGATGTGAATGAAATTTTATTTTTAATTTCAAATTCCAATATTCTTTGCTAATATATATTACATATATGTATTATATAAAGCAGTTGATTTTTAAATGTTAACCTTGTATTCTGCAACCTAATTATCACCACTTACTAGTTCCAGGAGTTTTTGTTGTTGTTAATTCTTCGGGATTTTCTACAGACTATCTTATCATCTGAGAACAAGGACAGTTTTATTTCTCTATCCAATATGCATGCCTTTTATTTCCTTTACCTGTTTATTGCATTAGCAAGGATTTCCAGGGCAATGTGGAATAAAAGTGGTAAGAAGAGTGGCCACCTCACATGTCTGTAGTCCCAATTACTCAGTAGGCTGAGGCAGAAGAATAGCTCGAACCCAGGAGATGGAGGTTGCAGTGAGCCGAAATCACGCCACTACACTCCAGCCTGGGTGACAGAGGGAGACTCCATCTCAAAAAAAGAAAAAGAAAAGAAGAAGAAGAAGAGTGGCCACCTTTGCTTTATTTCTGATTTGGGGTGAGACGCATTTAGTTTCTCATCGTTAAGTATGATGTTAGCTGTAGGATTTTGCAGATGTTTTTTATGAAGTCAAGGATGTTCCCCTCTGTTCCTAATTTGCCACGTAAATGAATCTTATTTTCTTTGTCAACAGGCAAGTCATTCTAAGAACGTTAATTTTTTTCTATGACGCCATATATATCAAAATGACCACAAAATTCCATTATTACGCAAAAGTTAGGACTTAATGAAGTCAAGCCAATTAATGAAATTATTAGTTTATATTTTCTTTTTCTTTTGTTCACTTGATTAATTACTGAATTAATTAAATATAGTAAAAAGCTTTCTGTATACTCACTGCCACATACTGGTGGATTTGAGTGATATTTTTTCTTTGTACTTGTCTTCAACCAAAGCCTTTAAGTTAGAATTTCCCATTGTATCTTCTGATAAACACTGGCTCCATGAGATGTGCAGCTGAAGGGCACTGGAGGACACTCTTACCCTCCTTGGAAAGACAGACCATACATCACCATACTGACAGCTCTGAGAAACTCGGTAGCAAAGAATCCTGATGAATTCTGCCAAGTATACTTGATTGTGGAACTTACCTTTCACTTTTCAGCCACAGACATCCCGCAGATTTAGTGATCGACAAAATACATCTTGAGTTACACTTCTAGTGGTTGTGTCCAGGTCAGAGAACACATAAGGCACAGATAGTTTTCTTTCTCTACTAAATATATCTTCAGGCACATATAGGATATTGAAACATCTTGCACAGCCAACTTCCTTTCTGAATTTATAGTCTGGATTATTTCTGAGACAAGGTGAGGGGTATTCTGGCTGTGGATGTAGGTGAATAGTGAATATTGAATTTTATAGAATTACTCTATGGCCAACTTTGAAAAACACTAGAGCCACTCCTTGCTTCTCACAGGACAGGAGAGGTAGAAAAACTGAATAGCCAGTTGTGTCACTGGGACCCAATCGCTGCTCATTTCTAGGCCTCTCTCATTTTATCTTCAGGAGAATCAGTTTCCAGCGCCTCCCCAGCTCTGGTTTGGTGCCTGCCTGCACCTCCGTTCTGACCAGTTACGCCTATCCTCCCTTGGCCCTGACTCAACAAGTGTGCGTCTAGGGGCTGGAGCCACTGACATCCCATTGTCAACTAGACGGGCAGGAGCTGTCAGGAGTGAAGCAGAAAATGTTATGCGGGCTTTTTCAAAGAGTCTTAAAAAAAAAAACATTCTATCAGGGTAACATCTAACATCTTTTTCCCTTTTAACTCTATAAAAATACAAAGTACCTTATAACCTAGTGATTCCCAGTAGAATATGTATTTATATTTTAAAAAGCTTTAAGAGTTCTTTAACATACTGGGGTTATCATTGAAGTATTTATGGCAAATTATAATATAAAGTAACAGCCTCACTCTGTGGCTGGTTACCTTATTATAGGGTCATAAAATGAGCAAGAATAAAATTGAAGGGGAATTTGGAGGTCACTGGCCTGACTTTCAAAGCAGAGCAGGAATCCTTCAAGCTTTCTTGTGGGGATCATTCACCCCTGCCCTAACTCCTCCAGCGAGGCCAGCTTTACAGCCCCATGCTACTGACTCTGCTCTGGGGCAGCCCCTTGCATCGCCAGGTGCAAGGATGCTACAGTCCTAGTCCTGAGCCGCCTTGCCTTTCTCCAAAGCCCTGACACTAACCCGCAAAGATAGAGCCCACTTTAATCTTGGCTTAAGATTGACCTTGTCACTGCCAAGGTTAGTTAGCCATAAGATACCCCTAATACCAACAGAAGATTCATCTCTAATGCTGGACAGAGAGCCATCCACTAACCTTAGGCACAGGCTTACTCCTAACCCGAGGCTTGAAACTTCAGCAACCTTCTCCATTTCAACATCTCTTCATGGACTCTACCTCATTGAAACTTGCAAAGACTCCTACGGAAGAAGTCATAGCCACATTGATGGAGGGCCCGAGAGGAGTCTCAGTGAAGTCAGATGGCAAATCTCAAACCACACACACCCAGGAGGCAGCCAAGCCAAGGCCCGAATCTCATGTCTGCTGTTGTCTCCCTAAGGGATCTCGGCGGTGCTGTTCCCAGGGCGCTCACCCGAAGCATGCAAATGGGCGATCTGGTGGGCTCATTATAGATGCAGATTTCTGAAGCTGCTGACTTAAGGACTCTGGGGGCCAGGTCAGGAGGCTAGACCCTGATCACGGATGGACTCGCACCATCCTCAGCACAGCTGGCAACCATAGTGGTAACAGTTTCTGTTCCTGCTATGAGGAATGTGCCCCATAGAACCCTTAATAGAGGGGCTCAGCAGTGCCACCTCCATCTACCTCCACAGGAGCCTACCAAACAACCCATGCAGAATCCAAATATTGCTCCTTCTGATTCCCAAGTAATCCTGCCCCATTTTCCTAGAATTGTAAAACTGCAAGATTGCAAGGGCCCTTAAAATCCTCCTGATTCAACCAAGCTTACCCATTTAGTTTTGTTTTATTACTACAAAGTGTAAAACATGCTATTTTATGTTTCAATTTGTAGTGCTCTTAGACACTGTTCAACTCCTTGGGATATGCCATCGTTGTGAGCCATAATGCTATTTTATCTAATAAATATTTATCAAGTGCCTACCATGTGCTCATCACTGTGCCAGTCCACAGCAGAGAACATAACAAAGAAGACATATCCCTGTACTCTTCAGAAATTTAATTTTATGCTCCATTGTTTTAATTGAGATCTCATTTTTATGGAGGAAAATAACTAGTCAAAAAGAATGTTAAAGCTATCTTTGCTTTAACAAGAAATGTCTACTAATGCCTGTTTGGAGTCACTTTGCATTATAAAGTCAGACTTTGTAATAAAGTGGCAGAAAACATTAGATGTGCTCAGACAGAGAGGCAGACAACATGAAGCTGTGTGGCTGTGGGAACACCTGTACACAGCAGAATGAGTGTGCTCTAGCCTAGTGCAGCCCGAAGTCAGAGGCCAAATGTCATCCTCAGCAAGGACCTCAAGGTCAAAGGGCATCGCCTATGTGTCTCCACTTCTGGTATCTTAGTGGCATGCTGAGAGCTCAGAGGGACCTGGGTCGGTGTTGGAGGATGGATTAAGGATGGGTAGATGCATGGAATACTACACAGCATGTATGCATGCATGGATGCAGCTGGACACCAGGATCCTAAGGGAGCTTATACAGAAACAAAGTAACAAATACTGCATGTCTAGACTTGTAACTGCTATCTAAACAATGGTACACACGGACATAAAGATGGAAACAATAGAAACTGGGGATGACACAGGGAGGGAGGGAGTGGGGCAAGGGCTGAAAAACTATGGATTAGATGCTATGCTCGCTCTATGGGTGATGGGCACACTAGAAGCCAAACCTCAGCACTATGCAATATACCCATGTAACAAACCAGCACATATTCCCCCGAATCTAAAATTAAAAAAATAGGATTGGTAGATGATTGGATGGGAAGATGACGGATCAGAGTCTAATTTTCATTAGAGCAGAGATGATCAAAATTTTTTTAAATTTACAGTACTAACTTCATCTCTTGAATGGTAAAGAAAGAATTTTGCTCTTAATTCTTGTCCTAAAGGAAGAATGAATCCAGTGGTTGATGTAAAAGCGAGATCCTGGGAGAAGGAGATGTTGAGTCCTTAGGACTGGAGCACCTGGCCCAATATACAGTGGGCTGTCACTCTTTCCACACTTCCTATTGCATCCCAGGACAAAGGTTCTTAGTCATCTGTAACCAGACCACAGGACAAGGTAAGAAATACTAAATGAATAATGATTGAATGATGACCTTACTCAGCTCCCTTTTCCATCTGGCTAATTCCTACTTATCTCTGAGATGTCAGCTCAGCTGCTACCCCCTTTTGACATCCCCTGTGAGTCCAGGACAAATGGAGCACACAGGGATTCCCTCCACCAAAACATTCATCTCACTGTGGAATAACCGTCATCCCCACTGTTAGAATAAAGGACTGGGGTGATGCTTACCCCATGGATTATCCCATTACCATGACAATGCCCCTCACAGAATCAACACGGGCGAGTAACTGTGGGATGCAGGAATGAATCCTGCACAGCCTCGGTGCTGAAGCTGGTGTTGCAGCTTAGTCTGAAATGCCAACAAGTCATGGTAAAGGTGGCCTTATGTAAATTATTGAAGTAAAGATATCCATGCTTTATGGACCAGGGTGGTATTTGCCACCCACCTGTGCATGGAGGTGCACTGGAGAGTACTCTAGGCAGAGCCAGGGTCATTCACTAAAGCCTCTTGAGTCCTGCTTCAACACAGGCCCTCAGTGGAAGCCAAGAGCCCTCCCATTCCCAGTGGAGATGGTTTGTCCTAAGCTCCTGTTGCGGGGCCCTTCAAAAAGCATTCTTCTTTCACCTCCTAATACTTAGTTACCAAGGCAGGCCTGTGTGTCTTATTTCAGGAAGTTTCAGTTCAGAATGAGCAAGATCCATCCTAGTAAAACAAATAAACTCTTCAAAGAATGCAGGTTTTGTCAGTGTGTGGTCATGATGCATGCGTATTTTTCCATAAACATTTACTGAGTACATGTTAAGTGCCAAGAGATGGGCTAGATACTGCCTTTGCATGAGCAATCCACTCTTTATAATTTATCTGAGAAGTAGGTGACATTATCTCTGCTTAAAAAATGAAGACAGCTGGGCACGGTGGCTCAGGCCTGTAATCCCAGCACTTTGGGAGGCCAAGGTGGGTGGATCACTTGAGGTCAGGAGTTCAAGAGCAGCCTGACCAACATGGTGAAACCCCATTTCTACTAAAAATACAAAAATTAGCCGGGCATGGTGGTGGGCACCTGTAATCCCAGCTACTCAGGAGGCTGAGGCCGGAGAATCTCTTGAACCTGGGAGGCAAATGTTGCAGTGAGCTGAGATCATGCCATTGCACTCCAGCTTGGGTGATGAAGTGAGACGCTGTCTCAACAACAACAACAACAACAAAAAATGAAGGCACTGAGGCTGAGAAAAATTAAATAAATGGCATGGGGTACCCAACCCCATATTTGCATAATTCCAAAGTTTGTGCTCTGTCCTCTCCAAGGCAGGATCAGATACCTTTTTTAACCATTACGAAGAAAAACCAACACATGAACTATCTCCCTAAGCTGAGCAGGCTCTCGCTGTTCCTAACTCTCCCAGACTCATTCTTTTTGCACCCCTAAGTCCTGCAAAGCCTCATCTCATATGGTCTGGAAGTCCCCAAGAAGAGTCTCATCTGTGTCCTTGTGTCACCTACCTCGGAGACACTGTGGTCTTCTGCTTGGAGTTGCCCTCAGCATGCTGGGGTGAAGGTTCCTCTCTGAGCAGGGTCTCAGAGCCTAGAGCCTCACTGCTTGGGCTTTGATGTCTTTGTGAGGCTTCAGTGCAGCAGCTCTCAATCTTAAGTCTAGACACCCTGCACCCCATGAGACCCATCTCAGTCAACCTGGGCTGCTAAAACAACTATCATAGACTGGGGCGATTTATAAACAACACAAATTTGTCCCTGTTCTGGTGTGTGGGAAGTCTAAGATTTAGGTGCCGGTAGATCTGGTGTCTGGTGAGGATCAGTTTCCTAGTTCATACACGGTGTCCTTGCATGGAAGAAGGAAGGAGAGGTCTCTCAGGGACCTCTTTAGTAAGAACACCGATCCCATTCGTGAGAACTCCACCCTCATTAGCTAATCACCCTTCAAAGGCCCCACCCCCACAGTCTCATCTTGGAGGTCAGGATTTCAACATATGAGTTTGGGGGTCCACAAACATTCCATTCTCAGCAAGACCCAAACCTGAGTCCACAGGGAGCATGCCTGGGGAGAGCTAAGTCACCCCACACCCTCACCCAACCTGCTGTCCTTTGTGTTACTAGAGCAGCCTGGCTGTGCTGCCTGAACCCTTCCTTCCTTCTACTGCAAGCCCTTCAGTCCTTGTGAAAATAGATTTCTCTTGCTTCATGCATGCAACCTTTTAGGGTCTATCTTGGAACCTTGCTACATGAATATCATCTTAATATAGTTGAGGACACCCAGGTTCTGTACATACTACCAAGAACAGACAAGCAAAACTCTCGGTGTCCACTGCTGTCTGTAAAAGACAGTGCATAAAATGAGCTGGTGTGGGTTTAGCCCCTGTGCTCTTCACTGCCAACCTTCATGGTGAGGTTGTGTGAGGGTAGGAAAGCTCCAAGCTCCAGAGTCTTGTCCTGAAGTGCAGTGGCAGTGACCTTCTCCCCTCTAATGCCCCTCATGGGTGTCCCTGCAGGATTCCCTCAGTGTCTACAGGGCGCTCTGCTGTGGCTCTGCTCTAGGAGGTACCTTACATGGTGCTGCTTCCTACTGCCAACAGTGGTCACTTCCTGGGACTCATCACATCCAGTCTTCAGTGGGCTCACTGTGAGCCTTGCTGTGACACCCTGGGCTCTCTGCAGCAGATGGGCAGGGAGCTCCCAGCCCCTCTTTGGAAGCCCACTCTATTAGACAGCCATGGATGCTGGATGAGCACGTTCTCTGGGAATCAGTGGAGCAAAAAGGCGAGAATACCCTAGGAGAGAAGAGGGGAGAGGACAGACAGACTCTGCACCCACAGGCAGAAGAGGAGCCCCGCAGACTCAAGTGAAGAGACCTTATGTGGGTCCAGGCCTCCAGTTACTGGGCTGACAAAAGAGTATCAAGAGGGGACAGTGTGGCCACAGCATCAAGGAAGTGATGCCGGGGCTGGGGAGGATGGGCACCACCTGCAGCCTTTCTGCTTCTGTGTCTTGGACTGGTCCATGCTTGATATGGCTTTGTTCTCACCAGCTGTAGACTGATGTGGGACAGGGTGGCCATGCATCCTCTGGGTCCTGACACACTTGCTTCTGCGACTCAGGGCTCCGTTGCTCAACAAATGGCACTGGCATGGTGAGATTGCTGCTGATGACAGGTGATGACACAACTGTCTGCCAGAACCTTGTGGCATCTGGAAACACACACACCTGTACACACACACGCATACATTTTCATGCACACTTCATTATGTCCAGCAGTGACAGATTCCTGAAATAAATCATCTGAGTTCTGCTGCCTGATTTGGGTTGGAGATCTTTAATGGCTCTACAGAAGCCAGCTAAGAAACCCATAAAATATCCCCGAAGCATTTATGGTGTTTTTCTGAATATTTAATAGGAGCTGCTGGAAAACTTCTTCACACATTACTGAGACTGGTAGGTGGTTTGCTGTTTTATTTGAAGGACAATGTATTTGATAATCTTGCTTTGCATAAAATGCTTCTCTAAAGAAGAAAAGTTATACTTAAGGGTGTCCTGGGGTGAGGACCATGATATAGAGAGCTTGGGATGGGAATTGAAGCCGACAGACAGGACAGCATCAATGACTGAGACACCCTCACAGACCATCCATGCCCCTGAGGTCTCTGCCTGGGGATGCTCCTCCTGAACCTCCAGGACGTGCAAAGTCACCCTTCAATGTGCCCCAAAGGAGCTGCTTGGCCAGGCAAAACCCCTCTTGTGAAGAGCCCTCTTCAGGGTAGGGAAAGGAGCTCTGGGTAAGGAAGGCAAAATGGGGCAAGGTGTGGGGACTAGGCCTGGTAGAGAAGGTCTTGGAGTTCCTTTGTTACTCTCTTTCCCTGTGACTTCACAAGAGAAAAGATAAAATCCATGGAGCCAACAATCCTTGGATGTGGGTGTAGGGGAAAGATCGAGACAGACTCCTGAGCCCAGGTTTCTGGGACAAGAGTGTGTCCAGGCTGGTCTGACCCACTAAGTGGAGAGGCCATCCAGGCTTTGGAACTGAAGACCTGGGACTCAGACAAGTGTGCAGTTTCTAACTTGTGATTGGTGACCTGCCTTAGCTTATATCTATGTCCCTGGGTCATATGTGTAGATCTCTATCCATCCTCAGAAGCCAGGCAGGGTGCAGCAGTCATGGCAGAAAGGGGTGGAGATTAGGGGAATGCTGGCCGCCTCTGCTCATCAGGTCACGCTGACATTTTGTCTTCAGAGGGAGTAGAACCGTTCCATATTAAGATGGATTAGACAAACATAAGACCTAAAACCATAAAAACACTAGAAGAAGACCTAGGCAATACCATTCAGGAGATAGGCATGGGCAAAGACTTCATGACTAAAACACCAAAAGCAATGGCAACAAAAGCCAAAGTTGACAAATGGGATCCAATTAAACTAAAGAACTTCTGCACAGCAATAGAAACTATCATCAGAGTGAACAGGAAACCTACAGAATGGGAGAAAATATTTGCAATCTATCCATCTGACAAAGGACTAATATCCAGAATCTACAAAGAACTTAAATAAATTTACAAGGAAAAACCCCATCAAAAAGTGGGTGAAGACATTTATTTGGAACAGACACTTCTCAAAAGAAGACATTTATTTGGCCAAGAAACATATTTAAAAAAGCTCATCATCACTGGTCATTAGAGAAATGCAAATCAAAACCGCAATGAGATACCATCTCACACCAGTTAGAATGGTTATCATTAAAAAGTCAGGAAACAGCAGATGCTGGAGAGGATGTGGAGAAATAGGAATGCTCTTACACTGTTGGTAGGAATGTAAATTAGTTTAGCTGTTGTGGAAGGCAGTGTGACTGTTCCTCAAGGATCTAGAACAAGAAATATCGTTTGACTCAGCATTCCCATTACTGGGCCCAAAGGATTATAAATCATTCTACTATAAAGACATATGCACACGTATGTTTATTGCAGCACTATTTACAATAGCAAAGACTTGGAACCAACCCAAATGCCCATCAATGATAAACTGGATAAAGAAAATGTGGCACATATACACCATGGAATGCTATGCAGCCATAAAAAAGGATGAGTTCATGTCCTTTGCAGGGACATGGATGAAGCTGGAAACCATCATTCTCAGCAAACTAACACAGGAACAGAAAATCAAACACCACATGTTCTCACTCATAAGTGGGAATTGAACAATGAGAATGCATGGACACAGGGAGGGGAACATCACACACTGGGGCCTGTTGAGGAGTGGGGGGTTAGGGGAAAGCTAGCATTAGGAGAAATATCTAACGTAGATGATGGGTTGATGGGTGCAGCAAACCACCATGGGACATGTATACCTATGTAACAAATCTGCACATTCTGCACATGTATCCCAGAACTTAAAGTATAATAAAAAATAAAAAGAAAAAAAAAGACTAAAGAAAAAGAAAAAAGGAAAAAAGAAAGAGACACTGAGAACAGAAGTGTGTGGAAGATGCAGCCAATTCATTTTTGAGCACATGAATGTGACACTCACATCTTGGCCTTTACAAGCAAATGCCCGAAGACAATGGCTGGAGTGGAAGCTGGGCTGCTGGTCACAGGTAATGGTGATGAAACCATTTGGACCAACACAGAGGCCAGGGAGGGCAGCAAGACCAGATCAGAAGCAGCCCTGAGAAGTAGAAGTCCAGGAGCTGGGAGAACCCATGGAGGCTCTGCAATGACTGCGGCCTCTGGCATGAGAGCTTCTCCGGATGAGAACCCTGGCTTCAGCACCACAGCCCACAACTGTTTAGAAGAATGTTTACACCCACACCTGCTGGGGAAATGTCAGGGCCTTGGCAGATTGCTGCTTAGAGATTCCTGCAATCAGAGTGCTTCCCTCCCCACACTGCTTCTCTAGATGCTCTTATAGGATCTTCACTGCTCCTTATTCTTCCTCTCCCTCCACGTGTGCTGCTGGCCTATGCCATGCGAGGTCCTATTCCAGACTCAGGGTGCGGCAGCGACCAGGTAAGTCCCTGAACCTACCTTCTCGGACTTTTTAATCTAGGCAGAGACACCTCCCAAAAAGACAGGGAAATGAATGTACCAGTATGAAGTTTTAGATCAAGATCACCCCTCTGAAACCAATAAATAAGGTGTTATGTTATATACACACTTATCTGAAGGCCCATGTATCACAGGAGACTTTTTGGCCTTGAAGACTGAAGAACTGCCCACTAAATCAGTTTATTTAATGTGCTACTAAGATACTATGGAGGGTGTGGACTGCTGGACCAAAATGGCTTCATATCATTGGCAGTCTCTGCATTACTACAAAAGGAAAGGCCCTGGCGATGCTGGGGAGGGGACAGAAGACTCTTCTATAAACAAACAAATTTGGGGATTTTTATGGCAAAACAAATGTGTGTATTTACATATACACATTAAACAAATAGAATTACTTACAGGTATTTTTAATCCTAATACACAGTATGATCCTTTAGAACTTAACTATCTCTAATTGATTGTTTTGGTTTTTTCTTTGTTTTTGTTTTTGTTTTTGTTTGTTTGTTTGTTTTTGTTTTTTTTTGAGACCTAGTCTTGCTCTGCCCAGGCTGGAATGTGGCGGTGCAATCTCCACTCATTGAAACCTCCACCTCCCGGGTTCAAGCGATTCTCATGCCTCAGCCTCCTTAGTAGCTGGGACTACAGGCACCTGCCACCATGCCCGGCTAATTTTGTACTTTTAGTAGAGATGAGGTTTTGCCATGTTGGCCAGGCTGGTCTCGAACTCCTGAGCTCAAGTGATCCTCCCCTCTTGACCTCTCAAAGTGCTGGGATTACAGGCATGAGCCACCATGCCCAGCCTTTCTAATTGAGTTTTAAAGCCACAATAATATGCTGGCAAAGGCCCTTTATATAGTTTTATTGGGGAAGGAGTAACAAACACTTGTTTAATGATGACTTCATGAGTAACGCAACTCACATATGACTGGGGTGTTCACTTTGAGCTCTGGGGTGCAGTTGGTGCTCTTTCTGTAGCATCTCAAGGTAAAACAAATGAACCATCAGCAATTTCTGTTATACCCTTCCACCCTCAGCCCCTCCCACCCAGGAAGCCCAGAAACCCCCTGGGCACTTATATACTTCCAAATGTCCTGAGGGCCAGGGATCAGTTTCTGCCCCCCGGGTAGGGACCTCACAGCCCACCAAGAGCAGGTACACTGTGCTCCCCAGGGAGGCTCACTCAGCATGCTGCACAGGTACAGAGGTGTCCAGGAGCCTCAGCTGGTGCATGGTGGTCACTGCTGAGCCATGACTATACTGCTGATGCTGGGTGCACCCCATCTCGGCCCTCTTGCCGTGGTCTGGAGCCTTGAGTGGGAGCTCCCAATCACTATGACACCAGGGACTGTGCAGGCTGGGGCAGGGGCACTCATCCAGGCAGTCTAAGAAGGAGGGCTCCCCCACAGCTGGACCCAACCTCCCCCTCTTGTGGTGCCCCACAGCCTCTGCTCCTCCAGGCCTTGAAGGCTGTGGAGAGGACAAAGCACCCCTCCCCTGAGCTTAATGTGCAGGAAAGATGGCTCACAATGTCACCATGCTTTGGATCATTCAGAGCCATCATTTTTAGGAGCGGGCTGACCTAGGAGGCAGACCATGAGAAGCCCCCAAGCTTACTGCCTGGCCATCTCTGCCGCTGGCCTGCCTTCCCCAGAGCTTTCTAACCTCAGGGCTTCATGGCCTCCATGCACTTGAATTTGCCTAGGGCAACCCTAGGCCATCAGGGTTACTAAACATGTCTCCCCAACACATGCACGCAGTTTGGATCCAAGGGGAGCTGGGCAAGGGGTGCTGTCCCTGTCATCTCTAAGGGGTGCTGTCCCTTCCATCTCTAAGCTCCTAGGTGCTGCACATTCCCTTCCCATTCCCAAACAAGCTGCCAGCTTTGCACAGGAGTCTCTTGACAGAGAATAAAGCATTAAAGGCCTGACTTAGCAAACTTCGCCACTAAAATTAGAATTGTTCTATTTTGTTGTATTTATCTTTTGGCTATTTTTCCTCAAGAACCTTCATTATGCTCCTTAAAAAGCCAATAGGTATTAAAAGAGTTATAGAGTTCCAGAGCCTGGGAATGTATGGGGAGCTCAGCAAGCATGGGTTCAGGCCGCCCTCCCTGACTGGGGCACCATGCCACCACGCGCTGCTGACAGCATCCTGTAGCCTAAAGCGCCTCGGGCCATGCTTAGGAAGGCCACCCGGCCATTCATGGTGTTCATACGGACACATTGGACCATTTTAATGCCAGTGAGTGTGGCCAGATTTACTGCCTGGGGGCTGGGGGTGAAGCCAGCAGCCTTGAGCATTCTATTGAACACACCCTTGGTATCCACCCAGAAATTCCCAACAACTCCCAGTGGAGATGCAGGACAACAGTGCATGTGGAAGTGCCATGCAAACTGCAGCCCTAACTAAATGTGAGCAGCAGTGATCCATTACTATTACTGATCATTCTTTGGGAGGTCAGGGCTGTCTCTTAAGCAGTCTGCCTCTCTAGAAAGCTAGTAGATTGGAGATTGAGAGGCACACTTGGCTGTCTGAAGACATGTAGCCCTGGCTCTCCGTGCCACTTCCCATGCTTCCTAGGTGAGCTTTGTAATGTTTCTCATCTCAGTTTCCCAGCTGGGAAGCAAGAATGCTCACCATCCTCACCCTCATCACCTGCCATTGTTAACATTGGCCACCTGTTCACTCTGGGCCACACTCTGCTCTCAAGGACCCTTGCAGATGGAGCCATCCAGGCTCCCCAGAGCCCTCTGGATGGTGCTGTGTTCCCTTATTCCCATTCCACAGATGATGAAGCAGAGAGGTGAACACTGCTCAGGATGACATGGGAGGTACAAGTGCGAGGCTTGGGGGCCCACCTGGCTCAGAAAGAGCTCAGCTTTTTTTGTAATCTCCACAGTCACCAGAGCTGCTCCTGCTTGGTCCACCTGAGGGCCAGCTTTGGAGAAGAGAAGGAGGGTAGAGAGCAACATGCACCTCAGCCTAGGTTTGTCCAGCCCAGCAGAAACCACTATGCCTAGCCTCCTGGCTTCTGACTTGTGCCGTTTCCCCTCCTCCCATGCCTTTTGCATACATACACCCCTCTCTCACACACACCCCTCTCGCATGCACGCGTGCACAGACACACACAGAGAGCCCAGCATCCGCACCCTACACTGGTTTTAGTGCTCCTCCTCTGTGCTTCCAGGCCTCTGTGCATCTCTCTTGTAGAGCGAACCCCGAGACCAGCTGCTGTGCTCTGGGCATGTCTAGAAGTCCATGCCTAGCACAAGGATCTTCTCCTTCTACAGGAGATGCCTATAATGATATTTGACTTAAATTAACTGGTCCTTAGGAGGAAAATAAAAGGGATGTAGTTTGGATTCTGCATATCTATTCACTGAATAGCAAGATGCACTCTGAGCCGTGGGACCGTGTGCATGTGCCATGTAGCTTTTCATTTATTTATTTTCAAAGTGGTGGTATTCTTTCTAGGAAATACAACCAGAAAAACAATGACAGGAAATATTTGCAAATTACTTGACAAATATAATATTAGGAGAATTGCTATTGGCAATATGAGTGAAGGGATGAGGTGCATTGCTATGGAAACTAAAGGAAATGCAAAGTTAATATTGGCCAATCATACAAAGTCAGAGTCCTCCAATAAAAGGCTGTGACTCATTCCACTGCATTTGTCATCTAAAAAAAAAAGACAATTCTCTTATTTTCCTTGTTTCTCTCACTGTCTCTCCATTGTATTAAAGTCGGGCATTTCCATTTGAGCCAATGCAGTTAGTTGGACCAGCATTGCTGAATAACTCCCATGTACCCAATGCCAGGCCAGGCTCTGGGGCACATAGAGACAAGTAAAACAGAAGGTCACAGCCCCTCCTGTTGGTGGACACTATCCTTTCCCTACCTGCACAATTGCCCATCCGCTTGCCCCTGAACAGAACTCCAGGTTGGCCCACACATACAATGACTGTAGGCTTGCGGGAGCAGAGGCTATCTAAGCCCAGAGAGGGCATCTGGGTTGGTGTAAACTGCATATGGTGTCATTATTGCCTATGCTAAAGAATGAGTTAGGTCTAGGTTTCTGGGTTCATAACTTAATCACAGCCACTGTTCCCTGTTGAAGAGTCAACTAGGCTTCGGTGAAAAGTTTTCCTCACTTGTAATACCAGAGGCACAAGAGAAACTGTTTCCTTTTTTGTTGCTTCACCACATCTGCAAGTGGCTTTCAGATTTGGTGACATTGGAGAGGAACATCACCTGCCTGTTAGTAAGGCAGGGCAGAGAGACACAAAAGGCCTCTTAGAGACCCTTAGAGACATTGCTCCATTGACCAACTTTGGACCTTATCCCACTGTCTTTAGGCGAGATGAGACTGTCATCGTATATGCTGCTTTAGTGGGGCTTTCTACAGCTCGTGATTGAAAATATATCCTGCGATCAAACATATCTACCTTGGAGAAAAGTGCGTTATCCTCCAAGGATCTACCCAATGTAGCGGAACAATTCAAAGTGGCCAGAATATCACATTTCCATCATCAAATCAAGGTCTAGTTTAAAAGCTTCCCCCAGTGGATAGTTTCTTTGCTACTTTTCTGCATTTCAAAACACCTGTGCATATTCCTAACATATCCCTTAACATTATGCCTTGCTATACTTCTTCATACATATTTCTTCCACTTAAACCAGGCTATCAGCTTCTTATCATCTGGGAAAACTTTTTTCTCTATTTGACTTTGGATTCCGAGGGTTGTTTCTGATGCCATCACATATACTTAGCAAATATTTGTTGGTAGATTTGATGCACTCATAAAATGCATGTTTATAGATAGATCCTCTAAAAATAATATTTATTAGGTTTTCTGTTAACTGACTGCAATTAAAATATTTACATACATCTTTGCATCTGGTCTGCCCCTTTCCTGATCCTTTGGCCAGAGAGAGCAGCCTTTTTGGTTTGATGTTCTTGCCCACACCTGCTAGCAGTTCCAGCTTGCAGGACTCACTGGAGCATAGTCTGGCATGTACAGGAAAGTTTTAAAAAGCCAAGGGACCCACCGCAGTGTTGATCCTCGAGCCTTAAGGTCTGCAGCACTCTACCTTCTTCTCTCTATCTTTCAGAGACCTTTCATATTTGCCTACTTACTTATTCCCAGGGATTTTCACAGTGCTTACAGGAAGAACTGTGGAAAAGGCATCTCCATCATCTTGTCCCAGGACATACAAATATTCATTTTTACACGTTTTTTATTTTATCCTCATGAATATTAGAAACTAAGTAATCAAAGAAATGACTAACCTTAAAAAAATAAAACGAGAGCACTTTGGCTTCTTCCTCCCCTCCCCATGGGGAAGAGAAGACATGTCCCCCTCCCTAGCCAAGTCGGGGTCCAGTAGGCAGCGCTTAGGAGACCTGGGGGTCCGAGAAATGAGCGTCCCGCCTCCTTGGCTAGGGACTGCTGTGATTCGCGGGCGCATGGCTTGTGTGTGTGTTGGTGTTAGTGGGGATGATTTGTTAATAGTGGAGGTTAGGAATGAAATGTTAGGGAGGATTGGGAAACAGGATCTAAACAAAACCAAGTAAATTTCAGTCATTGTCTCTGGGTTTTATTCTCTGATGGGTGGCCCCACCCTCCCTGTCTGGGCTGGAGCCCACTCCGTCAGCACCCCGAGGGTAAAGAAAGGGCAGACCCTCTTCATGTGTATGTCTCCACACCCGCACACCCTGCCAGAACACAGCAGGGCCCCTTGCACATGCTGCCTTGCTAGAGTGGAAGTCTCTGCTGAGCTTCTGCAGTAGAACACATGCGGTCCTTCCAAAGGGGCTGTCAGAGCACATGTGGGCCTTAGGAAGAGCTCTGGTTAGGCGACCCTGGAAGCCACTCATTCACATAGAGAGGATACAAGGTCAGATCGTCTGGGATTACAGCCACCTTCTGTAAAGGATTTTTTATTTGAGAGAGCTTCTGGAGTATGTGAGTCCCATTCCCCACCCAGACAAAAAAGATTAAAATAGAAAATCAGGTTTCCTTTGACCCTTTCTAACAGGGCCGTTGTGGGTGAGGGTGCAGGTGAACATGTCTCAGTAAAGATGCTGGAAATGCATCCTGTGAGCAGCAGGAGCTGAAAATGAAGTGAGCAAACAGAAAGCACACCAGTGGGTTCCAGTGTGGACTCATGTGGGTCAAGGACACCCCACACCGGACGCCAGTGTCAGTGAGGTGGCAGTAGAGTCCGAATGAGAGCTTCAAGGAGAGACTCCACTTAAATATCTTCCAGGCACAGAGCACAAGGCCAATTTCCACTATGGCACTCAGGAAAGAGCATCCCTGCCTCCTTTCCTTCCCCTCTTCACACCCCTTTCTCAGCAAGGTGGTGGGTGAAGGTGAGGGGAAGGAGAGGCAAACGGGACCGAAATGGGACCATGCCTCACCCCAGGACCTAGGATGGCAGGATGCCCCTCTGCAACCCTCCTGAGAGGGAACTGAGAAGGCGCCTTATTTTAAAATAGAGTTATAAGTTTTGATTAATACAGGAGATTGTAAATTTTTAGTTACTGAAATAGACAGCGTCAGCCAACTTGCAGTGACTGTGAGGAATCGCATTAACAAAGAGTGACAGGAATAGCTCAGGCCCTCCCAGTGGTGGCAAAGGAAACGGCTCCCTGCATGAGGATAAAGGAGAAGCAAATCACCTTCCCTTTTGATCACAACCACTTCTCTGCATCTTATGCCATTTACTGAGGGTCTGCCATGTGTAGGTGGCACATTCAGAACCTTTGGGGTGACATGTCACTGTCTCCTGGGAACCTTTATTTCTGATGGCTGTTGTCCCCATTTCATGGGAGTCAACAGGCCCCAGACATCATGCAACTCTCCAGAGACCTCACAGGTAGGAAGCGGCAAAGCACCACTTCAGACTCAGGTCTGCTTAGCTCCAGAGCTCGTGCTGTTTCTACCAAGTGCGTAGGCAGCCCTTCTCTTGAACGTCTTCTACTTGCCATGGAAGGTGCTGGAGACACCATGCTGAGAAGAATCCCCATGTCTTCTGACTTCTCATGGAGCTTGTAGATTAGTGGACAAGTGAGACATTCACAGGATACTCACAAATACACTTGTTTGTATGTAGTGCCTGATCACCAAAGAAGATGAGTGCTTCAGAGGAAAGCAAGGGGTCGAGGGCAGCATGGGAAGAGGCTAGCTGTGAGTCAGATGCGGGAATGAGAAGATAATTAGGTAGGAGGAGAAAGAGAAAGAAGGGCAGGCAGTGGGAGCAGTGCACACAACACTGCTAAAAGGGAAGAGGTTCAGGTCTTGAAGTCAGGGACTGGAGTGGCAAGAAGGTGCTGGAGGCTGGAGCAGAGGGAGGAAGAAAGAGTGACGTGATGAAGGTCAATCAGCAAAGGTGGTGGAGGGCGGTCTGCAGGGGCCACTGCATGGGGCATTGTGGTTCATGGCAAGAAGTGTTGTCTTCACCTTAAAGCCAGGTACTTCCTTCCCATCCTGTAACTGAGACCTTGGGTCTGCCGGGTCATTGGATCCACGGGTTCCTTTTTAGGTAGGGGTGAGGTTCACACTGGGGAGCCAAGTGTCATGTTGATCGCTTGCTAGCTATGTGACCCCCAACCTTGTGTCTCCTCACTTTAATAAAGGAATAATCATGGTGCCTATTTCACAGAGTCATTTGAGCAACGAATAAGTGGGCTGCTCTCACTGTTGGCTTCCAGGGAACTAGTGTGTGACTCTTCTAAACCATGGGGGCTATAACGGCTAGAGTTTGGGGTGAGAAGCATTCCCCCTTACCTTCATAATTAGAGAATAAATTTCTGAGCAGTTTCATCTGCCTCTGTCCTCACTAAGTGAAATACAAACTTCCCTCCAGGCCACTCTGTCCTGCCATGAAACGAGCATGCTAAACATAGTGATTTAGCAAATAAGAAAACCAAATGTATTAATCATACACAAGGCTGCCTAACCAGAGAAAGGATGAGAACACATGAAATGAATAAAAGCCCAGACATTTGTTTCAAGGGGTGGTTGGAAGAAGAGCAAGGGGAGGGGTAACATTTTACATTAACCAACGGTGGAGAACAGTAGCATTGCATCACTCTGACAGCATGTGGACACAAAGATGTGGGTGGGGTGGGGGGGGTCTTTCAAAACATGCTAAATTCTAAAATTAAGTCCAAGGTAGTAAAAGCAATTTGGAGGAATCAAGTTAAGAAGACCACAGAAGGGAGATACATGGGCATAATTCCATTATTTTCCATCCAGCTGGATTCATTAATAATATGACTAAAACTTGCATTAATCAAAAGCACAGGTGTTCTAGTACCTGTGTTTTGTGTTTTGGATGTCCAGTATGCAATGGAAAAACAGATTTTTGTGGAACATGCAAATACCTAATTTTTCACCTAAATTTTCACCACTGCTTAGAAGAGTGACAAAATTAGTTTTTTTCTGAGCATAAATTTCTCTTAACATAAAATATAACTTATAATATGTATTTATAGAATTGTTGATTAAAAGGAGATGGGCATCTGGTCAAATTCTAGTGTTGGACTCTGACAAACCCAGTGGGCATGGGTTGGGCTATGATATGTGCTACCAGCACTGCTTAAGATGGGGCCAAGCACAGACGCGGGGCGGAGACCCAAGGCAGAGAAAAGCCTCTCCCTGGCATGCTGTGCCCCTGGCCCTCAACATCCCTGTCACACTTCTCTCACTGGGTCCCCAGATTGACCTGGAATTCCTGTATGTCTGTTTCCATGTATGAGGACCGTGATCGATTCCTTTCTCTATTACCAAGTCCATGGCACAGAATCTACCATAGAGCACGGGCTCAGGACATTGTTATTGAACTGAAGTGCAGTCCCCAATGTGAAATCTGAGGGCTATGACTAAATCTCTTATAGGAAACTGGACAGGACCTTGAATTTAGACAGAAAAGCACCCAGGTTAGTCAGGAGGGAAAACCCATGTGTGGCTTTGGTGGCCTGTGGGAAGCTATCAGGCAGTTTATTAGCAGATGTGTGCATGCCCTGCAGATAATGATCTGTCTCTTAAAACTTCTCACAAACTTACACTTTCAAATAGAATGGAGTAACAGAAACTGGGTTTGTCCTCCTGTGCAGAAAATTAAAAAATAAAAAACACTAGAACAAACATATCAAACAGTGGTCTCCAAGACAATGGGCATTAGACAAGGAAACCTGGATCATACAGTGTAGTAGGTATATGTTTAGCTTTTTATGAAACTGCCAAACTGTTTCTGACAGTGGTTGTACCACTGTCTTTCCTTTTCTTATTCTCTTTTTACATGTCCACCAGCAGTATATTAGAATTTCAGGGGCCGGGCGTGGTGGCTCACACCTATAATCTCAGCACTTTGGGAGGCCGAGGCGGGCGGATCACGAGGTCAGGAGATTGAGACCATCCTGGCTAACACAGTGAAACCCCGTCTCTACTAAAAATACAAAATACAAACGACAACAACAACAACCACAACAAAAAACATTAGCCGGGCTTGGTGGTGGGTGCCTGTAGTCCCAGCTAATTGGGAGGCTAAGGCAGGAGAATGGCATGAACCTAGGAGGCGGAGCTTGTGGTGAGGCAAGATGATGCCACTGCACTCCAGACTGGGAGGACAGAACGAGACTCCATCTCAAAAAAAAAAAAAAAAAAAAAAAAAAAAAAAAAAAAAAAAAAAAAAAAAAATTCAGGACCTTCACATCCTCTCCAGCACTGGTTTGGTTGGATTTTTTCATTTAATCCTATTAATGGGTCAGTACAGACACCTTATTGTGGTTTTAATTAGCATTTTCCTAATAGGTTATGCCCTTACATCACTAAAAACATGTTTGCTTAACCCAAGGTTACAAAGTGTTTCTCCTTTGTTGTCTTTCAGGAGTTTTATAGTTTAGGTTTCACTTTAGGTCTATGATTCACTTTAAGTTAGATTACGTATGTGATGTGAGGTATGGGTCCTTTTGATATATTGTTGAATTCCATTTGATAAAATTTTGTTTGGAATTTTGGACTCTATAATCTTGAGGGATATCATTTTATAGTTTTTATGTTTTCAAAACAAAATTTTTTGTTATAGTAGAAAAACGATCTTTCTTGTTTTTACATCCTATTTCTTGAAGATAATAATTTAAGTCTAAAATAAACCGTCAATTCAGGTAAAATGAAGTTTCTCATATTACTGCAACTTCTATTTTAATTTGTTATTCTCCAGAGTGAGCTCTGCTAGTGAGGAGAGGAAAGCCAACTGTAGTTTTACCATAGCTTACTATACAGCATATTTAAATTTGTAAATACAATGAATGCAGGTGTATACTCTGAGCTATGTTCCTGTAATTGAGGCTAGGTGTGCTGATGTCATTGAGCTAGGTGTGCTAGAATTCAGAATTTTTTTCACCGCTTCTGATGGAAGGCACAGCAGGAAATCTAGATTACCTCCCTCCAGCACTCCAGCTTACAAACTAAATCTTCAGGTTTGAGTGACGAGTGTTGGTGCTACAATGATGTGCTTAGAGCAGGACGGATGCTGCATTCCAGCCAGAGCAGCAGTGGAAACAGAAAATGGAGAGTCAGATGAGCAGCTTACCTAGAAGCTGGTCTTCCATCTGCAGCATTTTAAAGGGAAGAGGGAAAAATCCATGAAGCCAGCACACTGTAGATGAACCAAATCTTAAATTAAGCCTTGGTGAGTGCCATCTTTTGATGGTTAAGGTAATGAGGAGAGGCATTCGAGTTATACTTTTCTTGTCCTGGATGCTATCTTTGGAGTTGATGACTGTCTCTGCTTCAGGGAAAGTAACCAGCCAGGAAAATAGCACTTTCAGGTCCCATTCCAGGGGATGCGTGATGCAGTGGAAAGAGCATGAGATGTGGAGTCAGAATCCTACTTGCCAGTGGCATTGGGCAAGCAACTTTAGCACTCCAACTCCACACCACTCTTCTCATCTGAGGACTGGAAACAATTCCCCTACCTCACTAGACTGGGCTTGGCATGCAGCTAGGCTTCAAAGCCAGTGCCTTTGTCCATAGAGCTGAGTGGCCACCACATGCACCTGCCCCTCCCCATTATGAGTCTTCATAAGGCTTGCTAGCACCTGTCTGCGCCTTCCTGATACTCTGTAGGAGCAGCCCCAGGTGAGCTGATCCATCTGTCAGCCACTTTGTGCAGCGGGGGAGGCTCTGGCCTGCATGGCTTGTCCCTTCCTGCTGGTCCAAGCGTTGAGGCCTGCTCCTGAGCTGGTGCCTGTGGGGAAGCTGAGAAGGAGCTCCACCAACTTGACTCAATGCTGCCCGTCATTTTTATGAGCACTTCAGGAGCCAAATTCTGGCTGAAGGGAAAAGAAAACATATATTTTTATAGATCTTTACCCCAGAAATAAGTAAATCAACCTTTCCTCTTTTTGAATAGCATGAAAAATGTTTTTGCTTTAGTGGAAACTTTGTAATAGCTGTCTTGGCCTTTTGCCATCAGCAGATGTTTATAAGCTAAGGTCTCAGACAGAGATAAATTGATTACTTTTTTTCTTACTTCAAAGCCTCACAAAAGATAGCGTGCCTGAGAGTTTACTGGGAAAACAGGGTTTGTCACTATTTCTAAAGTTGTATTATTTTATGACTAACAGTTTAAAGCCATGAGTAATAGTTTTTTATGTTTCATTGACTGCTTTTGATTACCATACCAATTATATTGTAAACAGAGGCTGAGATCCTCGGAAAATAGCAACTTTATGTTATTTCAAGGTAAAGGACTTGTTCAGCATCATTTGAGCAGGACTCCATTCCTCTGTGCAAGGAAAAGCAAAACAAGCCTTTCAGGGAAGGCCCTGCACGCTCATTTTATTTTTACATATATTAAGGCTCATATTTGCAGCACTAGGAGGCAGAGGTTTCCATCTATAGATACACAAAGCAGACAGCAGTGTGTGTGTGTGTGTGTGTGTGTGTGCGTCTGTGTGTGTGTGGTGGGGGTGATGCGGGAGGCAGGTGCCAGCTTCAGGGAGCCTCTCTAAAAGCTGTGTGAGCTTGTTCCAGCCCACCTTGGAAGTGCGCGCAGATCTTATACTGCTGCCATACCTGCAAGGCCTCCCCTGGACTCTCACAGCAGTTGTGATGTCCCATACGATGAGCCACAGCAGGTCTCTATCTTCTTTATTGTGATATCACCATGGGGCCCACAAGCCAGAAGATAAAAGCACCGTCCTTGACCTGTTACTCTCACCCCCAGGCCCAGAGGGCAGTGTTTGTATTCCATGCCTATGCCCTGCTCTGGGATTCTGCATGGGTTTCTTCCCATCTTTACTTATTGCCCTGACTGTCCTCACTAGGGTAGGAAGCATGGACCCAGGCTGTGCTCAGAGGCGTGCACTGGCCCCCACGTCCCCTCCACCTGTCCCATAGAGGCCAAGGTCCTGTGCATGGAAAAGAGTATCCTGGGGTTCAGCTCTTCTCCCTCCATGATGCCCAGCTGTCATCATATGTGAACCTCAGGTCTTTCCATCAGGGTGCACTGTAGGGCTCAACCCTTTGACTTTCCATTGAATGGAAGGGGGCGTGGTCTCGCCTCTGCATTGGTGCTCCCCTTCCACAGTGCATAACTGTGGCCAGCTGGGGCTGCTGGCCAAGCACTGGCCTCCTGGCTCTCTGCATCAGGCATGACCACATGGCTGGGTCTTGCCGATGGGGCACCTGTAGAGATGCTGTACATCACTTTCCAGCTGAGGGTGCCAAGCATTGGGTGAGAGGAACCCTCCATCCATTTGTCTTCCCCCATCAGCAGCTGGGTGATGCCAAGAGAACTTAAAAGCCACAAAATGTCAAGGCCACAGGGGATGCAGCCTGTGGGAGGACTGTCTGTCCAGGAGCAGCCACTGTGGACTTTGCCTGAGTGAGGGAGAAGTTGTATTAGATTAAGTCGCTGAGATTTGTCGGCAGCTTTATACGGCAGGTAGTACAAACAAACCTGGAGAATGCATGGCCAGGTGGATGTGAACTGAGTCCTGACTGCCACACAGGCTTCCATGCTGCAAGCTACTGAACACCTCTGAGCATATACAACCAGAGCACAATGGGGATTTGTGAAAATGATATACAAACTGAGTTTTCTGATTAGACTGAGAAGAGAATGGGATGTATTGGCTGCACAATCTGAAGAAACTTCAACACGGAGGCCATGGATAGAGCTATGGGGCTCTCCTCCAGTGCTCCTGGCCTGAGGTGGCAGTGTCAGGCAGGTGTCTCCACGTCACAGCTCAGTCTTGCACGTTCGTTGTCTCCAGGTGCCACCTTACTTTCCTTTACTGATGATCAGCTTTCTCTCCATGGCCACACTTGTAAAATCAGAGCTGCCAACAACACCCATGTGTTTTACATCTCACAACTTCCTCATCAAGTGGGATCCATCCATTTGCTTTCAAGTTCCCAAGTTTGAAATGGCAGGACAGGGGTTAAGGGCAGGGCCTGTGTTCAGAGCAGTCAGCTGCAGTAGGCAGGGTGGGCAGCAGGTGCTGGGCTGTGTCGTGAAGGGTAGCTCTCTCCTGGCAACGCTCAATGCCCAAGACACAAGGCTGACCCACAGACCTCTCAGCAGGACAAGAAAACAGTAGTCTCAGCTGCATGCAAGCTCCCCTTCAGCCCTGAAAGACTTGCAAGACCTGGATTTCCAACTGCCTAACAGGCCTCACCATGACCTGTCTGAAGTTGGGTTTTGGTGGCCCCAACCCACCAGCCTCCCTGGGTCCCTGCGGTTGCCAAAGATGGCACCTCTCAGCCACCCAGGCTCAAAACCAGTCAAAGGTGGCACCTCTCAGCCACCCAAGCTCAAACCCAAGCTCTGGCCAGTCCCCAAGTCTTCCTGTTCTCTGACCAGTCCACAGGGTTTCCACACACACTCAGCAGCCCGCTGCCTCTGGCTGCCCTCCTCCTCAGAACGCTCATCCTGCACTGTTGTCTCACTCCCCTTCTACCCCACAATCAGTTCTGCACAGAGTGCTCCAGGAAGACCCACATCCCGCCAGGCCACCTGGGACCTGGCTGTGCGCGCCAATGCCGTGGGTTCCTTTTGCAAGCCTGTCTGCTCCCGGACTGGACTGTGTCTTCCTAAAGGTTTTGTGGGCCACTAGCTATCCCCTTGTGGCTGCATTTAACTATCAGTGTGGCAGGTGCTCTGAAATGCATGTTAGGCTGGATTCAGTTCTGGGAGAAGAGCATGAGAGGCATCCAAAGCATCCACTCTATTGTTCCTCCTCACCTATGGCTCCCTTTGGCTCTGCTGGTCAGAAAGGTTCTTTTCAGCTCGCTTAGCCCTACTCTGGCCTCACAGCCCCCAAGTCCCCCACACCCACCAGAGCTCAGCCCTCCAGAGCCTGGGGTACTCTGTAATTTTGAGGTTTTACTGGACCTCTCTGGAATGTGCCTGGCCTCAGCATGTCCACAGCACAGCATAGGGATGGGGGAGGCGCACACGGGGCAGTTCACTGGAGGGAGCTAAAGTGACTTGTTCCTAAGATGACAAACCTTGAATACAGGAGGCAGCATGGTGTAATAGCAAAGAGCCTGGGATTTGGGGAATTTCACTGGGAAGTGTCCCTTCCAGCCAAGTGCCACTGAGGGACACGCTGGCTGTGCCAGCTGCTACATCTGTCAGAAGAGGTTAATAAGAGGGACTGGGCACCATGCAGATAAGTAGCTTCGCAGCTGCAGAAGCAGCACCAGGGCCTGAGGTAGAGGGAGACGCAAGGACTGCTGGATAGCATCATGACTGCCCCAGGCGATCCTTCTTAGCAGAATCAGGAGTATGAGTGTCCTATTAAAGCTGAGCAAATGCAGTGTTAATGATTCAATAATTTGCCTTTATAAAGGATAATAAAACCACTAATATATGCATCAAGTTCATTCCAAATGCTCTACATAAATAGCTTAATTTTCAGAACTCTCCTAGAAGTAGGGCTACCAGTATCCCTATTTTACAAAGAAACTGTCAACAGAGGTTAAGTGACTTGCCCAAGGTCACCCAGCTTCGCCAGGCAGGATGGAATTTGAGCCCAAACACACAGCTCCTGACGCAGTGATCCTGAGTGGAAGGCAGTGTGCACTGCCTCTCCTTACAGGCGTGTAGCTGAGGAGCAGTTGACTCACCACACAGCCTGGGTGTGTGGGAGGCTATGCCAGCTGGGTGTGTGTAGGTGCTCTCTATGATGTTCACACAGCGATGATGAGATGGTGTAAGGATGCAATTCTCAGAATTTTGCATCCCTGTCTCTAAGCGACGCAAGACTGTGTATCACTGATAATTACTAACAATTAGTCTCATTTAAAAAAATCACTGTATCTAAGGAAATAGTGTGAAGTTTCACCTTCAGAAAGGAGGAAGCATCATCGACAGATTAGTGGATCCATAGAAATGGTGTCAAGCAGCAAGGGAGAGGCTGGAGCCAGTGCAGAGGGGCCCCTAACGACCTGTTCATTCTCAAATCACACCCATCCTGTTCCCACCCCCTGACGAGACCTGCGGCTAAACACGGCAGAAGGCACCCTCACTTTTTCCAAAACCCGCCCTGGCCTAGGAAGGAAACTGAAATGCATATGTCCTCTGTAGCCTTAGTCTTCTTGGCAATGTTGACATTTACTGGCTTTGATGATGCTGATTTGGTGACAACATTCTGATGCCTGTGTGCTCTGCTCTGCTCTTCTCAGTGCAAGATGCAAGATGCCATGTGCAACTGAGCAAGGGCCTTCCCTGGCCAGTGGGACTTGCCCTTGATGCACTGTATTCAGCTCATCTGCACCTGCCTTTCAAAAGCATGATGCCATCTTTTATCCTTTGATCTGGAGATGGGAAGCAAAATATGCTTTCTTGAAGTATTTTCTAGGCTGCTATGCAGACAATTTTTTTGTTTTATTTTTCTTTAATGGAAAGTGTGTGTGTGTGTGTGTGTGTGTGTGTGTTCAGTGTTTAAAAGCATAATGAAAACATGATACTCATCACGCCTTCCTGGGCCTCGCGTGTCCAACCCTCAGCCCTGTGTTCAGTCTTGTCTCCTAGAAGGCAAGCAGAGTTCCCTGACCGGGTCCCTGGATTGTCATGGGAAAGAAGAGAGCTTCAGAATGGAGCAGGCTCCGGCCCAACTTTGCTCAGCCTCACATTCTCTGTGTGACCTTGGGCGAGTCACTTAGCATTTCCATATCTCAGCTTCTTCAGTTCAAAAATAGAGCTAGAATTGCCTACCCTGCAGGGCTGCTATGATAATTAAACAGTTGAAAGTGTGTCACAGGCTTAGCACCGTGCTGAGAATTCAGCCTCATACCCCACAGATGCTGTCAAGAGCTGTTGGTTTAGGCACCAGCCATGCATATTTCTTGAGGACACGTTGCCTTTGCTGCCCCAAATGTCCTTCCAACACCTGCACCTGGAGGGTGTGCCCATGAGGCTGCCCATGTGTGCACCTTTGCGTAATCTAGGGCTTGGAGGGGCTTGCCCCAGGAGGGTGGCACTGTCTCTCCAGCATGAACAGAGACTCAGGTATATCCTCTGTGCCAGCAGGATTCCAGTGGATCCAAGGTCAGCTCAGGCCGTCGGGTGCAGGAGGCAGAGCTCTGGTGGCCGCATGGATGAATGACGGTGAGGATCACAGTCCACCACACAGAGGGCGGAGGCTATTACCCCCCAGCTTTTTATTCTGCCCTGCCTCAGAGGCAGTCACTTCTTGATTTTTTCTTGGTGCTGTGGCTCCCCACCCATTGCAGGCCACTCACACTCTTGGAGGCAGCGTCAGAAGGGGCGGGGCAGGACACTCCGGATGCTCCCCTCACACCTGGTGCTCTCCTGGAATGCCTTCGCTGGATTTTAAAGTGTTCTCCCAGGCCATAGTCAGCCATCGTCCACCTGCATGGACAGAATCAAGGCAGCTCCACCTACCCCAAACTTTCACCATCCACCCGCGTGAGGTCAGCCTGGCAGGGTAAACTGCCCACAGCCCCCGCATGTTGTCACATCACCTCTGGTCCTGCCCTGTGTTCTCGTTTTTGGTTCAGAAAAAGGTGCCAGGTAGCCAAGGCTATAGAAGCATGGTTTTGTTCTCAGTGCCGTTTCCATATGTGGGAAATGAGCTGCGCTAGTACTAGAACCTCTTAAACTCCCTAATGCCCCACCTTCCGCTCAGGCAGAGGGAGAGAATCAATGCTCACAGCTGGATCGCAGCCTTCCCGAGCCCCCTGCCAACCCTGGGGCTGTGGGGCTGTGAGGCTGAGCCTTCCCTGTCTGCCCGGGGCCTCACTGTTCCACTGAGCCCAAGAGGATGCCAGTTGACATGATGTGCTGGGCAATGCCTGCACTGAGGGTGACTGTTGGCAGAGCAGGCAGCCTGACACAGAAACAAGCTGCCTGCAGAGTTCAGACAGAGAAAAGGGCTGTGAAGCCCAGGGCCCAACCTGCTGGGAGCTCAGGAAGGCTTCATAGGAGCTGGAGGCTCTCCTGTCATCCGGGTCCCTGGCAAGGACTCAGAGGGTATCTTATAAACTCTGAAGCTTTCAGGAGAGGAAAAGGATCTTTGACATGGCCCAGAAGGGAGCTATATGGAGAACATCACTGCGGGGAACATGTTTTCAGTATTCATTCATTCATTCATACAAATGCAGAGGCCTGCCTTTATCAGCCCTCCATTCTGGGCCAGGACTTGTATTAGACATAGGAAATAAAATGAGTGGTTGGATGCGGTCTCTGTTTAGAATCCAGTGAGGGAGATGAAAGTAAAAACAAAAAATCGCCACATGATTGAATTTCACAGTCACTTTTCAGCACCCATGACAAGCTTTGTATGAGGTTCCTGGCTATGAAGGTGAGAAGGGCCTGACAGCCACTTTCTGGGCACAGTCTGGACTTGTGCTGGAGACTATAGTTAAGGTTGGTCCTGTGTGCTCTGAGAACTTGGGGAAGGAGTTGGCACTCCTGGAGGGAGGGCGATGGGCTCCACTTTTCAGAGGAGATGACATCTAGGCCAGATCTTAAAAGGGGAGTGGGAGGTTACAGAGAGGATGGATGGCTGGGGAGGGCATTTCAGACTGAGGGACGAGCCATGCAAAGGTACCGAGGCACACACAGGGGCTGTGAAGTTGCTGGGCTCCCAAAAGCCCTGCAGGGAGCTGGGTGGGCTCACAGGGTTGAATCCTGAGCCAGTGGTACATGGACTCACCTGAGCCATCCCTGAGGGTGGAGGCTTCAGGAATGGTAGAGGTTCCTCTTAAAAAAGGTGGTAGGCAAGGCACAGGAAGAACAGAACTCGCCTTCCCTCAACCCTCCCCGCATGCCCCTGGTGTTTCCTGGTGCATGCTAGTGAGCACACCTGCATTCTAAACCCGGAGCTGACCCAAGCTGGAACACGCCCCATGAACCTTCACACCCTGGCTCTGCCGCAATATCTGCCACAGACTTTGAGCTTCGTAAATGCTTGTTGACCGTGAATTGAAAACTGGACACCTTTCCATTCTCATGGAGGGCAGACCTTCTGGCGAGTCCTGAGTCACTTTAAGGGAAGGAAATACACTATGGGAACAAAAGCTCGCCGTGCAAATTGAAGTGCTGTAGGGAATGGCTATCTGGAAATTAGGCTCTGAGGATTCAGAAGAGAATTCCTTCTCCATCCGGCATGGCCTGTATTATCAGGGGTCCTTGTTCTATCAACACTTATTCGCTGAAAAGTTAAAGCCTGGAGAAAATTAAGCAAGATCTTTCAAGTTTTCAAAGTCACTCGGAGCCAATATTCAAAGGCATCAAGTGCCTGGCATTTCATAGCTGTGGAATGAAACAAATGTAATTTGCACATCCTCTACAAGTTTTCATTGTGAAACGTAACTTTAAATATTACAGTCCCCAGAAAGATCCCAGTATTGCTACTTAGAATAAATTAGATAAAAGCATCCTGGATGTCTCATTAATTTTTATCTACCTGAGAGACAAGATTTCTTTTGACATGTCTAAAGGAATTCAGTTAATGCCGTTTGCATCTCAGCTGCCTCTGATGGATTCCAAGAGTGGGCTTCATTCTGACTTGAGTTTTAGAGTTCTCAGATTGTCTTTAAGATGTGGAGGTATCTCAGGGAAGTAAGAAAAGATATTAAATTACAACCAGAATTCTGAAGCTGTAGGGCAGTATCAGGACTGGAGGGAGGGCAGGGTGTGTGGCTCCTCTTGACTCCACAGGCTGCTGGAGCTGCATTCCTAACCCTTCCATTTTGTGACAGAGTGGGGTTCAGTTCTTGGCAGCCCAGATTCTGGTTAGAATTTTAATGGTCATCAATTATGTGTTTTATGAGTGCATAGCTGCCCATCCCAAGGTATATCTGAAGTACTATTTCCAGAGAAGCAGTGTCATCTGGGGTGCTACCCATGGATCTGGGGGCCCAGAAGGTTATGGTTTCAGTTTCTTTTCATACTAAGTGAGTTTGACTGATCACATTCATGGACTCCTGGCATCTGTATGTGTGGCCATGAGACTCTATAGTCCCCTCCCTCTCACTGTGGGCCTGATCAGTGGCAAGAATGACAAAAGCAAAGTCTTGACAAAGTGCATATGCATTTCACTCTCTCACTTCCCTGTCATTGCTATTAAAAACAAAAACCAACAACAAAAAGAAAACCCACCCAGGCCCCCCCGCTAGAGAATGTGCCTGGGCTGGCCCACTAAAGGGAAGTGGGAGACATGCATGTCTGAGCAGCTCGTGGGGAGGGGCCACGCTGGCCCAGCTGAGGTCCATCTGGACTGGCCTGCAGCCAACTGACCCTCAGATATGTGAGCGAGCCCAGCCAAAAGCAGTAGAGGTGTCTATCCCACCTGCAAGAGTACAGACCCCTGCACCAGCCAACATCTACAGGTGAGGTGGAGTCAGTACTTACAGTAGTTTGATGGTGGGGTTAATTACAGTCATAGCCAATGGGAAACTCACTGAAAATTTGAGCAAATCACATGAAAGCAGTGAGCTCCTAAGTGCATGCATGCACACACCCACACTCGTGCACACGTGTGCATGCACACACACACACACAGCTTCTCTTTGGGTTGCTGTGAGTGCCAAGTTAATGTACTTGGCACTGAGTAGGTTTCCTGCAAATGAATTCTCTCCACCTGTTGCCCTGTAGTCACATTCTCATAGGACTTTTCTTATTTTTCTCCTCTTCAACTAGTTCTCCATTTGCTATCTGATAAAATTCAGATTTACTAATGTGCTGTTTAAAAGATTCTGCCCTATGTCATTTTCTCTGTTTCCACAATAGAGAAATAGACTCCTCAACATTAGGTGGGCAGGGCCAAGTTAAAGTGTAGGGGAAGCTGATCAATGGAATTTCAGCCAAGGGTCGGTGGACGGTGAAAGCAAAGCGTGCAGCCACCTAAGTGAGCAAGCCTCAATATCAAAACTTATTACTTGGAGAAAGCAGGCCAGAGGATTGGCAAGGGGGCAAATACAATGGATATTAAGGCAAGTGCTCAACTAGCAGATATGCTGGAGAATCAACTCACTGAGAAGATATGGGAAATAAATAAATAAGGACCTGTACCTTCTGGCTTGGTGTTTGGGGACCCAAAGGGAGCATTGTAGTAGACAGGTTTAAAATGAGACAGTAGACCAGTGTTGGAGCCTTACCTCCCTCCTCATGTTCTTAACCATTCGAACAAGGAACAAAAGGCACAGAGCTTTTTTTAAAAAAATGTAAAATTGGCCGGGCATGGTGGCTCACGCCTGTAATCCCAGCACTTTGGGAGGCCGAGACAGGCAGATCATGAGGTAAGGAGTTCAAGATCAGCCTGGCCAACATGGTGAATCCCCATCTCGACTAAAAATACAAAAATTAGCTGGGCATGATGGCGGGTGCCTGTAATCCCAGCTACTTGGGAGGCTGAGACAGGAGAATTGTTTGAACCTGTGAGATGGAGCTTGCAGTGAGCCGAGATCGTGCCATTGCACTCCAGCCTGGATGACAGAGCAAGACTCCATCTCAAAAAAAAAAAAAGTAAAATCACCATTTCTTCTCATATGAAACAATTTGAGTCATACTAAATATGAGAGTAGTGAAAGTTCTTAAGAAATAGCCACGCTATCACCTTTGTTACATTTTTTCAAAAAAATTTTATTTTGAAATATAATTTTACAAGAGAGTGCAAAAGAATGTCCAGAGAGATCTTAGGTACCCTTCACCCAGACTCTCGCAATGTTAACATCTTGCAAAACTATAGCACAATATCCCAACCAGGAAATTAACATGATGCAACCCATCAAGCTTATTCAGATTTTACCAGTTACATGCATTTGTGTTTATGTAGCTCAATGCCATTTTATCAAATGTGAAGCTTTGTGTAATCACTATCACAATCAGTGTACTTAACTGTAAAATCAGCACAATACTCCCTCATGCTGTCCTACATAGCCACACGCACCCTGCCCCTCCACACTAACCCCTTGACAACCACTACTCTGTTGTTCATATCTGCAACTTTGTTGTTTCATGAACGTCCTATATAAGGAATCTTGCAATGAGTATTATTTTAAGATTAGTTTTTCTCTCCCTCAACATACCTTTTATGAGGTTTATCCACATAGTTGTGTGTGTCAATATCTTGCTGCCTTTTTTGCTGAGTGACATTTCATGGTACAGATGTACTATTAATACAATAAATTTAACTATTCATCTACTGAATAGTTAATACCAAAAATGGTATTTAGGTAATTTCCAGTTTGGGGCTATTTACAGATAAAGCTGTTATTAATATTTGTGTATAAGTTTCTGCCTGAAAATAACTTTTTATTTCTCTAGGATATATGCCAAGAGAGCAATTGTGGGATATTATGGAAAGTTCATTTTTAATTTTGAAAGAAACTTATAAACTCTTTTCCAGAGTGGTTTTACTATTTTACATTCCCACCAGTAATGTATGAGAGATGCAGTTTCTCTGCATCCTCACCAGCACTTAGTGTTATTGATTTTTTTATTTTAGCCATTCTGATTGTATGTATTAACACCTCATTTTAGTTTTAATTTGCATTTATCTAATGGCTAATGATGTTAAACATATTTTCATCTGCCTATGTGGCATCTATATAATCTCTTCAGTGAAATGCCTGTACATTTCTTTGCCCATTTGCTTTTGAATTACTTGTGTTTAACTACTGAGTTTGAGAGGGATTTTTAAATATATTCTAGACATGAGTCCTTTCTTGGATATGTAATTGGCAAATATTTTCTTCCAGTCTGTAATTTGTAACAGGGTCTTCCAGAGTCAGTTTTTAATTTTGATGAGGTTCAATTTAGTTTTCCTCTTATGTATTGTGCATTTGGCTTCAGGCTTAATATTGTCTCCTATATTTTATTCTAAAAGTTTTACAGGTTTCTGTTTTACATTTAAGCATGGTGATCCATTTTGTTTTAATTTTCGTATAAGATATGAAGTTTAGCTCATAATTCCTTTTTTTGCCTATGTATATCCAATCACCCTAGCAACAGTTATTGAAAAGGTCATCCCTCCTCAACCGAGCTGTTTTTGTTCCTTTGCCAAAAATTAATAGGACATGTTTGTATGGATCTTCTTCTGGACTGTTCTGTCTCATTGATCTGTATCTGTTCCTCTGCCAGCACCACAGTGTCTTGATTATTGTAGCTATACAGCAAGTCTTAACATCAGGAGAGCAATTTTCACTTTACCTCTTTTAGCTGTGTTCTGGATATTTAGAGTGTTTCCCTTTCCATATAAATTTTAAAGCATGCTTGTTTATATCCTCAAAGTGCCTTGCTAGAATTTTGATAGAAATTGTGTTAAACCTACATATATCAATGTAAGGAGAATTGCCTTCTGTATGATAAGTCTTCCAACCCTGGGGCATTGTGTGTTCCATGAAGTACTTAGGTCTTTGGTTTCTGTCATCAGCATTTTGTAATTTTCATCACACAAATCCTGTACATGTTTTATCCTATTTATACCTCAGTATTTCATTTTTTTGAGAAAGTATTGCATTTGATATGCATTTTCATTTTTTTATTGTCAGTATATAAAAATGGAATTGTGTTTTGCATGTTTACCTCATATCTTGTGACCTTGCTGAACTCACTTATTAGTTCTGGGAGATTCATTGTTGTTGATATTGTAAAATTCCTTAGTATATTCTATGTAGGCAATCGTGTTGTCTGCAAATCAAGAATGTTTTATTTCATCTCTTCCATTTTATATGCTGTTTATTTCTTTCCTATGACTTACTTTGATGGCAAAATCTTCTAGAACCATGTTTAATCTGCATGGTGAGACAGCACATCCTCTCCCCTTCCCAATATTAAGGAAACAGCATTCAGTCTTTTACTATCAAGTATAATGGTATAGCTGTAGATTTCTCCAAGTGCTCTGAGCTTGAGAAAAAGTTTCCTCTGTTCCTAGTGTAATCAGACTTTTTATCATGACTGAATTTGAGTTTTGTCAAATTGTTTTTCCACATCAATTGATATGGCTACATTTTTTTTCTTTACCCTGTGAATATGATCAATTATATACATATATTTTTAAATATTGAACTAGTCTTGCATATCTGGAATATAGTCCACTGGTAGAAGGTACAGGACTATATACATGTTGACGGGTAAGGTATGGTAAAATTTTACTAAGGATTTTTGCATCTATAGTCTTGAGAGATATTGTTCTCCAGGGGTGGGTGTGTGTGCGTGTGTGTGTGTGTGAACCGGTGCCTGAGTGTGTGCATTCATGTGTGTGTGTTTGTGTGCTGTTTGTCTTGGTAACAGGATAATTCTGACCACATAAAATGAGTTTGGAAGGGTTCAATTCCCTTTCATTTTCTAGAATAGGTGGTACAAAATAATGCTAATTCTTTTAAATGATTGGTAACATTCTGCGGGGAGACCATCTGGACCTGAAGACTTAGAAGACAGGGGTAATTACGAATTCAATTAGTGTGATGGTTATAAAACCATTCAAGTTATCTTTTTCATATTGACTGAGTTTAGGTAATCTGTGGAGTTTCTTTATTAATTGGTCCTTATCTTCTAAGTTGTCTAGTTTGTAAGCTAGAATTTGTTCATAGTATTCACTTATTATCCTTTTGATGTCTACAGGATCTGCTGTGATATCTTCTATTTTAATATTAATGTTTTGCTTTTAAAAAAAAATCTTTGTCAATCTTGTTAAAGTTTTATCAACTTTTTTTGAAATTTTAGTACAAACCTTTTTGACTTGTTGATTTTCTCTGCTGTTTTCCTGTTTTCCAAATGTATTCATTTCTGCCTGTCTCTATTTTTTCTTTTCCCCTCCTTTGAGTTTATTTTGTTCTTCTTTTTCTAGCTTTGAGGTAGAAATGTACATTGTTGACATGAGGTCTTTCTTCTTCTCTAATGTAATTATTCAGTGATGCATGTCTCCCTTTCAGCAATGCTTTAGCTGCCTTTCACAGATTTTGATACACTGTGCTTTACTTTAATTTCATTATCTGCATATATTTTTGAGACTTTCTTCTGGGAATTCTAGAAGTGTGTTGCTTTTCCGAGTTTTTGGAGTTTTCCTTTAGTGTTTCTGTTTTTTATTTCTAATTTAATTATCTTAATGTTAGAGAACTTACTCTATTATTTCAATTTTTTTTATATCATTAAGGTCTGTTTTATGACTAGAATATGGTCTGTCTTGGTGAAGGGGCAATTTAAAAGAATGTGTTATCCTGTTATTGGATGGAATGTTCCACAAATATCAATTAGATTTTGATGGCTAAGTGTTGTCCAATTCTTCCTTATCCTTGCTGGTTTTCTCTCTAGTAGCTCTGCAGTTCCTGAGAAGGGAGTGTTGAAGTTTCCAACTATGCATGAAGATTTGTCTACATCTCCTTTCAAGTCTACCAGTGTTTTGTTTCATGAATTTTGAAGCTGTATTGTTTGATGCTTATACATTTAGGATAATTATATGTTCTTGATGAGTGGATCTATTTTTTTTTTTTTTGAGATGGAGTCTTGCTCTGTTGCCCACGCTGGAGTGCAGTGGCACTGTCTTGGCTCACTGCAACGTCCGCCTCCTGGGTTCAAGCAATTTTCCTGCCTCAGCCTCCCGAGTAGCTGGGACTACAGGCACTCACTACCACACCTGGCTAATTTTTTTTTTTTTTTTGTATTTTTAGTAGATACAAGGTTTCACCACGTTGGCCAGGCTGGTCTCGAACTCCTGACCTCAGGCGATCTGCCTGCCTCAGCCTCCCAAAGTGCTTGGATTATAAGCTTGAGCCACCGTGCCAGGCAGATATATCTATTTTTATCATTAGGCAGTGTCGTGTTTGTCCCTAATAATTTTCTTCAATCTGAAATTTTCTTTATGTAATATTAATATAGACATAACTTTTTTCTTTGATTGTTTACATTATATATCTTCTTCCCTCATTTTACTTTCAACCTACTTATGACAATATGTTCGAGCCTTGAGTTTCTTATATATAGCATATGGCTGGGTTGTGTTTATTTCATCCACTCTGACAATCTCCTTTTAATTGTTGTTTTAGGCCATTTACAAGATATAATTACTGATATCTTAGACATACATTTGCTATTTTATCAGTTGCCTTTGTTTAATCCTTATGTTTCTTTTTTCTTGAGTCTGTTACTAGAACATTTTTGAGAATTTTATTTTGATTTATTTACAATGATTTTAAGCATGGCTTTTGCATATTTTTCTTAGCAGTTGTTTTAGTTATTGCTATTTACATATGTAAATGATTACAGCCTACTGGTGTCCATGGATTACCATTTTGTGAGAAGTATAGAAACCTGACTTCCATTTAAGTTCCTTTACTTCACCACTTTTTGCATAAAATTGCCTTGACATTTTTCTACATTGAGCATCATATCAGATATTGTTATAACTTTTGCTACAACCATAAAACATTATCAAAGAAACTCGTAAGAAGGACAGTCTACTACATTTGCTTCTACTTTTACAAATTCCATTATTCTTTTTTTCCTTTCTGAAGGCCCCAGGCTTCTCCTTTGTTTTCCCATTTGTTGGTAAATCTTTCTTTAGCTATTTTTAAGGGAAGGTCTGTTAGTAATAAGTCCTTGTACCTTTTCTTCATCTGAGAATATCTTCCCTTAATTCCTAAAGGTTGTTTTCATCAATATAGGATTTTCAATTGACGGTTCATTTTTTTAAAGCACTTGAAAAATGTTGAGGCATTTCCTCTGGCCTCCGTTGTTTCAGATGAGAAATTTGCTCTCATTCAAATTGTATTCTCCTATGGGAAGTACATCATTCTTCTGGTTGCTTCAGAAGTTTAAATATGATGTGCATGGAATGAATTTCTATGAGTTTATCTTACTTTGGGCTCTCTCTGCATCTTGGATCTGTGGGTTTATGTCTGATGCCATATTTGAGGAATTTTGAAATGTTTTATTTTATCAAATACTTTTCAGGCACAAATTTGTACTTCTCTTCTTCCGCAACTCTGATACAAATGTACATTGTTGCTTTAATTGTCTCACTGACTCTTTAGACTGTTCAAGTTTTTTCAGTCTACAGTCTCTCTGTTTAGATTGAACAAATACTATTGACCTGTTTTTAAGTTCACTGATTCTATGATCGGTCATCTTGACTATAATATTTTGTCCCTCCAGCCATTTTTAAAATTATTTTATTTTCAGTTTTATAATTTTCACTTGATTTGTATAAAATTTCTGTTTTTGATATTTTTCTATTTTTTATTTGTTTCAAGAGATTTGTAATTGACTGTTGAAGAATATTTAAGGATCAGCTTTAAAATCCTTGTCAGATGATTTCAACATCTAATGCATTTTGGTTGGCACTGTTGGATTGTCTTTCTCATTCCACTTGTGGTATCCTAGTTTTTTTCATAAGTGATTTTTCTATTATATGCAATACATTTTGTCTATTGTGTTGGGAGACTCTTGATCCTATTAAGTCTCCTATTTCAGTGGATAGTTGTTCCATTTATTCCCCTCTGCTTCATTCTTTAGGTGTTAGTGCTCCCCCTCATTCCCTGCTGATGCTAGCTGCAGTTGTGGGAAGCACTTCCCTGGGCCACCTGTTGTCACTGAGTGACATTCTGGGAAAAGGAAAGGCAGAAGCCACTGGGCCTGGATCTCCTCATGCCACTGCATGTAGGGCATTCCTGTTGCTTCCACTGTGGGTAGATCAGTTCTCCTTCTAGTGCACTGGTTGAGTAGCATGGGCTGGGATGACCAGGGCTTTGCTGCTGCCGCTGATGGATTGGACCCCAGGGCATAGGTTATGCAATAAGAGGGGGTGGCTGGGGCAGATCAGACCACCTTCCAGGGCTCCAGGTTGAAGCAGGGGTTGGGGGTCTACACTTGGTCTTGGTTGGACTCCCCCCTTTCCCACCCCTTTGGATGGAGAGGGCAGGCTTTCTTTTTCTTTGTAGGGAGAGTTAGTGTATCAGGCCTCCCTGACATTCCATCCACAGTTATATGGGAGATAAAAAGAAAACCTCCATGACTCACATCACTGTGGTGGATCAAGCCCTATGGTCCTTCCTTAGTAAGTTCAATTTCTTTTCCACCTTCAGAACCATCTTATTTTATGTTGTGTAATATCCAAGTATTTATTAGTTGTATTTACAAGAGAGATGCAGACAAGAATTTGCATCTGGCATAGATGCCAATAAAAATGTACCTATGCCATCTTGTTCTGGAACTGGGCAGGAATATCTTTTGCCCTTTGTAAAGATAAAAAACATTCAGCCTGGTATGAGAAGTGGGTGGGACTCTCATTTAGTTACTGGACTTAAATAAAAACCCTATGTATTTTCCATTTCTCAAGAAAGAGTGAGGGAAAGATTACTTATCTAAAATAATTACCAAAATCTCTACCCAGCCTTGTTTTGCAAAATCTGCAATTAAATAATGATTTTTTTCCTTGGACTGATACGTGGGTTTTTTCAATTATCCTTCTTTATAATGACTCTACACCTTTTAGTGATTAACATTATGATAAAAATAGTTATTTGGCCACTATGGTCACTTCCAGCTGAATTTTGTGAGTTTTAATATAAAGGGGAATGCTAATTCTTTCCAGAAGTCCATATTGGTGGTTCCTGGGAAACAAGAAGACTAAATAAGGGCATGAATGTCAGAAACACTAGTGAGAGAAAGACTGTTGGAAGAAGACTATGAAGGCAATAGAGTCTGACTCCAAATTCTCTTGGGCTCCACTCTGCTCAAGGTGGGAAGAGGGTCTATTTCCAGCCCTAAGGAGCCCCTCAGCATTCCCTACCACATAACCAGCTTTATTTTCTTATTAGGGGATCTTATTATCCTGTATTTTGGAATGCATTTATGTGTTTGTGCTCTGTCTCCCTGCATTGGCATAAGCCCTATCGGTGCAGGACCCTTGTCTAACTACTATAACCTTTGCACCTAGAAGTGGACCTCAAACATTAGAGCAATGAGAGGCATTTAAAATCTCTGGCATCTATAGCTTCAGCAAACATTAAACACAGCCAGTTCCACTGAAGACGTTAAACACAGCCCAGTTCCTACAAGTATTGATGTGAAATCCCACACTAAAGGCCTGTTTACCTCAGTATCAATTACTCACTAAAAGATGTCTGCTCTCAACAAAAGAATTACAAGTCATGGCAAAGGCAAGAAAAAAAAAATAGTCTGAGGAGACAATGCAAGCCTCAGAGCCAAACTCAGATGGGACACCCATGTAGAAACTATCAGGGAATTTAAAACAATTATGATTAATATGTTAAGGGTGCCAATGAAAAAATAATATGCAAGATCAGATACGAAATAGTAGAGAAATGGAAACTGTAAGAAATAATCTAAAGAAAAATTTTGAAATCAAAATAACAATAACAAAAATGAAGAATACCTCCAATGGGCTCATCAGTAGACTCAACTGATGTAAAAAATTAGTAAATTTTAAAAAAGGTTAATGGAAACTTTCCAGCTGTAACACAATTAAAACACAAAAAGATAAATATAACCCTGTGAAACCCAAGAACTGTGGGTGTTACTAAAAGGTGTAACACACATGTAATTGAAATACCAGAAATAGAAAAAGAGAGAACAAACCAGAAGAAATACTTGAAGTAATAATGGCTAAGGGTTTTCCAGAATTTACAGGCACCAAAACACACATCAAAGAAGATCACAGAACACCAAAGACATGGACAGAACCTTGAATAAAGCGAGGAAAAGAAAAATCTCACCTTACTGATATAGAAATAAGAATTAAAATGACATCAGACTCCTCTTAAGAAACCATGCAAGCAAGAAGAATGTGGGGTGAAATATGTAAAATGTAGGGTGGAAATACACCATCACAGAATTTTATATCAAGTGAAATTATATTTCAAAAATAAAGGAGAAATAAAGATTTCCTCAAACAGTAACTGAAAGAATCCATTGTCAGCAGATGTTCTCCACAAGAAATGACAAAACAAGCTTTTCAGACAGAGAAAAAATAAATAGGCAGAAACTAGGATCCACCTACAGCAACGACGAGTATCAGAGAATAAGTGAAGGTAAAATAAAATGTCATTGTTCTTATTCTTCATTGATCTAAAAGCAATATACTTAAAGCTATATAGCTAATATATAGTAGTAGTGATATACTGGATTATTTATAGCATAAGAACAGAAATGAATGACAAAAATGGTCCAAGGGAAGGGAGGGGAAATTGTGAATATCAGGTACCTACACTCCATGTTCAGTGGTATAGGGCTATTTGAAGGTGGACTTTTATGTGTAAAAGTATATACCGCAGGCTGGTGACAGTGGCTTATGCCTGTTATGCGTGTTTGGGAAGCCAATATGGGAGGATTGCTTGAGCCCAGGAGTTCAAGACCAGGCTGAGCAACAGAGTCAGACTCCATCTCTACAAAAATATTTTTTTTAATTAGGTGGGTATGGTGACATGCCTGTAGTTCCAGCTAATAAGGATATTGAGGTGGGAGGATCGCTTCAGCCCAGGACTTGGAGACTGCAATGAGCTATGATAGCACCATTGTACTACAGCCTGGGTGACAGAGCAGGAACTTGTCTGAAAAAAAAAATGCTGGGTGTGGTGTCTCACACCTGTAATCCCAGCCCTTTGGGAGGGTGAGGCAGGTGGATCACCTGAGGTTAGGAGTTCGAGACCAGCCTGACATGGTGAAACCTCGTCTCTACAAAAAATACAAAAAAATTAGCTGGGCATGGTGGCACATGCCTGTAATCCCAGCTACTTGAGAGGCTGAGGCAGAAGAATGTCTTGAACCCAACAGGCAGAGGTTGCAGTGAGCTGAGGTCACACCATTGCACTCCAGCCTGGGGGACAAGCAAAAATTTAAAAAAGTATATTACAAACTCTAGGAAAGTCACTATTTTTTTAAATATAAATGATACACTGAGAGAAGATAATGTGAAGTCATATAAAATGTTCAGTTAAAACAAGAGAAGGCAGAAAAAGAGGAAAAAAATAAAAAGCAAATGCAGCAAATGAAAATAGTTATGAACTAGAAGATCTTAATCTAGCAGCATTGACAATCACTTAAAATGTGAATGGTCTAAATAAACCAATTAAAACTCAGAGATTGTCAGAGAGGATTAAAGTAGACTAACTATATGTTGACTATAAGAATCTCATTTTAAGTATCACAATTCAGGTTAATAATAAACAGATTGAGTGACATATGCCCTGCTAACACCAATCAAGAGAAAACTGCAGTAGCTATATTAATTTAAGACAAAGCTGACTTCAGAACAAGAAGGATAATCAAAGTTAAAGAGGGGTGATATTTAATTACAGAGGGGTTAATTCTCTAAGAAAACATAAAAATCCTAAGTGTTTATGCATCTAATAAAAGCGCATCAAAATATGTGAACAAACCCTGATAGAAGTGAAAGGGGAAACAGACAAATCCACTGTCATACTTGGTTATTTTAACACCCCGTTGTCTGTCAATAACACCCCTCTGTCAATAAGGTATAGATGAACAACACCATGAATAAACTTAATCTACTTGACATTTATAGAGTGGTTTACATGCCCACAGCAAAATACTCATTACTGTCAAGCTAATATGAAACTTTCATCAAGATAGACCATATTCTAGGCCATACAAAAACACCAAAGCAAACTTAAAATAATAGAAGTCATACAAGTGATGTTCTCAGATGACATTGGAAGTAAGTTAGAAATCACCAGTAGAACTATAGCTGGAAAATCCCTCAAATATTTGGAGATTAAACAACACACCTCTAAATAACAGTAAATAAGTATAGAAGAAAGGAAATAATAAAAATTAGAGGAAAAGCAATGAAATTGGAGATAAGAAAACAATTTAAAACAACAACAACAAAATGAAAAGCTAGGTCTTTCAAAAAAAATATCCAATTGAAAATCCTCTTGCCAAGCCAATGAAGAGATAAAGAGCTAAGACACGAGCTACTAATATCAGAAATGAAAGAGCTTCACCATGGCTGATCCCATGGCCACTGAAAATACAAAGGGGGACAGATACTATGAACAACTTTATGCCTAAATTTTTTTTTTTTTCTGAGACGGAGTCTCACTCTGTTGCCCAGGCTGGAGTACAGTGGCATGATCTCGGCTCACTGCAAGCTTTGCCTCCTGGGTTCACGCCATTCTCCTGCCTCAGCCTCCCAAGTAGCTGGGACTATAGGCGTCTGCCACCATGACCGGCTAATTTTTTGTATTTTTAGTAGAGACAGAGTTTCACCGTGTTAGCCAGGATGGTTTCGATCTCCTGACCTCGTGATCCACTCATCTCGGCCTCCCAAAGTGCTGGGATTACAGGCGTGAGCCACCGTGCCCGGCCTATGCCCACAAATTTTATAACCTAGATAAAATGACCAATTCGTGGGTAGAACAAAACTACTAAAATCCACATCGGGTTAAATAGATAGCTTAAATACTCTACATCTTTTTTTTTTTTTTTTTTTTTTTTGAGACAGAGTCTTGCTCTGTCACCCAGGCTGGAGTGCAGTGGCACAATCTCGGCTCACTGCAACCTCCGCCTAACAGGTTCAAGCAATTCTCCCACCTCAGCCTCCCGATTAGCTGGGATTACAGGTGTGTGCCACCACGCCGGCTAATTTTTGTATCTTTAGTAGAGACGGGGTTTCGTGATGTTGGCCAAGCTGGTCTCCAACTCCTGACCTCAAATGATCCACCCGCCTCCACCTCCCAAAGTGCTGGGATTACAGGACCAAGGATGTCCTCTCTTAGCTCACCAATTCAACATTGTTCTGGAAGTCCTATCAAGTGCAGTAAGCCAAGAAAAGGAAATAAGAGGGAAAAAGTTTGGAAAGGAAGAAATAAAACTGCATTTATTCCCTGGTAGCGTTATTGTCCATGTAGAAAACCACCAAGAGTCTACTAAAAAACTCCTAGAAATAAGCAAGTATAACAAGGTTGCAGGATACAAGATCAATATGCAATATATAATTGCCTTCCCATATCCCAGTAATTAACAACTGGAATTCAAAACTAAAGAAACATTATCTTTTACAACAGCAACAAAAATGGAGTACTCAAGTATAAATGCAACAAAATATGCATAGAATCTATATGCAGAACATTACAAAACACTGATCAAATGAACTTAGACATAGACCTAAGATCTTGTGCAAAAATGAACTAACAATGGATCACAGATCTAAAAGTAGTATGCAAAAGTATAAAACTTCCTTAACAAAACATAGGAAAAAATTCTATATGACTTTGGTAATGATTTTTAAAATAAATGCCAAAAGTATTGTCCATGAAATAATAAATGGGCTATGTTATATTAACAAATATGCCATGTTAAATGAAATAAGACAGGCACAGAAGGACAAATGTTGCGTGATATTTGTCTTTCATTCACTCATATGCGGAATCTAAAGAAGTTGATCCCATGGAAGTAGAGGGTCGAATAGTGGTTACCAGAGGCTGGGGAAGGGTTGAGGAAGGGGCTATTATTAGGGAGAGATTGGCCAATGGGTACAAAGTCACAGTTACAGTTACATAGGGGAGAATAATTTCTGGTTCGAATTAGGGTGACTCTGGTGAACAATAATGTATTGTATATTTCAAAATAGCTAGAATTTTGAATGTTCTCACCACAAAGAATGATAATGCATCAGGTGGTGGATGTGCTAAATACTCTTATTTGATTTTTATGCAATGTATATACGTGTTGAAATATCACACCATACCCCAAAATATATGTAATTATTAATGTGACAATAAAAACAAAATAAATATAGATAGATAGATAAGTTGAACTTTATTAAAATTTAAAAAAGTGTAGTCTCCAAGGACACGGTTGAAAAAAGATAATTAAGGATGGTGTTGAGAAACGACAAGTAACTTGGAGAAGATACTTAGAAAACATGTATCTGTATAGGATCTGGATGATACTGTACGATACTGTAAAGCTAGACACATGGCAACACACATTTGTCAAAACCCATGGAACTGACAACACAGAAACTGGAGCCTAGCACACACACTCTTAAAAAAAGTCACTTAGAGCAGGGTGTGGTATCATGCACTTATAGTCCCAGCTACTTGGGAGGCTGAGGCAGGAGGATCGATTGAGCCCAGGAATTCCAGATTGCAGTGGGCTATGATCACACCTGTGAATTGTCACCGCACTCCAGCCTGGGCAACAAAGCCAGACCCTGTCTCTAAAACAAAACAAAACAAAACAAAACATTTAGGAAGTTAGGGTATCCCAGAATGGAATACAGATGGTGATAATAAAGTCTAACTGTATTACAAATATATAACACATCCTTATTGAAAGAGGTATGGGAAAAAGTGCTGACCTGATTACCTTTGGAAGTGAGTGAAGACAGGAGGACTAAAGGCAAAAAAGACAGTGCATAAGCACTCTACTCTAATTCGTGAATTTGATTTTCACAGAGCTTCAGTTAACAGTTCTGAAACCACTATGCATACTGGAATTGAAGCACAGGGATAGCAGATGGTGAGAGCCACTTTTCTTGCTTTTGGAAAGGGAGGTTACAGGGAAGAAAGCCTGGTATGGGCCATGCGGACATGTGGTACTTCCTTGGCATTGGAGACAGCAGTTGAAACTAATGTTTGGCTTGACATCCATACAGATTATTTCATATAGAAATGTTTGTAGACAAACCACTGCTCAAGGAAATAAAAGGACACAAACAAATGGAAAAAAATTCCATGCTCATGGATAGGAAGAATCAATATCATGAAAAGGCCATACTGCCCAAAGTAATTTATAGATTCAGTGCTATTCCCATCAAGCTGCCATTGACTTTCTTCACAGAATTAGAAAAAAACTACTTTAAATTTCATACGGAACCAAAAAAGAGCCTGTATAGCCAAGACAATCTTAAGTAAAAAGAACAAAACTGGAGTCATCATGCTACCTGACTTCAAACTATACCACAAGGGTACAGTAACCAAAACAGCATGGCACTGGTACCAAAACAGATATATAGACCAATGGAACAGGACAGAGGCCTCAGAAATAACACCACACATCTACAACTATCTGATCTTTGACAAACCTGACAAAAACAAGCAATGGAGAAAGGAATCCCTATTTAATAAATGGTCTTGGGAAAACTGGCTAGCCATATGTAGAAAACTAAAACTGGACCCCTTCCTTATACCTTATACAAAAATTAACTCAAGATGGATTAAAGACTTAAATGTAAGACCTAAAACCATAAAAACCCTAGAAGAAAACCTAGGCAATACCATTCAGGACATAGGTATGGGCAAAGACTTCATGACTAAAACACCAAAAGCAATGGCAACAAAAGCCAAAATTGACAAATGGGATCTAATTAAACTAAAGAGCTTCTGCATACCAAAAGAAATTATCATCAGAGTGAACAGGCAAGCTATAGAATGGAAGAAAATTTTTGCAATCTATCCGTCTGACAAAGGTCTAATATCAAGAATTTACAAGGAGCTTAAACAAATTTACAAGAAAGAAACAACCCCATCAAAAAGTGGGTGAAGGATATGAACAGACACTTCTCAAAAGAAGACATTTATGCATCCAACAAACACTTGAAAAAAAAAGCCCATCATCACTGGTCATTAGACAAATGCAAATCAAAACCACCATGAGATACCATCTCATTCCAGTTAGAATAGTGATCATTAAAAGGTCAGGAAACAACAGATGCTGGAGAGGATGTGGAGAAAGAGGAATGCTTTTACACTGTTGGTGGGAGTGTAAATCAGTTCAACCATTGTAGAACACAGTGTGGTGAATCCTCAAGGATCTAGAGCCAGAAATACCATTTGACCCAGCAATCCCATTTCTGGGTATATACCCCAAGGATTACAAATCATAAATCCTTCTACAAAGACACATGCACACATATGTTTATTTCAGCACTATTTACAATAGCAAAGACTTGGAACCAACTCAAATGCTCATCAGTGATAGACTGGATAAAGAAAATGTGGTACATATACACCATGGAATACTATGCAGCCATAAAAAAAATAAGTTCATGTCCTTGCAGGGACATGGATGAAGCTGGAAACCATCATTCTCAGCAAACTAACAGAGGAACAGAAAACTAAACACTGCATATTCTCACTCGTAAGTGGGAGTTGAACAATGAGAACACATGGACACAGGGAGGGAAACATCACACACTGAGGCCTGTTGGGGGGTGGGGGCAAGGAGAGAGATAGCCTTAGGAGAAATACCTAATACATGTGAGTCTTAAAACTTAGATGACTGGTTGATGGGTACGCAAACCAACATGGCTCATGTATACTATGTAACAAACCTGCACGTTCTGCACATGTATTCCAAAACCTAAAGTATAATTTAAGAAAAAAAAATGTTTGTAGATATGTGTGTGTGCACAGGGTTGTATATGCATGGAAATTCCCTTGCTAGATCAACTGAAAGGGCCTAGAAGCAACTACACCCCACTAGTAATGAGCATAGCCAGTCCCTAGGTGTGGTTTATACTGTGATTCTCCTATAAAGTAAAACAGGGATCCTTGGAGAAATGGCTGTTTCTAGGGTTGATACAATACAGGAATATGCAATATGGGTCTGGAGCATCTTGTAATGCCAGAAGTTCTCAAAAACATATAAACCCACACAGATGCAGTATATCAACGGAGCACAGAAACCAACTGAAAGAGTTCCCAGTGGTCAAAGCTGGAACAATTAGAGCAGCACAATAAATAATGCAGTATAAAATTTTTAGCTTAAAATATAAAATAAATAGCCATGAGTCCATGCTCATATAAAGAAATTATTGAATAAGTATGGGCAGAGTCCAATCTCTTGTGCAGAATAATTTCAAAAATTGTATGTAGATATTCCCCTAAAGTATGTGGGCTGTTCATAGTGGCTTCCTGTCAAAGGAATATGGAAATATGGAAAAGGGGAAAATAAGAGTAACTTTAGAGTAGAGAAACCTCACAAACACTCTCAGGCAGGTGGTCAAGGTCAACATCAACAGTAATAGATATAGGTCATGTTGGAATAATGGAGTCTTGATATGATGTACCTCTCTGGTCTTCTTCCCATAAATATGTACATACATATACAAATCCAGTCTGATTTGAGAAAAGCAGCAGACAAAATCCAACAGAGGGCATTCTACAAAATACCCTACCAGGACTCCTCATGAGTATGGATAAAGAATGTTTTGAAAATTCAATTAATATGCCTAATATAACAGATGAAGATAAAGCCCAAGTCAGAAATCCCAAAGAAAGTAGCAGAAGGCAAACAGAAATATAGCAAAAAATAAGGAAAATATAAAATGAGAAAGTTCATCAAAAAGCAAGTGTAATAGTCAATTTATTATTTTATTTAACAGCTATTTAGTGAGAGGTGACTCTGTGTCAGGCAATCTTCCAGCACGGGGAAGAGAGCAGAGAAAATGTGATACAAATACCACTGACCTCAAGGATCTGTGTGCTGGGTAGGAAGACAGTTCATTACCATCACTAAGTCAATAGTAGATTGATTAGTTAATGATTAGTAACATGGAGAAGAAACATGCAAGGAAGGCAGTGTTATTTTTAATCAAGTCTTCATGAAAGCCTCTCTGAAACTAATATTTGAGCAAAGAACAGGCAGGAGGATCTGTAGGGGCAATGCCTCGGGCTGAGCTTATGCTTGCTGTGTTTCAGGAACAGTAGGGAGGCCTGAATGGCAATGCAGTCTGCAGATCCACAGGTACTGGCGTGACTGGCATCCATATACCCAGCTTTACACAAGAGGGTTGGACCGCATCAGAGATGGCAAATGTGTAACGTGGTCCCTGCAGCTTTCATCACAGCCCGCACTAGAGACAATCCTGATAAGTCACACTCCCTTTTCCAGGTGCACCCTCAAAACCTATTGCCATCATGTGCTGCAGCCCACTGCCACCTACAGGCCAGAGGAGACAGAGTTCCCTTCTACGATGCTATGGCTTTCTTGAAGGAAGAGGGAAACATACGAACTCAGTAGTTATCTGTCATCCAGGAGTGTCTTGAAAAAACTGAAGTGAATGAATGGGGGCTGAATTAGAATAGGATGAAGAAGAAAGTAGACACCATGTGTAACAGCCAAGGCAGCAGCTTTGAGAGGTAACAGAACGTGCCCAAGTTGAGCATTCTCCAGGGTAGACTCTGGGGACACTGAAGGTTCAGAGAAAGTAGATAGTGAATGTCCCATTGTCCAAAACGTCTGCAAGCTCCAGGCCTAGAACCTCCCATTTGGCCCCCTCACTTTGCTGTGTCTTCCTTCACTTTGTGACAGCACTGCTGTTCCCTCTCCTTGTGTCTTCTTTAATATATCAAGTAACCACAGCCTTCTATTGCAAAACACTGCTGTTACTGAAGAAACAAATCTGTCCTTCTCTATTTGCATTCCAAACACTGAATAGAATAATTCTATCAATTATAATTTCTCCCAGTTTGACATGGTCCAAGAATAAAAGAGATGAAAAACATTGCAGGGGAATGCCATTACATTATGGCCCTCCAGAGTAAGGGCTTAATTGGTGGTAAAATAAAACCTAGTACTAGGTATCAAAAGGCTTTTCTACTAATACCAAATTGCTTTTTCCCAGGGAGGACAGACCGGTACAATTTAATGTCTAGGAGGAAAAAAAAGTGACTTCCCTTCTGCATGTTGAGCAGAGCGCAACAGTCTTTATATGTATATTTAAAGCAAAATTTAAAAAGGGATTCTGTAAGTTGAAATGGGGACATGAGGGAAGGCCCTGATGAATCTGGAGATATTGAGCCCCTAAAGTCTGATGAGGCTTCTTTGCCGCTGGAAGAGGCCTCCTAATCCCCAGGAAAAGAGTTCTCCCTCCCACGGGGGTAGCCGTGCCTCTATCCCATCTGAGGGTGTTACCTCTGCATTGCCCGAGGAAACTGCAATGTCCTCCCCTGAGGCAGCTGCCATGAAAGACAATCCACCCCTCCTTGCTTCTAGACTTACAATTCAACTAAAGTCCCAACAGGCTCATAAAGATGAGGAGATGCATTATACTCACCTATTTGATTTTTCAATCAAAGAACTAACAGATTTTTCTAATTATATAGGCAGACATTTGGGAAGCTGTGTGGGAATGGATGTTGAGAGCGTGAGATAATGGTGAAAGAAACACAAAGTTGGATCAAAACAAACTTATTGATATGGGCTGACTAAGCAGAGATTCTGCATTTACTGTTGCAGCTTAGGGAGTTAGAAAAAGGGCACTGATTGGTTGGTTGGTTGGCTGAAACATGAATCAAAAGATGGCCCACAATAAGCGAGTTGGAGATACCTGAGCTTCCTTGTTTTAACATAGAGGAAGGGATTCAGAGACTTAGGGAGATTGGAATGCTACAGTGGACTTGTCGTTTTAGACCTACCCACTCATACTGGGAGGGTCCAGAAATCATACTTTTGACCAGTACTATGAGAAATAAATTCATAAGGGGATCCCTGGTGTCCTTGAAAAGCTCAGTGATAACTCTTCTCTAGGCCAGAACTCACAATGGAAACTGAAGTCACTCAATTGAAAAACTTAAATACAATGGGAGGAATTGGATCTTGGGGTGCAAGGGGCCAAGTGGGAAACTCAGTCCCCAAGGGTAGGGTGAGGGTGGCTACCTTGATGGACAGTAGAGTCAGAGCAGCAATCAGAATAGTCTGACTCATACAAACCTATGGTGTTGGCTGCTTGATTTTGGTGGTCCTAGAAGTGAAATAGAGAAGAAGCCTACTAAATCCTTACTTGTTCTGTATAAGCAGAAAAGTTCTAGGTCAAGTGAACGAAAGTCTTACTTGAATCATAAAATCAGAGAGTTACTGCTGCTCAATAAATTCCCAGAATTGAGCCAGTTTACAGACCGAGAGCCCGTTGAATGCAGGGAAGGCTGGGTTCTCCCATGGAAAGAAACAGTACACTACCAAAAATATATACTCTTGATCTTTATCCAAGCCTTTCCCAAAGAGCCTGAAACCTTTTACCAGGGTAACTGTGTACTGGGGAAGAAAGAACAACCAGTTCAGGGACCACTCGATCCTGCTCTGAACTGACACTGATTCCAGGAGATCCAAAACACCACTATGGCTCTCCAGTCAGAATAGGGGCTTATGGAGGTAGGTTAATCAATGAAATTTTAGCTCAGGTCCATCTCACAGTGGGCCCAGTAGGTCCTCAAACTCATTCTATGTTACTTCCCCAGTTCCAGAATGCACAGTTGCAATAGGCATACTCTACGGTTGGAGGCATCCCCCCACATCAGTTCCCTGACCTGTGGAGTGAAGGATATTATGATGAGAAATTCTAAATGGAAGCCACTAGAACTGCCTCTGTGTAGGAAAATAGCAATCCAAAATCAATGCTACATTCTTTGGAGGGCTCAAAGAAATCAGTGCCACCACCAGAATTTGAAAGATGCAGAGGTTATGATTTCTACCACCTCCACATTCAACTCATCCATTCAGCCTATATAGAGCACAGATGGGTCTTAGAGAATGACAGTGAATTATTTTAAGCTTAAGCAGGCAGTGACTTCAATTGCAGCTGCTATTGAAGATGTGGTTTTATTGCTCAGGCAAATTAACACACATTTCCTGGTACCTGCTATGTAGCTATTAATCTGGTAAATATTTTTTTCTCCATAGCTTTAGTTAATGAGGACCATCAGAAGCAGTTTGCTTTCAGCAGGCAAGGCCAGCAATATACCTTCACCGTCCTCTCTCAGAATATATCAACTCTACAGCCCTGTTATAATCTAGTTTGCAGGAGTCATGATCACCTTTCTCTTCTACAAGATATCACAACTGGTCCATTTCATTGATAACATTAGACTGACTGGACCTAGTGAGCAAGAAGTAACAACTACTTTAGACTTGCTGACAAGACATTTGCATTTCAGAGTGTGGTAAGAAAATGCAGCAAAAAATTTGAGGAGGAGCAGGGTACAGTGGCTCATGCCTGTAATCTCAACACTTTGGGAGGCAGAGGTGGGAGGATCGCTTAAGCCCAAGAGTTTGAGACCAACCTGGGCAGCAAAGACCCCATCTCTACAACAATTTGAAAATTATCCAGACATGGTGGCACGCACCTGTGGTCTCAGCTACTCAGGAGATCAAAGTGGGAGGATCACTTGAGCCCAAGAGGTCAAGGCTGCAGTGAGCCACAATCATATCCCTGTACTCCAGTCTGGGTGACAGAGCAAGAACCAGTCCACCTCCCAAAAAAAAAAAAAATCCCAGGATCTTCTACTTCAGTGAAACTTCTAGGGGTCCAGTGGTATGGGCATATTGAGCTATCCCTCCTAATACGAAGAATGAGATGTTTCATCTGGCCCCTCCTACAACTGAAAAAGAGAGACACAATCACTAGTGAACCTCTTCGGATTTGAGAGGCAACATATTCCTCATTTAGGCGTGCTACTCAGGCCATTTACTGAGTAACCTGAAAAGCTGCTAGCTTTGAGTGGAAACCAGAACAACAGAAGGCCCTGCAACAGCCCCAGCCTGCTGTGCAGGCTGCTCTGCCACGTGGGTCACATGACCCAGCAGATGCAATCATGCTTGAAGTGTCAGTGGCAGATAGGGATGCCACTTGGAGCTTTTAACAGGCTCCTGTAGGTGAACTGCACAGCAGGACTTTTAGAATTTTGGAGAAAACTCCTGCCATCCTCTACTCTCCTTTTGGGAAACAGTTCGTGGCCTGCTGCTGCGCCGTAACAAGAGACTTAACACTTAATCATGAGCCACCGAGTTACCATGCAAGCTGAGCAGCCCTGATGAACCGGATGTTTTCTGACCCAGCAAGCTGTAATGCTGAAAGTGCACATAGCACTCCATCAACAAATCAAATTGGTATATGTGTGATCAGGTCTGAGCAGCTCCTAAAATTACAATGAGGATGTGGCCCAAATGTCCACGGCCCCTACTTCTGCTACCCTCCCTTCTCTCTCCTTGCCTGCACCTATGGCCTCAGAGGGAGTTGCTTATTATTGGCTGACTGAGGAATAGAAGGCTTGGGCTGGTTTAAAGATGGGTATGCAGGCACCACCAAGAAGTGGGCACTGCAGCACTACAGCCCTTTTCCGGGATCCCTAAAAGACAGTGTCGAAGGGAAGTCCCCCCAGTGGGCAGAACTTCGAGCAGGGGACCTGGTTGCTCACTTTGCTTGGAAGGAGAAATGGCCAGACATGCAATTTTATACCTATTCATGGGCTGTGGCCAGTGGTTTAGCTGGATGGTTGTTGGTCAGGGACTTGAAAAGAATATAATCGAAAAAATATGACAAAAAAATTTGGGGAAGAAGCATGTGGATAGACCTCTCTGAATTTTTTTTTTAAACGAAGCTATTTGTGTCCTATGTAAGCACTTACCAAAGGGTGGCCTCAGCAGAGGAGGACTTCAACAATCAAGCAGATAGGATAACCCATTCTGTGGATACAAGTCAGTCTCTTTCCCCAGACACCCCTGTCATCTCCCAAGGGGCTCGCGAACAAGCTGGCCATAATGAGAGAGATAGAGGTTACGCATGGGTTCAGCAACGTAAGCTTCTACTCGTGAAGACCTACCTGGCTACAGCCACTGCTGAGTGTCCAGTCTGGTGTTTCATGCAGCATTGTTTCTGATTTTAAAAACTCACTTCACAGCCAAATATGTGGGCAGTTGGGTCCATGCTTGTGGAATCCACTGATGTTACCATGTTTCTTACGATCCTGAAGCAGCTGGTTTGACAGAACAGTGGAATGACCTTTTGAAGACTGTCACAGCACAGCTAAGTGGTGATACTTTGCAAGGCTGGACAAGGTTCTCCAGACAACTATTTATACTCTGAATCAGTGTCCAATATATGGTGCTGTTTCTCCAACAGCCACAATTCAAAGATCCAGGAATCAAGGGTTGGAAATGGGAGTGGCACCACTCACTCTTACCCCTAGAGACCCATTAGCAAAAAATTTGCTTCCTGTTCCCACAGTCTTATGTGTGCTGGCCTAGAGGGCTTAGTTCCAGAGGGAGAAATACTTCTACTGGAAGGCACAACAATTATTCTATTGAACCGGGAGTTAAGATTGCCACCTGGCCATTTTGGATTCCTTATGCCTCTGAATCAACAGGGAAAAAAAATGGAATTACTGCACTGGCTGGGGTGATTGATTCTGACTACCAAGGAAAAATTGAATGGCTACTCCACAATGGAGGTAAGGAAGATTATGCCTGGAATACAGAAGACCCCTTAGGGCATCTCTTAGTATCACCATGCCCTGTGATTAAAGTCAATAGGAAGTCACAACAAGGCAGGAGTACTAGTGGCCCAGACCCTTTAGAAATGAAGATTATGGTCACTCCAACAGGTAAAAAACACAATCAGCAGAGGTGCTTACTGAAGGCAAAGGGAATAGAGAATGGGTAGTGGGAGAAGGTAAGCTATAAATATCAGTTATGGCAGGGCGCCATGGCTCAGGCCTGTAATCCCAGCACTTTGGGAGGCTGAGGTGGATGGATCATGAGGTCAGGAGATCAAGACCATCCTGGCCAACATGGTGAAACCCTCTCTACTAAAATACAAAAAATTAACCAGGTGTGGTGGCATGCGCCTGTAGTCCCAGCTACTCAGGAGGCTGAGGCAGGGGAATTGCTTAAACCCGGGAGGCAGTTTGCAGTGAGCCCAGATCGCACCACTGCACTCCAGCCTGGCGACAGAGCAAGACTCCATCTCTCTCTCTCTCTCTCTCTCTCTCTCTCTCTATATATATATATATATATGTATCAGAGATACATGTATCTCTCTCTCTATATATATATACATGTATCAGTTATAACTACATGATGACAAAAGGAAGATTGCAATGGTCATGTGCATTCCTCCTCATTTTGTTATGAATGTGTGTGAAATATCTTTTTTATTTTATTTTTATTTTTTGAGACAGAGTCTCACTCTTGTCACCCAGGCTGGAGTGCAGTGGTGTGATCTTGGCTCACTGCAACCTCTGCCTCCTGGGTTCAAGTGATTCTCCTGCCTCAGCCTCCCAAGTAGCTGGGATTACAGGTGCCCGCCACCACGCCAGGCTAATTTTTGTATTTTTAGTAGAGACAAGGTTTCACCATGATGGTGAGGCTTGTCTTGAACTCCTGACCTCAGGTGTTCCACCCACCTCAGCCTCCCAAAGTGCTGGGATTACAGGCATGAGCCACTGTGCCTAATCGAAATATCATTTTCTTTTCTCTCTTATTTCTTTATTGTGTAACATGGATATATTGATTCATCATAGTATTTATATATTATTAATTTTACATAACAGTATTTAATGTATAGGATATCAAAGAGAGGAGTAAACATCACTCATGGGCTTGACCTCCTTGTCTGGGGAAGTGGTTAGGGCATTTCCAGCTGGACACAGGATAGTTATATCATGTTATTCAGAATTATGACATCGTTATTGTCTTTTATTTTAAGATTAAGTATGGTTTGAGGATATACATATGGGTGCCCAGTTGACAAATTAATAATGATTAATTTTATACCTCAACTTAACTAGACCATGGGGTGTGTAGTTATTTGGTGAAACATTATTTCTGGGTGTGCCTGTGAGGGTGTCTGCAGATGATATTGACATTTCCATTGGTGGAGTGAGTAAAGCAGATTGCCCTCCCCAGTGTGGGCAGGCCTCACTCAATCTGCTGACTGCTTAACTAAAATAAAAGACTGAGTAAGAAAGAATTCTCTCTCTGCCTGACTGTCTTCAAGTTGGAACATAAGTCTCCTCTCACTTTTGGACTCAGATTGAGACTGGAACTATTATCCTTCCTGGTTCTCAGCCATTGGACCTGGACTGGAACTGTATCTCCAGCTTTCCTACTGCAGATCGTGGATTTCTCAATCTCTATAATTGCCCATAACGAGAGAAACAGAGAGATCAGTTCTGTGTCCCCGGAGAACCCAGACTAAAACAGCTGGGGTAGCTCAAATAGAAGTAACAGAATACCCTGTAAACTCTCAGCCATGGCTCACCTCTTGTGCCTTCATCTGAGCCATGGCCAGCTTCACAGGGACTTTGACTTTCAAGTGATGTGTGGCTTAAACACTAAGGGCTGTTATTTGTTGTTGTTGCGTAATAGATTTCTTGGTTGGCTGTATAAGTAACAAATTATTGTTGAATTATAAGAGCCCCTTATTTATTCTGGACTGACATCCAAATATATGATTTGTAAATATTTTCTCCTATTCTGTTGGTTGTCTTTTCAAATCCTTAATGGTGTTCATTGAAGTACACAAGTTTTGAATTTTGATGAAGTCTGATTTTTCTCATTTTCTTTTGTTGCCTCTGCTTTAGTGTTTCATCTAAAAAGGAACTGCCAAACTCAAGGTCACAAAGACTTAATCTTACATGCTATTCTAAGTTTTGTAGTTTTAGTTCTTATATTTAAGTCCGTGCTTCACTTTGCATTTATTTTTATATACAGTGTGAGGCTGGAGTTCAGCTTCATTTTTGCATGTGAATATCCAGTTATTCTAGCACTATTTGTTTAAAACACTATTCTTTTCCCCATTGAACTGTGTTAGCATTCTTGTCAAAAATCAATTGACCATAAACATGAATATTTATTTCTGAACTCTCAATTCTATTCCATTGATCTTTCTTTCTATCCTTATATCAATACCACAGGGTATGATAATTATAGAGTTGTGGTCCATTTAGAAATCAGAAAGTGTAAGTCTTCCAACAGTATCTTTTTTAAGATTGTTATTGCTCTTCTGTATTCTTTGCATTTCCATGTAGATTTTAAGATCAGTTTGTCAATTTCTGCAAAAAAGAAAGATTTTGGGATAACATTGAATCTTTTGATCAACTTGGGGAGTATTTCCATATTAACAGTATCAAACTTTACATCCAGGCTGGGTGGAATGGCTCTTTCCTGCAATGCTAGAACTTTGGGAGGCCAGGCAGGAGAGCTGTTCCAGCCCAGGAGTATGAGACCAGCCTGGGCCACATAGTGAGACCTCATCTCAAAAGAAAGAAAATAAACCAAAGAAAAGAGAGAGAGAAACTTTACAGCCATAAACATAGGGTATCTTTCCGTTTATTTTGACCTTTAATTCTTTCAATGATGCTTTGTAATTTTGAGTGTATAACCCTTGAAATTTGTGTTCAATCTATTCCTAAATGTTTGCTCTTTGTAATGCCATTTTAAATAGAATTATTTTCTTAATTTCTTGTTTATATTGTTTACTTCTAATGTTTAGAGTATAACTGATTCCTACATATTGATCTTATATCCTGGACTTGTTTATTAGTATTGTTTTTGTGAGTTTCTAATAATTTCCTACATAAAAGATTATGTAACTTGTGAATAGAGATAGTTTTGCTCTTTTCTTTCCAATCTAAATGTCACTTACTTATTTTCTTTTCCAATTACCCTGGCTAGACCCTCCAATAAAATAATGAATATAAGTGGTGAGAGCAGACATCCTTATCCTGTTTCTGATCTTAAGGGGACAGTGTTCTTTGTCTCACCATTGATATGATGTTAGTTATAGGTTTTATGTAGATTCCTTCACCAGGCTAAGGAAATTCCCTTCCATTCCTAATTTGTTGAGGGTTTTTTTTGTATCATGAAAGGGTAAAGGAGTTTGTCAAATTCTTTTACTGTATCTATTAAAGTAATCCTGTGTTTTTGTTCTTTATTCTATGAATACAATGTATTACATTGATTGATGTTGTTATGTTAAACCAGTCTTGAATTTCTGAAATAAATCCCACTTGCTCATGTTGTATAATCCTTTTTGCGTATTGCCAATATATATATTTAAATATATTTATATATGCTATTTGCTAGTATATAAATGTAAATAAATGTAAAATAATATAGTAAATAAATGTAAAATATAAATTTTACATTTATATTCAAAAGAAACACGGGTCTATAGTTTCTTTTCTTTTGATGTCTTTATTCAGTTTTGGTATCAGGGTAATACTGGCTCATATAATAGGTTGGAAATGATTTTCTCCTCTTGCATTTTTGGGAAAAGTTTGTAAAAACTTGAGAAAAGTTTGTGAAGAATTGTTATTTTATGCTTTAAAATTCAATAGAATCAACTAATGAAGTGCACCTGGGTTGGGTTTGTCTTTTTGTTTTTTGACGGCGGGTTTTTGCTTATTAATTCAATCTCTTTGCTTATTATACATATTCAGATTTTTTCTTGAGTCAGAGTTGGGAGTTGGTGTCATCTGGGAATGTGTCCATTTCATCCAAGTAACTTCAGTTGTTCCCACACGATTGCTTATTGTATTTTTTTCTAAATGCTGTTTTGCCTGCATCCTCTAAATTTTTGTGAGTCGTTTTTTTGTTTTCATTTATCTCAAAGTATTTTCTAATTTCTCTTATGATATCTGCTTTGATCCATTAGTTATTTATGAGTGTTATGCTTAATTTCCACATTTTCTCTCATTTTTGTGAATTTTCCAAGTTGCTTTCAGTAATTGACATAAAATTTAATTCTATTGTCTTCAAAGAACATTTTTTATACAATTTTAATTCTTTCAATATTTACTGAGATTGTTTCATGGTGTTACATATTGTCTATCCTGGAGAATGTTCCATGTGCACTTAAGAAGAATGTGGATTCTGTCGTTTTCAGGTGGAATGTCCTACAGAGATGTGTTAAGTCCAGTTTGTTTATCCTGTTGTTCAAGTTCTCTACTTGATGTTTATTTTATGTCTAGTTGTTCCATTCATTTTTAAATGTGGGTTACTGAAGACTCCAATTTTATTGCTGTTTTTCCCTTTAAGTCTTTCAGTTTTTGTTTCATGTAATTCAGAAATCAGTTGTTAGAGTTATATATGATAATAATTTGTAAGTCTTTTTGGTATTTGGCCGTTTTATTCTTTTAAAGTATTCTTTTTTCCTAGTAACAATTCTTTATTATGAGTTTATTGTGTCTGAAACAATTTTTTCTGCTTCAACTCCCTTTTAGTTACTGTTTGAATAATGTCTTAGTCTGTTTGTGCTGCTATGACAAATTATCTGAGGCAGGATAATTTACAAACCACAGAAATGTATTTTCTCACAGTTCTGGAGGCTGGGAATTCCAAGATTAAGTTACTAGCATTTGGTGTCTGGTAAGGGCCTTCTTGCTGTGTCCTCATGTGGCAGAAGGTGGAAGAACAAGAGGCCAAATGCTGTGTGAAGCCTCTTTTATAAGGATTTTAATCTCATCCACCAGGGAGGAGCCCCCATGGCCTAATCACCTCTTAAAGGACCCACCTTCATGGCCCAATCACCTCTTAAGGGCTTACCTCTTAACATCATCACTTTAGCCATTGAGTTTCAAATGGGACAATTCAAACTATAGCATAACTTTCTATCTGTTTACATTCAACCTGTTTGTGTTTTTGAACCTAAAGTCTTTCTCTTATAATCAGCAGATAATTGGATCTTTTTAAATCTATGATGACAATCTCAGCCTTTGACTGTGGATTTTAGTGCAGTAAAGTAAGTACCCAGAAGGTAGGATATACATCTGCATGTTGTCATTTGTTTTCTACCTGGCATTTTTGTTGTTGTTCTTTGATTTCTCTATTTTTTTCTTCTTTTATGACTAATATTAATAATTGTTTACTAGTCCACCATTTACATTCCATTGTTTCTTTTACTATATTGGTTTGTGTTAGTTTGTTGTTGTTATTTACCTGGAGGCTAAACTAACATCTTACCCTAAAACAATCTAGTTTAGATTTAAAATAATTTCATTTCAACTGTATTTAAATATGGCTCCATTTCCTCCCTCCTCCTTTGTGCTTTAATTGTCATACAAATTATATTTTCATATATTATTATTCCATCCACATATTATTATAATTGCTGTTTTATACAGCTGTTTTTACTCCTGAAAATTATTTGGGAGTAAAAAATTGTTACAAAGAAAAATGTATTAATACTGTGTTTTACATTTATCTATGTAGCTATCTTTCTTGGTGCTTTTTACTCCTTTATATAAATTCAAGTTACTGTCTAGGGTTCTTTCACTTCATCCTGAAAGATTATCTTTACCATTTCTTGTAGGGCAGTTTGGCTAGTTCAGTAAAACTGAATTCTCAGTTTTACTTTTTCTGTAGTAACTCCTTCTGCTTTAGAATAGATTTTGCTGGACATAAAACTCTTGTTTGACAGTTTTTTTCTTTGAGCACTGTGAACATGTCCTCCCACTGTCATCTGGCCTCTCTGGTTTCTACTGATAAATCAGCTGTTAATCTTTTGAAGATCCCTTGTATACAACTAAATCGCCTCTTTTTGTTTCTGCTTTTAAGATTTTCCTTTAGTATTTGGCTTCTGACAAGAAATTTGTTTGCTAAATCTCCTGTAACAAAATATCACTGGGTGGCTTAAATAATGGAAATTTGGTTTCTCCAGTTGTAGTAACCAGAAGTTCAAGATTAATGTGCTGGCAGGTTGGATTTCTCATGAGACCTCTCTCCTTAGCTTGAAGACACTGCCAGTTCACCATATTTTCACATGGCCTCTTCTCTGTGCCCATACATCTCTGATGTCTCTCCTGAATCTTTTATAGTACTTCTTATAAGAACACTAGTTAGGTTGGGTTAGGACATACCCAAATGGCCTCATTTTAACCTAATTACCCCCTTTAAGGGGGCTATCTTTAAATAGTCACATTCTGAGGTCTTGGGGGTTAGGACTTCAACATAAAATTTTGGAGGGGAAACAATTTAATCTATAAGACAATTTTAATATAATATTTTTTGTTGTGGATCTCACTGAGTTTATACTATTAATACTTAAAGTAGTTTAACTCCTTGGATGTGTATCTTAATGTTTCTCATTAAATTTAGGCAGTTTCCACTCATGATTTCTTTAAATATTCTTTCTGTTAATACTTGATGCTATCTGATTTTTTTCATCTTAGCCCCTCTGATGTGTGTGTAATGATACTGAATCATTGTTTTAATTTGTAATTCCCTGAAGAGTAATACAGCTTATCATCTTGTTCTACTCATTATCTATTTGGTTGTTTTCTTTTATAATGGGCTTTGTAGAATTTTGACTATTTTTATGAGTTTGCCTTTCATCTGCTTACTGATGTGTAGACACTTTTTATATATTCTAGATGTGAGCCATATCTGAACCCAAGTGGACCTAAATGTGGCTGTAAAGAGAAAATTTTTATTTTATACATAATATCCTAGGTCCTCTGTTTTCTTGATTAACATCTAATGATTCCCTTGTAGGAGAATAATAAAATGAGCTATGATCCTTCCACATTCCTTTCATTTGTCCCATTATTACAAAGTGATATCCTTACTCCTCATTAATACTTTATAGGTAATTGGAAAGCTTTTTATATTTTCCATACATCTTCCCTCCACACATTCTGCTATTTTTTGTATTTCCTAAGGTGTTATGGATTTGGATATGTATTTATGTTTATGTATTATATATACACACGTACATATATATATTAAAATTCTGACACTTTTATCACCATCATTGAGCTTTAGTTCTAAAATTAAATATAAATTAAACATATTCAATACTCAACACAAGACTTTATGCCAAACCTTTCCTAACGTTTGATTGTCTATATCTCACTTTCTTGATTCCATAGAAAAAACTAAAGAGAAAAGGAATTGCATGCAAATTTATACCTGTTTCTACACAGCTTTATAGTTGCAGGTTAGCTTCACTAAATAGCATTCTTGGGTCATGTTTGCATTTCTTGAGTATCTTAGATATGGTGCCCTATTGTCTTCTCATAGGAAATCTTGATTTCAAGAAGTCTGAACCATCTGGGTTTTTTCCTTGTGATTGGACTTTTTTTCCTTGACGGAAACTAGTATTTTTCTTTATATTTAAGGTCTTACAGTTTGCTGAAATATGTTTCAGTGTTGTTTTTTCTGGCTGATTTTCATAGCTGCACACTGTGGCATTTCAATATATACCTGAAGACTTATCCTATATAAAGATTTTTATTGAATTATGGTTTTTGGTTTTGTTTTATACTTTTGCTTCTTTTTTCCTTTGAGAATATAATATTTTTCCCTTTTTGTCTTCTACATTTATTATTATTATTTATTTATTTATTATTATACTTTAAGTTTTAGGGTACATGTGCACAATGTGCAGGTTAGTTACATATGTATACATGTGCCATGCTGGTGCGCTGCACCCACTAACTTGTCATCTAGCATTAGGTATATCTCCCAGTGCTATCCCTCCCCCCTCCCCCACCCCACAACAGTCCCCAGAGTGTGATGTTCCCCTTCCTGTGTCCATGTGTTCTCATTGTTCAATTCCCACCTATGAGTGAGAATATGCGGTGTTTGGTTTTTTGTTCTTGTGATAGTTTACTGAGAATGATGATTTCCAATTTCATCCATGTCCCTACAAAGGACATGAATTCTTCATTTTTTATGGCTGCATAGTATTCCATGGTGTGTATGTGCCACATTTTCTTATTTCTCTCATTTTTAAATTTCTTTACTTTTTGTGGTCCGTCTTTTATTTCTGTTTTCCTTTACTGTACTTTCTGTGTTACCTATTTATTTTTCCATATAATTTATTCATTTCTGAAATGATTTTTTTTCACATTTTAGGCACTGTCTTCTCTTTTTCATATTATCCACTTTTTTATGATTTAAATTCTGAGATTTTCTATTTTTTACCTTTGATATTTTTCATAGACTTTATATTTCCTTAATTTTGTATTTTTAATATTAAACTATAGTGTATATATATATATTCTAAGCCATAATTTTATTATATGCCTTTATTATCTGTGAGTATATAATTCAGCTATTAATTTTTATGTTTTTTCATCATTTGTCTCCTAATATCAGCTAATATCATTGTATGGAGTTCATTCACCTCATGGTGGCTTATGGAAAATGAGGTGGTGTTCTGTACCTTTAGATGGAAGTTCCAGCATAGATCAGAGGTGTGGTTTTCCTAGCTTGACACTTAAGAATTCTCTCTGCTGCTATTATCAAAGTTGCCTCCCTGTGGGGTCACCTCCATAGCTCTGAGATCTGAGTCCCACGGACTTTTTAACCCTGAATCAGAACCTTCTTTTTTACTTACTCTATAATTTGTATCTGGATACATTTGCATTTTATATCTATTTTTCTTACCAAGGAGTTTTGAATTCTTAGAACACATTTTTGAAGTTTCTGGGAGTTAGGACGGCCTTTAAAAAAAACTCACTTATAAATTAAAGTTTATGCTGGTTGCTCTTAGAGAAGTATCTACTCAAAGTAGGCGCCTCTCCTTCCTATGGGGACATTTGATAGTGATTTCTGGGTCTTTTGGCAGCATCAAAAGACACCATTATCTTATCTCCACACAGTTGTGTATTCTCCATGAAACCTGCCTGAGTTCTGCCATTATAGATGGTTTGGCACCACTCATCCATATTCTGTCTCTATAAACTTACCTACTATGGAAATTTCATGTAAATGAAATTATACATTATGCAGCCACTGTGGCTGGCTTTTTAAAGTTAGTATAACATTTTCAAAGTTAATCTGTGTTGTCACATGCATCAGCACTCCATTGTTCGATGACTGAATAATATTCCATTGTATGGATATATCATATTTTGTTTGTCATTCATCAGTTGATGGACATTTGAGCTATTTTCATTTTGGCTATAATAAATAATGCTACCATGTACAAGTTTTTATGTGAACAGATTTTTTTAAGTTCTCTTGATTATAAGCCCAAAGAAAAGAGTTATAGAGTAACTATATAATAGCTATACTATAACTAAATATAGCTATCCTAGTAGTAATGAAGTGCAATCTCATTACGGTTTTTATTTTCATTTCTCTAATGACTAATGAAGTTCATAATCTTTTCATGTGTTCATTGGCCATTTGTATAATTAATTATTAATTTATAAAAATCTAATTTAGATTAGTTACAAATGAATTTCAGTAGTATACAAAACTTTGCTCCTACATAGCTCCTTCTCTATATGCTGTTATTGTTACAAATTACATTTTATATATTGTGGGTCCATCAACAGAAACCAATTATTATTACTTTGTGTCATTATCTTTCGAATCATCTGATCTAAAACTGTATTAATACTGTCTTTTATATTTATCTATGTAGTTATCTTTACTCGGCACCTTTATTTCTTAATGTGAATCTAAGATACTCTCTTGTATCTTTTATCTGAGCCTGAAAGACTCCCTGTAGTATTTCTCATAAAGAAGGCCTGCTATTACACTTTCAATTCCAGAACCTACATTGCATGACGTCTATCTCTTTATTGATATTCCCTATTTGGTAAGACATAACTCTCATACTTTCCTATAGTTCTTTAGACATGGTTTTACTTAGCACTTTGAACATATTTTAAATAGCTAATTTAAAGTCTTTGTCTAAGAAAAACAGTGTCTGGGATTCCTCAGAGACCATTTCTATTCCTTGTTTTTTTCCTTAGCTCTGGTTTATACTCTCTTTTTCTTTGCATGTCTCATATATTTTATTGCTGTTGAATACTGGAAAGTTTCATGCAGCAATTCTAGAAATAAGATCTCCCCCTCTCCACAGGGTTTGCTGTGATGTTGCTTATTGTAATCATAATGGTTGGTTTGTTTGGTGATTTTTCTGAACTAATTCTTTAAAGTCTGTATTTTTTATAAAGTGTGGCCACTGAAACCTTTACTCGATTAGCTTAATGGTCAGCTAATGATTAGACAGAGGTCTCCTTAAATGCATGAAACCAATAAATCTCCAAGTATTTGCCTAGGGATTCTGTGTGTATACTAAACACTCAGCAAAGCAATTTACAGTTCCACCTTAGCCTTCACTTCCTGCCCATGCAGAGTCTCCGAGTCAGCTAGAATCATGAGTCTGGGGCATTCTCAGGTATTTCCTGAGCCTGAACACAGCCCTAGCCATTTCTGAGACCTAATAGAGTCTCAAAAGTCTGTCATGTCAGAGCTTTTCTATGCCCCTGTTGATGGTCCATCTTTCAGCTTTTTCATTTTAAGAATTTTAGTTAGCCTATTGCTTTCCTCAACTCTCATTCATCACCTCTGGCAACCACCAACTTAAAACACTTACCTGTAACTTGCTTTAACAAAAGTGTGCACCAAGGAGATGGCTGTTTATACTGGGTGAGCTCTGAGTTACCTTTGTAGGTCAGGTTTTTGTGGAAACCATCAGACAGGTGCCATAATGAGAATTATTTAGGGATGTGATTTTGAAGAAGTTACAACACAATACTGCTCCTTCAGGCGTTGTGAAGCTTTCATAGTAATGTGGGCTGTTATTTTTCAATGGTATCTCTGAGATGGAGAGCAAGAGATGCAACCAGGGAAAGTTAAATGCCACAAAGCTTTCTTGCTGATCTTATCAAGATTTAGCTGTTTTTCTTAATTTATAAACACTCCGCAGGAAGCCACAGGCAATTTTCTGAAGTTCTGCGTAAATTAATTTGGACAGCTTTTGCCATTTAAGAAATTTCTTTTATGTAGTGTGAAGTTTTGGAGGTCTTAGTCCACTATTTTTACTGACATCATTATGTTTGTTTGAAAAGTCAATTTGGAAATAGTTTTAAAATCTGCTGTTATCTTTAGCTTGCCTCAACTGGAAGGTAACCTCATCTTTGGTTTTTGAGGGTATTTTTCCTCAGTCTTCAAGGAGAACTTTTTAGTTAAACACTTGCATTATAGGAAAACTTTTATTTAAGCACTTTGAAGATGTCATTCCACTGTCTTTTTAATTCTTTTATTTTTGAGAAGTCAACTGACAGTGTAACTGTTGCTTTTTTGAAGACAACATGCACCCCCCCAACAGCTTTTAAGCTTTTCCTTTTTAGTAGGTTTGTGTTCTTTTTATTTATTCTGTTTAGAGTGTATGCACTTTGAATTTTTGGCTTGTTACCTTTTCTTTGTTTTGAAAATATTATTAGCCATAGTCTTCAAATATTGTGGCTTCTACATTCTTATTTGCCTCTCCTAATGGACTTTAATAACTTTATACCTCTACATTGTATGACATATGTTTTCACCTTCTCTTTGTATTTTCCATGTATTTTTGATATCCTCTAAATTTTAGTTAAGAAGTTCCTACTTCTGCTGGTGCTGTGGCTCATGCCTATAATCCCAGCACTTTGGGAGGCCGAGGCGGGTGGATCATGAGGTCAAGAGATCGAGACCAGCCTGGCCAACATGGTGAAACCCCGTGTCTACTAAAAATACAAAAATTAGCCAGGCGTGGTGGTGTGTGCCTGTAGTCCCAGCTACTTGAGGGGCTGAGGCAGGAGAATCGCTTAAACCTGGGAAGCGGAGGTTGCAGTGAGCCAAGATCATGCCACTGCACTCCAGCTTGGCAACAGAGCAAGACTCCGTCTCAAAAAAAAAAAAAAAGTATAAAAATGCAAGATAATACCACCCACACTTAAAAACATGATAAAGCTGGATAATCTATACAGTCATAACTTTTCTTAAACTGATATAAGAGCTGAAGATGAAGACAACCAAGTGAACTAAATTCCACAGAATAAAAAGTCCCTCCAAGAATAGACAGAATTCTTTCATTTTTGGCAAAGGAGGAAAAGTAGGCAACCACAAAAATGGATAAGAAAAGGTCATCCCCCAAACTTTACACATCTTTTGAAGATCAACTATGCATGAACAGATCATTTGAAATGATCAAGATCTCAGTCAGCAAGCAAGCTTTCAATCACTGGCAAGCTTCTTTCATTGAACCTCCAGAAGTACAGAGATCGGGGAAGCAGACATAGTGAGCCCCACTTAGTGGACTGGCAGGAAGGCACTGGCTGCTGCTCTGAGATGGGCAGGGAGCACTGACTGCTCCCTTTACCTTTCCTCTTGCAAAATAAAAACCTTAAATTATGGAGGGAGGAACAGAAAATTCCCCTGTCCCTAGGACCTAACCAAGGATCCATTCTTTCTGATGTAAGAGTACACATGAAAGACTTCTGTCTTCCGCGAAGAACAAGGAAAAGTCAGGCAAACTTCTGCAAACCAAGGGCATTTTTAAATCAGATTAAGGAGAAAGAGACATGTAGAAAGTAACAAAGATGAGAATTACATTATCATTATAGTCAGTGGCCATTGCCAGATCTCATGGAATAGGCAGCTGAAATTTCATAGCTAGCAGATTGGTGTGACCACTTTTTTCATTATTATAAATGACTGTCTAGGACTCGAGGAATGGACATTCATCTGTCAAAAGTTTCCAGGCAACTTGCAAGGGATGCTATTTAATTCTGAAGGACATATAATTCAATTATGCCTCACCACTATAAAGAGCCTAAGAGACCAGTCCCAGAAAAGAGAGATAATTGGAACTGATTTTTCTCTTGCTCCTAGCAGACCATTAGGAATAATTACATCATGCTGTATACCCCTCTTTAGGTTGTCGTAACAAGAAGCCCAAGGCACTCCTCATGAAGACTCTCACTGAGTTTTCTCTTTTACTTAATCCTACTCAATCTCTCAACAAGCCTTCATCACCCAAGTCCTTCCACTCTGCTCCGCGGATTGCAAACCCTCATCGGCAAAATAATCTATATGGTAAATCTCTTCTTTGAAAATTCCCTTCACTCACTTGTTCTAAACAAAACTTAGTTTTTCTCTGAACACATGTATTTCTCTATTGCCCTAGGAAGTGCTGGAATTGTTCTCTCCTACAGCTCATATAACGTCCACACAGCATAAAGGTGCAGTTGGTAACCTTGTTCCACAATTGTTGTTTTCTTCAGAGCACTATGTCTCCATCCTTTCTGAGACTTCCTAGGCCCTTGGAAGTAAGTTCTATCCATGCTCGCTCCTGTCTCATTTCCTGTACTTGCTACCTCCCTCCTTTCACTGTTCCTCACTGAGGCCACTAGTGGAGAATTTTACTGCCTACCTTTTGCTTTTTCTCTGTAAGTCAGTTGAAGCTAAAACTCCGGCCTTACACTATATCAGAAATCTGACTGCTTCTCCATGACCACCCTGGTCTACACCACCCTCACCTTTCTCAACCTGACAAATAAAATAGCCTTCTCCTTAGTATCTGTGAACCCGCTCTTGCCCAAGTATAGCCTGTTCTGTCAAATAAGCCAAAACAAGTCTTTTAAAATTTAAGCCTATCACATTAATGGTCCTCATTGCACTTAGGATGAGGCGTCAAAGCCTCATTGAGACTTACAACCCACGTTTATCCCTTTCCCACTTACCACTTGTCAGTTACCAGCCAAGCTGGTCTTGCTGTTCTTCAAGCTTGCCAAGCACATTTCTGTCTCAGCATCTTTGCACTTGCTGTTTCCTCTCTCTGAGTGCTTTTCCTTCAGCAGTCATAAGGCTTGCTTCCACTCCATCCACTCTCTACTCACATGTCACCAGAGCAGAGGTCTCCCCGACCACCTCGTCTAAAAGAGCATGCCTGCCTTCTCACTCGCTCTAGCCTTACTTTGCTTCATAGCACCTGCAATTCATTATGTTCTGTTTGTTATGTGTATGTACTTTCATTAATAGTTGAGTGCTTATTGCTAATAAAGTGTTTATTTCAGAATAATTTTAAATTTCCAGAAAAAAATGGTAAAGGTGTAGTACAGAGAGTTCTTTCTCTGTTTCTCTTTCTCTCTTTCTCTCTCTCTATATAGGTATATATATACATATCTAGATATATATCTAGGTGTGTGTATATATGTATATATATGTGTGTGTATATATGTATATATATGTGTGTGTGTATATATATATATATATTCCATGTTTAGTGTCCCATTTTATTAACATCCTACCTTAGTGTGAGACATTTCTTAAAGCTAATGGCCCAATATTGGTACATTATTATTAACTACAGCCCACCCTTTACTCAGATCCTCTTACTTGTAACCTGATGCCCCCTATCTGTGCTAAGATCTCTTCAGGGGCACAACATTCCCTTTAGATATCAAGTCTCCATAGGCGCTCCTTATAAGTGAGAGTTGCTGACTTTTCTTGTCTTTTTGTGGCCTTGACAAGTAGCAGGGGTACTAGTTAGAATGTTCCTCAATTTGATTTTGTCCGGTGTGTTTCTCATGACTATATTGTGGTTGTCGGTTTTAGGGAGAAAGACCACAGAGGTAAAGTGACATCTTCATCAAGTCCTATCAAGGGAACATACTATCAACATGGCTTATCGCTGTTGATGTAAACCTTGGTGGTTAACATGTCCTTTCTTCTTACTTGACATGTATTTTTTGTTCATGAAAAGCTGTTTAAATTTTATCAGCAATGCAATAAACAATCAACAGCACTTGAGTTAAAGAAATTTAAGACATTTGGTGTTTTTTTTTTACTCTCCACAGTTTATTTTTATTATTATTTTTTAATTATACTTTAAGTGCTAGGGTACATGTGCACAACGTGCAGGTTTGTTACATATATATACATGTGCCATGTTGGTGTGCTGCACCCATTAACTTGTCATTTGCATTAGGTATATCTACTAATGCTATCCCTCCCCCCTCCCCCCACCCCACGACAAGCCCCGGTGTGTGATGTTCCCCACCCTGTGTCCAAGTGTTCTCATTGTTCAATTCCCACCTATGAGTGAGAACATGCAGTGTTTGGTTTTTTGTCCCTGTGATAGTTTGCTGACAATGATGGTTTCCAGCTTCATCCATGTCCCTACAAAGGACATGAACTCATCCTTTTTTATGGCTGCATAGTATTCCATGGTGTATAGGTGCCACATTTTCTTAATCCAGTCAATCTTTGAAGGACATTTGTGTTGGTTCCAAGTCTCTGCTATTGTGAATAGTGCCGCAATAAACATACGTGTGCATGTGTCTTTATAGCAGCATGATTTATAATCCTTTGGGTATATACCCAGTAATGGGATGGCTGGGTCAAATGGTATTTCTACTTCTAGATCCTTGAGGAATCACCACACTGTCTTCCACAATGGTTGAACCAGTTTACAGTCCCACCAATTGTAAAAGTGTTCCTATTTCTCCACATCCTCTCCAGCACCTGTTGTTTCCTGACTTTTTAATGATCGCCATTCACACATCAAAAATATTAGCACACTTTATCCTAAGTAAACATCAAAAATGGCTACTTTACATGGACTCATTCCTAATATAGGAACTCCAGAGTCTTTTGTTCCCCAAATTCCATTGACTTACCAGATTCTGTTGTATTACTACGGCAGTTTAGTTCTAATTTATCAACTCACTGGAATGCATGATATCTTTTGTCATGATTATCTGTCATTTCAACCACCCTGAATCTTAGGAGCACCCATGTGAACATTCCTGTATTTGCCTCCAGGGCTAGCTACACTTTTCCAATACAAATTCAAAAAATTATTTTTTCAGCTTCCCAGGAAGAAGACATGTGATTTAGGTTCTGCCTATTTTCTGAACCCATGTAAGACTTTTGCATGGACAGGAGTTTACTTAGGGATAGAGGGAAGCACTGGACCTTCATGGTTCTTGAGCCAATGCCTACAGGGAGGTCATTACATAGGACCAGAGTTTCTGATCATGGCGGGGGCAGCAGCTCCTGTGGCGACCTGGCTTACCGTGTGGTGTAGGATGTTTGTTGCTCCTGGAGGCTTAGCCTACGTGCTGTTTCTTCAAGCCTCCCAAGAATTGTATGAGCTTATCCCTTAATAATGCCTTTGTGTATTAATCTACTAACATGAATCGTTTTATGCATCCAAGACCCGAATCAACACTTAGAGAATTATTTCCTAATATTTGCATGAAGGCTCACAAAAACATTAAAACCAGTCATTTAACACTACTTTAACTCTTGCTGGTTTTGTTATTCAATATTATTTACTTAATGCTCGTGACTTTCACACTTTAGTTTTCCACATAAACGTGTCCTTGTGGAATACTGCTCCTTACAATTTATATTTATTTATTTATTTATTTATTTATTTATTTATTTATTTTAAGATGGAGTCTCCCTCTGTCACCCAGGCTGGAGTGCAGTGGTGCAATCTTGGCTCCCTGCAACCTCCGCCTCCTGTGTTCAAGTGCTTCTCTTGCCTCACCCTCCCCGGTAGCTGGGATTACAGGCCCCTGCTACCACCCCCAGCTAATTTTTTTAAATGTATTTTTAATAGAGATGGGGTTTCACCATGTTGGCCAGGCTGGTCTCCAACTCCTGCCCTCAAGTGATCCACCTGCCTCGGCCTCCCAAAGTGCTGAGATTACAAGTGTGTGCCACCACTCCTGGCCAGCTTTTTGAATTCATGGAAAAATACATTGCTATAAAAATACAAATATTCATTTGTATATAATTTAAAATTCTCCTCTATTTCCCAGTGGTAGGAATGCCCTATTTTGGCAAACTGTATTCCATACCACACTTTTTACTGCCTTGAGCTATTCTATATCAGTTTCTATTTGCAGCAGGCTTTTCTAGAGCATTTATGACCCCAGCCCAGAGAGGACAGACAAGTGCTAGGAAGTTTTTTTCTGAGACTTTGCGTCGGAATTATCTTGTTTCTTTACATATAATGAAGAGTAAAGTATTCTAGAGCCTTAATAATTTTCAGAACTCTGTAAATATTATTCCATGTTTTCTAATTTTCAGTATTTTAGTTGAGAAAGTCATTTTCTCTGTTTGATGCTTTTTTAAAAAAAACAATTTTGTCTCTTTTTTGGCTGGTTAAAAACATTTTTCTGTGTAGATGAAATTGAGAAATGTCAGCAGGTGCTGCCCAGTTTTCAGTATTTTCTTCAGTTACTTTAATCAACATTTAGTGAGCTCATTCAGTCAGAAAACTCAGGCCGTTAGTTCAGAGAAACAGTTATTTCTAGCCTTCCTCCATCTGTTCAGTTCTGTTCCTGTGGAATTTCTAATGTCCATGTATTAGGACTCTTGGGAGTCTCCTGTCATTCATATTTTTCCTCTGTTTATCACTTTCATCTGAACTTCAAGAGATTCCCTTGAACTAATTCAATACTTTTTGTTTTTTTCACTCTTCAGTGTGCCATTGACTTCAGTCACCACACCTTTTGTATACTTACCCCTTCTTGAGATGACTGCTTTCTGCAGCAGCCTGTGGCTGTTTTACCGTGTCCCTCCACCTTTTCCTCTCTCAAAACACATGATTTGGGGTTGTGGTTATTATTGTTGAAGTCATTTTTTCTCTCTTTTTACTCTTCTTTTCTCCTCCCCATAGTATCTTTATTTAATGATAGGAATCCATTTGCTTTAAATGGTCACACTGGGGTGGGCCTGGTGACTCACGCCTCTAACCCCAGCACCTTGGGAAGCCAAGAAGTTCAAGCCCAGCCTAGCCAACATGGCAAAACCCTGTCTCTACTAATAATACAAAAATTAGCTCGGCATGGTGGCGCATGTCTGTAATCCCAACTACTCGGGAGGCCAAGACAGGAGAATCACTTGAACCCGGGAGGTGGAGGTTGCAGTGAGGTGAGATCGTGCCATCGCACTCCAGCCTGGGCAACAAGAGTGAAACTCCATCTCCAAAAAAAAAAAAAAAAAAAAAAAAACACGCTGGATGTTTTTGTGGTTTATGAATGTGATGATTGGGTTTTCACACTCAAGTGTGAGACGTGCCTCTCTCAGATCTTGTTCCAATGTCAGTACATTACCGGTCTGACATTTAAAAAGAAGTGTTCACACTGGTACTGCTCTTCGGGATTTGTAGCCTTTCCATTCTGTGATCTTGCTCTTTGCAAACATTCACATAGAGATACCTGGTTCATTCATACTGAGAGTTGAGATGAAATCTGTCAGATGCTTTGTAGGTCAGTGTTCAATTTTTTATGGTTACTCACTGTGAGATATAATTTTGCCTTTTCTACTAGTCGAGTTATTTCAGTGGGAAATAACTGCAGGAATTGGTAGAGGAAATTGCTTACATATTCTCACTTAGGATACTATCTTGATCCTGGAGGACCTTAGGTTTATTTCTTTAAATATTATCATAGCGATAACTGTGTAAGATAACCTCTTACATAGAGATAATAGTAAAACAAAACTACAGCAAAATACACCACTGTGTTTTGTTTTGTTTCGTTTTGTTTTGAGATCGCTCTTGTTGCCCAGGCTGGTGTGCAATGGTACAATCTCAGCTCACTGCAACCTCCGCCTCGTGGATTCAAGTGATTCTCCTGCCTCAGCCTCCTGAGTAGCTGGGATTACAAGAACACACTACCATGCCCAGCTAATTTTGTATTTTTAATAGAGACGGGGTTTTGCCATGTTGGTCAGGCTGGTCTCAAACTCCTGACCTCAGGTGATCCACCCACCTTGGCCTCACAGTGTTGCTGTTTTTAAAAGAAGAATGCAAATGAGGCCTGGCTTGCAGGCATTTTTGCCGGGGTGGTTTCCATGCGGAGGCTGCCTTCCCTGGTGCTGTGCTCTGTTAGGTAGCACCTACGGAATTGCAGCACGCTCCTCCAGGAAGCTCATCTGTCTGGAGGCTGAAGCCCCAGCAGTGCCTGCACAGGGCTTGCTCTAAAGCTGCCAAAGTCCCCACTGTTTTGCATATGACATAAGCTCATGCCTGCCTAGTCTGCCAAGTCCTAAACGGCCAAAGCTTCAACACCTGTGAGCCCTTCCTGAGCAAGCCTGCTCACTGCCTGTGTGCACCTTCTATAAGTATTCTCAACAATTCTCCGGGACTTTCCCAGGCCTCCCTCCGATGCGTTTATCCACTCCTTGCCTCCCATCTGGGCTTCTCCATGTATGCTCGGTCCTTCCACAGATAGACATACCATAGTGACTTCCTGGGAGCCTCTTTGGCCCACGTGATTTCTAGGTCTACCTGCTATCTCCATTTGTTACAGCCTTTGGTCCATACACCCTGGCCCTAGGGCCTACCCCAGGCCTCAGCACACGTCCCAGGTAGCCCTGCCTTGGCCCAGCCCACTGTTGACAGGGGACAGGCTTCAGAGAGCTGTTTCCGATCTGTCCCTGTGAGGTGTCTGAAGGCAGACAAGCTGCTCCTTAGGCAGGTGCATGGATGCTCTGCCCTCCCTCCACCGTGCTGGTCGCCCAGATCCCATGGAGAGTTGCACTGAGCTCAAACTCATCGCTGGGTAACTTGCCAGCTCTTCAGTGTCCTGTTCTTCTTATTGTGCCATCATGTCTTAGGCACTCATTTTCATCCCTCAGTCAGAATGTAAGCCTGTTGAAGGTTTTCTGTTCCTTTTCTTGTTTTTTCTTTTCTTTTCTTTTCTTGTTTTTTCTTTTCTTTTCTTTTCTTTTCTTTCTGGATGGAGTCTCACTCTGTCACCAGGCTGGAATGCAGTGGCATGATCTCAGCTCACTGCAACCTCCGCCTCCTGGGTTCAAGCGATTCTCCTGCCTCAGCCTCCCAAGTAGCTGGGATTACAGGTGTGCACCACCACACCTGGCTAATTTTTGTAGTTTTAGCAGAGACGGGGTTTCACTGTGTTGGCCAGGCTGCTCTTGATCTCTTGACCTTGTGATCCACCCGCCTCGGCCTCCCAAGGTGCTGGGATTACAGGTGTTAGCCACTGCACCCAGCCATTTTCTTTCTTAAATTGCAAACAGATTTAGAGCTAAAGTTTTAGAAAGACTTGCATGTAACTGTACTCTAACTGCTCTCTTCTGTGACAACTGGGCAAGATACTCAACCATGTTAAGGCTTATATTTCTTAACTGTCAAATGGTAGTAACACTGATCAAGAAGGATTGGGGGACCACCGGCAAGAATACTGCGAAATGTCTTGTATTCACAGGAACATTTCATTAATGACTTTTCTTTTCTTTTTTTTTTTTTTTTGCCTAGAACAGGACTATACAAATAGGAGAAATACTCTGTACCCATATTGAACAAACAAATCACATTGTGATTAACAGTAAGAGACCAAAAGTAATGCTTCTAGTTCCAACTTGCCCACTGAAATATTTTGCTACATGGGTTTATGTCTCAAATTCCATAATCATTTTTATGATTAGTTCCAACATGACTCCTTCCCCAGGTGAAAAGTGAAGCTCTCCTGAGTTCAGGCCACCACTGCAAGCCCAGGACTTGCAACACTCCCTCGGGAGGGCCAGCTGATGGTGTGGCTTTTCTCCAAACTGCACCAGAGTTCATCCCTGAGAGTGATGCTGGCTGCAGGAGATGCTCAGTCTCCTTCCTCTCCCTGCTGGGTTCATGTTCTTGGGAACTAGACAGGAACATTCCTAGTGACCATCTCAGACACCCATGTCTGTGTTCACCCAGGCTCCTCCCCTGCCCCATCCTTCAGTGCCCCTTGCTGACCATGGTTCCAGGCATCAGACATCACAACTACTTCCTTCTGGATCTCCAGGAGCCCTTCTTGCCTACCTGCTCCACCCAATCAGAGCAGATTCAGGAGCATCCAAGAGCTGCAGGAGCCTGTACGTCTTCAAATATCTCACCACCTAGCGGGACCCACAAACCGCCATGCACTGTGATGTGCAGCCTCAGGAATATTTGTCATGCTCGCGTGCACTCAAAGCAGACTCTCTTCTCTGGACCTGAGAGGATAAGCAAGTCTTTGAGGAGGAAAATGAGCTCACAGGCAGACCTGGCTTGAACACAAAGCACCACTCCACTGCATGGTCACATGCTTGTACCACCTGCATCTGTGAAATGGGATAATACCTCCTCCTCTAGTCATGGTGCAGATGGCATTTGTGAAGCACTTTGAACTTATGTATCTTATAAAAGTTATCCATCTCTGTACTGAGTCCCAGAAAAATAGTTGAGGTTGGTCTAAGTTCATTTATCCATACAGTTACCATTTCTTAGTCACTTACTCTGTGCTCATGGAAGGGAATGAAGTGATGCGTGAGACACATTCTCTGTCTTTTGTCTAATGGATGAAAACACAGCTCTCCCCAGGGGAGCGCAATGGGTTCTGTCATTAGGTAACTGATGCCAAAGATGAAATGACTGTCAATTAAAGTCTCCTTCTTCCTTCAACATCTTTGCCATCAAGAGTGGAGTGCAGGCAGCTTTCTAGCCCATGCCAAAGGGGAAGGCAGGCATCCCCACAACAACCAGACATCATGCTCTTGGCTGAGGAAAGATTCTGCCTTCCAGGCCTGGGCCGGAGTGGGATGCGATTCCAGGATTATGGCAAGTAGCAATAAATTACAGTGCAAGCCTCAGCTGCCCTCCATGCCTGAACCTGACTACAAGCCAGGCTTAGGAACACAGTTAATAAAAATTTTTTTAAAAAAATAGAGCAGCCCTATCCTCTTGCTTAATCCCTCAGAACTGGAGAAGCTGTCTCCCAGGGCTTGACTTATAGGCCCCTGGAGAGTTTGCTGCACCCCAGGGCCAGCCCAGCAGCACACAGAGCGCAGGATAGAGGCGCCGTCTGCCCCGCGCATACCTCCTGATACCTGCAGAGGAGTCCACCATACTCAGCCCTAAGGCAAGTAGGGATTTGACAGCTCCAGGGAGGATGCTCCGGCTCGCTTCTGGCTTTTATAACTGGCCTCAGTGGGCGTATTTCACACTTTCCTGCTTGGTCTTTAGAACTATGATCGATAAAAGGCTTTTGCATCCCTCTCTAGTGACTTCACAATCTACAAAGGAAAAACAAATTGTCAAAATAAAAAGAAAATCTTCAAATTCCTTCACAAACAGAACATTTAATATCAATGGAACATGCTAAAGGTTAGAAAAAGTGGACAAATCACACCTTGCCCTTCCCCTGAGGAATCCTGCAATCTGGGAGCAGTGGGGTGAATGGAAACAGAACCAGGATCTGTGGTCAAAGTCCAAATTCACACAGAGTGCCTGGGAAGTAAGTCAAGGGAGCTTCCTCAGGGGCTGAGGACTGAGCTGGGTTTCAAGGAATGGCAGTTGGCCGGGGAGTGGGGACACAGGATCAGATCGGCAGGGGGAGGGCTTCTGTGGTCCTGCGAGAGCTAAAAGGAGCCTAGCACTCGCTAGGAACCCCTGATGTGCAGCAGGGGACCGCGCTGGCAGAGCGGAACCTGAGAGGTGAGCCAGGCACACTGTGGGCAGCTCTGGCACCAGGGGAGATCTAATCTCTGCTGTCACCAGGGGAGTGTCACAGGCAGGGAAATGGCACTGAACCACTCCACACACACAGAACAGAACTGAGAGGAAGGAGACCACAGACATCTGACAGCACCCACCATGGCGCCAAGACCCAAGTTTCAGCTTCTCGAGAGACCATCCAGGAGGCAGGAAGGCAAGCCGGGCAGAGGGGCTGCTCTCCAGCCCCTTTTCTTCACAGGGTGGCCCAGGCACGGAGCTGGCTGCTGTATTGTGGTGCCACAGGCCCGTGCACACCAGCCTCCCAGGACTCGGCTGGCCTCTACTCCTGCCCCCATGAGTGCTCTTCCAGGCCTACACTTGTCCTCACTGCTTAGAGGCTGGTGTATGCTGTCACCCCACTGCCCAGCAGCCAGTGACATCACTCACTTTGGCCACCAGCCCCAGAGGGAAGCTAGTGTCCTCCAGAATCTTATGCCCATGGGACATATGCACAGAGAGGACCAGCACTTTCTGTCACTGGGTCTGATGGAGGGAGGAGGTTTTGCTGGAGTCGGCTTTCGCTTTCATGCTGCAAACTCCTGAGTTTGTGGGCCTGATCCCAGCCCCTGGTCCTCACTCTGAGACAATCGCCCCCGTAATGAAAGCCATCCTTTGTGGGGCCATGAGTGTGCTTGCATGGTTTAGGTGCTAAATGTGGCAAACGCACATGCACCTAGGACAGCCCAGCTGAAAGCAACAATGCCTGCTCGCACCTATCTAAATGGCTGGGGTGACGCTTACCAATGCGTGCGTCACCAGTGCATGCTGGGTCTCCCTCACATTCAGGCCATGCGAGGTTCATTGGTGCTTTGGATTTTAGAATACAGAGTGACTATCTCTGGTGAGTGATGTCTTCTAGGGGCATCATGGGCTGCTCCTATGTGGAGCCCAGCTGAGCAGCGGTGAGAGGCTCACTAGAGCCCTGTGTTCAGAGCAGAATTAGCACCACCACATATGATGCTGTGTCCTCACATGTGTGCAAGTGATAACAGGCTAGCATGGCAGCTCTGGTAATGTGGACGTGGCGGCTAAGAGTCAGTGCCATGAGTGCCGTCTCTTCCAGTTCTTCTGTCCCTTGGAGAAATAAAGCAATCAATGCCTTGCTCATTGTCAAACCTCTTGTAAGAAGATGGTGGATGGAACTCAGTGAAGGCTGCATGCCCTGACCTGTTATTTTCAAGCCTCAGTATTATACCATGGAAGCTACTGCACTATTTCCACCAGAACAGCACAGCCACACATGACCACGCACTCTATTACATGTCGGACATTTATCAATAATAGCTCAAGGACAAAAGAAGCTTGAGGTTACAAGAGGCTTTTGGCAAAAGCATCTTACTAAGTTGCATATTTAGGTGCTGAGGAAAGAAGCCTCAAACAGTAGTGAAAATTTGTTAAACTCTATGTGCTCAGAAATGGCAAAAATAACATGGGACAGAAGGAGCCAAGAGCAGCTTCTGCAGATTTCCTTGTTAAATTGCGTAAACCTCCCCCGGTATTCTCCAGACTCAGTGGAGAGATCTTGCAATGATACTTCATGGAAGGTGTCAAAGCAAGTCCTCTTAAAGTGGGTACTCAAATCACCTTGGCTACAGGCAACTCTCCGGATTTTAAAGAGATCATTAAAAAAATAAGAACTTTTGCAATCAACCAAGGAATCAAAAAGAATTGTTATACATGATCTCGACAGAGAATTAAAGAGTAAGAGCCAGTTCATTTGGAACCAACAATATCCTACAGCATGAGAAAAATTAATCAAGATCTGTTCTCTGTGTGAAAAGAGTAGCTCACGTGATCTCCACTCTCATTTATTTGCCAAAAAATATACTGCCTCCATAATTGCAGGATGGGTGCCCTCCTAAGCTGACTACCACAGCTGTCATCCAAGACTCATTCTAAGCCAATGCCTCTCCCTGGCTGGTGGAGCTCACTTGGCATGGAGGCCCCTGTATGCGTTATTCCACCTCAGGCTTGTTAAAATCATCTGAAATTTTAAATATCGATTAATTTATTTGCCTCCAAATGTCATATTGTTGATGGCTTTGAAAATGCAGGGTTTGTCATTTGCCTAAGCTCTTCCCCTCTCTATTCTTTATTTGAACTCCTTCTTCAATGCCAGTAGCAGGGTCTGGTGGTCCTGGTGTGCTACACTGACCCGTGAATCCTAAGACGGGGAACAAGGAATGGGGGAAGCTCCGGATGTGGGTGGACACTCCGTCTCCCTCTCAGTGATTCTCCCTTTCCTACAGGCTGACCTGCTTACCAATGCCAGCATGTTCCTTGGCAGCAGAGTTGAAAGTCACACATGTGAGCCTCGTTGAAAGAGTGGTTCATTCATCTGGCTTCATTCTAGGTCCTGTAGCCCCTCTGGTCTATACAGGAAGCCTCCATGTGGACCAGCCATGCTCTCTGAGATTCCACTCAGGGTATTAGGGCGAAAGCCAAATAGCAAGTGCTCCTTTGCTAATCATTATTCTCACCCACTAGAGACCTTCTGATGCACACAGCTAGACTAGGAGGGTGTTTAGAGTCCCACGTTTCAGACAAAATACGATTATCACAAACCATCTGCTGCAACAGAGCCATGCTGAGGCTGCGGTGGTGGGAACAGCCCACCCAGGGGTCAGCAATAGGGGATGCATTGCCTGGAGGGGATTTTAAAACAATATGAAAACTTACTAAAAGTTGATTATCACCAAGTTTTTATTACCACCATTCTAAAGAATGTTGGCAATAACATGCTTCTCTCCACAAACATCTTGTATTGGTCTGAGTTCTAACCAATTGCCATGGTTACTCTTGAGTTTTAATAATATAAATGTAGGTCTCAAATGAGCAGATCTTCACCACATATCCTTTTTGTTTTTAATTTTACTTTAAGTTCTGGGACACATGTGCAGAACCTGCAGGTTTGTTAGTTACATAGGTGTACATGTGCCGTGGTTTGCTGCACCTATTGACCCATCCTCTAAGTTCCCTCCCCTTGCCTCCCACTCCCCCACGGTCCCCTGTGTGTGATGTTCCCCTCCCTGTGTACGTGTGTTCTCACTGTTCAGTTCCCACTTATGAGTGTGTTTGGTTTTCTGTTCCTGTGTTAGTTTGCTGAGGATGATGGCTTCCAGCTTCATCCATGTCCCTGCAAAGGACATGATCTCATTGCTTTTTATGGCGGCATAGTATTCTGGTTTTTTTTTTTTTCCTTTTTTTGAGGTGGAGTCTTGCTCTGTAGCCCAGGCTAGAATGCAAAGGTGCAATCTTGACTCACTGCAACCTCCGCCTCCTGGGTTCAAGTGATTCTCCTGCCTCAACCTCCCCAGTAGCTGGGATTATAGGTGCCCACCACCACGCCTGACTAATTTATTTTTATTTTTATTTTTAGTATAGACAAGGTTTTGCCATGTTGGCCAGTCTGGTCTGAAACTCCTGACCTCAAATGATTCTCCTGCCTCTGCCTCCCAAAGTGCTGGGATTACAGGTGTGAGCCACCACACCCGGCCATGGCTGCATAGTGGTGTATATGGGACATGTTACATAGGTATACATGTGCCATGGTGGTTTGCATGGCACATGTATACCTATGTAACAAACTTGCATGTTCTGCACATTTTCTTTATCCAGTCTATCATTGATGGCCATTTGAGTTGGTTCCACGACTTTGCTATTGTGAATGGTACTGCAATAAACATCCCTGTGCATGTGTCTTTATAGTAGAATGACTTATATTCCTTTGGGTATATACCCAGTAATGGGATTGCAGGGTCAAATGGTATTTCTGGTTCTAGATCCTTGAGGAATCACCATACTGTCTTCCACAATGGTTGAACTAATTTACATTCCCACCAATGGTGTAAAAGCATTCCTATTTCTCCACAGCCTCACCAGCATCTGTTGTTTCCTGACTTTTTAATAATCGCCATTCTGACTGGCATGAGATGGTATCTCATTATGGTTTTGATTTGCATTTCTCTAATGATCAGGGATAATTGAGCTTCTTTTCATATATTTGCTGATTCAGAACATAGGCATGGGCAAAGACCTCATGATGAACATGCCAAAAGCAATGGCAACAAAAGCTAAAATTGAAAAATGGGATCTAATTAAACTAAAGAGCTTCTGCACTGCAAAAGAAACTATCATCAGAGTGAACAGGCAACCTACAGAATGGGAGAAAATTTTTGGAATCTACCCATCTGACAAAGGGCTAATATCCAGAATCTACAAAGAACTTAAACAAATTTACAAGAAAAAAAAAACCATCAAAAAGTGGGCAAAGGATATGAACAGACACTTCTCAAAAGAAGACATGACGTACTCTTTAATAAATATTATACCCTACAGGGAAGTTGATTCAGAGAGCTCCGAGTTATATGGAATGCTCCACAACTCACAGCAATTCAGCTATTCACCTTTTTTTTTTTTTAAATTCAAATCCTGCTCAGGTGCAGTTTGTGACCCCAGCCTTGTGGTACTTCATGTTCTTATATTCTAATAGTACACTCAAAAGAAGCAATGATCTCACAGTGATTGTAAAGGGAATCACACGTCCCCAGAGCTATCCCAACACTGTGGCTGCAGGTGACCACATGGACTTCCCCTTTATGTTGAAAATCCAACACAGCGAAGCAGCAGAGATCACAAGATATCTTTTGTTTGGTAAGCGCAAACTTTATTTCATACATGAAATAATTTATTGAATTTAATGATATATTTGAAATCAAAAGTTTTTCTTTTTAAATAATTTATTGTCTTAAACTAAAGAATGACTCAAGAAACCATTACTGGTTATTGCACGATTATCAGTGAAAATGATTTTGTTTAATAAAGGAAGGAAAGATGATCCACTGTGCGTGATAACTTTGAGGGGTGTGCCCCTCTCACCTAGTTGGAAAAGCAGCAGTTCAGTCTTTGCAACAGTGCTGGGGAACCTAAGCCTCGGGAGAGCTGAGTTCCAGCCCAGCCCTGCCCCATACCTCCTTTAGCCCAGGAGACTCATTCGAACTTTCAGGCCAGGGTCCTTCGCCCGCAAAGTGAGACCCTGGGAGAAGTGGACCTTTCAAAACAGAGATCAAATGCTGATTCTGAAGCATATGGTGCAGTCTCAACCCCTGAGGCATTTTGCAATATAGGCAAAAAGATGAGACATGCACACTCATGAAAAGTTAAATAGCTGTAGAAGATGCCAGCACAAAATAAATCACAAAGCAGAAAATGACAGGCACCAAGTAAACGGAGCCAGCAACTCCAGTCCTCAGTCAGAACCTGGAGAGACCACATGGCCTGGAGGGAGCTGGGAAGCTTTCTAAACACAACCAAGCTTGGGGCAGTTTCTGGAGGCACTTTGCTTGGTTATATTTAATTTATAACCCCAGGCTTATTTAGCTGTGGTTTAAAACTGGATCGATGCATCTTCTTTCAGCCAGAGCCTCAGAACTCCAAGGACAGCACTGATGGTGTGCATTGAAGGAAGGGCCTGGAGGGTCTCCTGCCTCTCTGCAGTCCCCAGCACACGCACTCCCCATGGAACAGAAACGGTCTATGGCTCCCTATGAGCCCTGAAGGGCCAGCTTCTCAGGGCTCTCTCACCTCTACCTTCTGCCACTTGGGTTCCTGGCACCTGCTGCCCATCCGCACGACCTGTGCGATGGAACATGGTCCCTGTGCTCAGGCAGCTCAGCAGGACACAGCTAGATAGCATGTGGCAGCTTAGGCACTTCTGGGAACAGCCAAGGTGAGCATATGTGCCTGCACTTGCCTGAGTTTCCACACCAGAAAGCTGATTTTAGTATTTTTCTTTTGCACCCCAAAAACCAGCTTTCCCACAAGCGGGTTTGCAGTGTGGCCAGCTGCCAGCCGGGCTGGGTAGAGCTGTCCTCACTCTAATTCTTCTGGTTTATTTATAAGGCTGCTTTCTTCATTCTTGCTTCTCCAGATTATCTGTTCCCCTGAGGGCAAAGGGAAACCAGGCAGCCCCACATTGACTGCAGCTCAGTGTTCTCTGAAATGCAATTAAAATGTTAAGAAAGATGGACAATCAATACTTTGTACTCTACACAAAAAATTCCCTTCCTAATGGCCTGATGTGGGAGGTGATGCAGTGAGTGAGCCCAGGGCTGTGTCTACAAAATGCCAACACAACCAGTGGCAAAACGAGTCATTTCTGTCTCATTGCCAATCTCCCCACCTGGTTTCCCTCCTGGCACCCCAACCCATAGCCAGTTAACTAGATGATTTATTCTGACATCGTGGAAGGCAGGGCCACAGAACAGGAGAGCCAGGTGCAGAGCAGCCTCACGGGGCACGATGGGGCTCCCTTCACTCTTTCCATGAGAAGAACTACAAATTATTACTCTTCTGAGTTCTTGCAAAGACAAAATGGCAAATACAGGCACACCCAGGGCATGCATATTACACCTGCCCAACTTTCTCCATGCCCCAGACCTGGCCTCAGCATCCCTCCTGGGACACCCCCAGGCGTCCTCAGCCACCTTGAGACAAAACTGAAGGACCTGCTATCCGGGGCCAGGTGGTGCCTCTCTTATGTGAAATCACTATTCCTTCCAGCAGCCCAAAGACCAGCGACATACCTTGTTTTATAGATGCTGAAGTGGGCCTAGCAGCCGGTCAGGATTCCCAGCTAGGACGAAAGAGAACCCCAGGCTCCCTCTCCCTCCCCAGCCCATCAGCCGCTCATCCCCGCACTGGGAGTAAGCATTCACTGTGCTCCAGGCACCGTGTTGGACATGGGCGTGAGTATAATAGAATAGTCTTTCTCTTCTGAGCACTCACATTGTAGGGAAAACCATAAACCTTTAGACCCTCCCATGAAGGAGGCCCAATTTGGTGGCTAAGACAAGGCTGACTAATGGCAACATGTGTACCCATCCTCCTCTTGCCTCCCACACCACCCGGTCCTTACTCTATCACAAGACTTCCATGGTTCAGCGGAGCACGAGCCCAAGCACAAGGAGGTTAAAGCCTGGCTGTGCCACGGCTGCTCTTGTGGACCACTCTCATGCTCGATCAGCTTGTCTGCTGGATCACACAGCCTGTGGGCTCATTTCCATGAATGCTTAAGGCTTTCTGGGTACCTTCTCAGGGCCCAGCCTCACAAACAGAACATTATCAGGAGCACCCAGAAACTGGGTGAGGAGATGATGAAACAGATGGGGCAGACAGGGGGCTGCAGCTGGGGCTAAGTCTGCAGAGAAGCCATGGGTGCTCAGCCAGGCACACCCAGATTTGAATCTGGACTGTCACCTGCTGCTTGTGAGTCTTGGGCAAGGTGGTGATGATGGAATATAGCACAGCATGTCATGAGGTGATACCCCAAATTTTTCAGATAATCAGTGTTAACAAGCCCAATGTGGGCTGACAGAGTCCAGGAAGGCTTCTTGGAGGAGGCAGTGCTGGAGTCCTGTAAGTGTCCAGGTGGGAGTGGGTGGGGACATGGAGTGGCAAGAGGAGAGGTTATGGGGCTGGAATAATAGGCTGCCTTCCCAGACCGAGGCATGCTGGGCTTTCCTGAAGCAGAAGATGTGGGAGAGTGAGCATCAGGTGAAACTTGGTACAGGGCAGGACGGGCCAGGAGGGCTCCCTTGATGTGTCGCACCCATCTGCAGCTGAGGCAAACACGTCTTCCAGTGCCCACTTCCACAGCTTTCTAAAAGGACCAATTATCACCTTTCATGCTAACGTTATTGTTGTTCCTCCTCAGTGTGGGCCATGGGCCAGGAGCCACCAGTACACGTCAGTTCTGCTTAATTATGAGGGGAAGTCATCTGTTTTTATTCATACAAGCGTGTGGTGGAAAATAAATTCATGCAAAATGTTAGATTTAAATACTAGATGTCAGAAAACAGTGCTTCAGTTTGGATCCCTTGGGCTCCTGCGAGGGCTTGCCTCCAGGCTCCTGGGCTGCACAGACCACTAGGTGCTGAGAGTGAGCCTGGGCATTTCGCATTTGTTCTCTCCCCTCATCCTTATCTCAGCCGTAAGAGGCACCCAGAGTCAGAGGCCCAGATGCACGATAAGTCATTAGTGGCATCAGAATCCACACAGCAGCAGCCCTGCTAGGGGCCTGGCCTTCTGCCGCCATAGCAGGAGCATCAGGCAGTGCAGGCAACCAGTGGACCCTCGTTCTGTCCCTCATGTGGGGCCTCCTGTATAGCCCTCCACTGTCCATGCTGCCTCCTAAATGTTAGCACCCAGCGCCTTCTGGCGCTCCTGCAGCCATGCTTGGACTGACTGCTTTGTCAGCTCACTCTGGGGTCCACGACCATGGCCAGCAAGGTGCTGACAGCCAGCCTTTCCCGTCTGTGCCCAGTTCTGACTTTGTGGGGTACACCCGGTACTTTGGCTTCTTGAAGAAAGAAGAACCACATAGCTGAGCCGAGAGAAGATTTGCATTTCCCAAGCCCCAGCCATCTGCCAGAAGGCCACTCTGCTGGTGGCCCCGGCTTTACCTAATGATTCATCAGCAATTCTAGAAGAGAAAGGTGTTCTCCTGGTGATGGATTTACTCCATATCGCTGACTCTGGACAGAAAAGAGTAAAAAGGAAACACAATTTTCCATCTGAAAACATGTGTTCTCTTAACTTACCTTAAGAAAGAATGTCAACTTCTTTGTGACTGCTCTCTCCTTTTAAGAGAACATTTTCTCAGTTATTGCTCTGACAAGACAAGGAGGGCATGTGTTCTGAAGAGCACAAGGTATAGAATACCACACCTGTTCTGCTAATTCCATCAGCAACATGCTTAGTGTGGGCGTCGTAGATAAGGGCTTAATAATGTTCCGTCAGCACCAGATCCAGGAGTAACACGGATGATGGTCACAGTTCACTGAATGCATGCAAGCATTTTTTTTCCAATTTGTTATTATCATTTAAATTAGAAATACTTTGTGTTACTAGATAAGCAGGCCAGGAGCATCAAGGTCCAACCTAGCCAAAGTTCATTGTCTGGGGTCACACAACCAATGCCTCCCAACCCCCTGCGGTGAGCTGTGTGGGGCCCGTGCTCTTCAGTCCCTGAGGCATGGAGCCTCAGCTTGTGGGATCCAGGAGCGGGGCATAGGGGGACTTCCTTGAAGAAAGCCTCAAAGCTGGTGAGTGAGCACTGCCTCTCAGGCTCTCTTTCTCCCAGAGACATCAGGGTCTCACTGCCCCTTCCAGCTATCCAGCCAACCAGGTGACACTGGGGAGACAAGCAGTCAGAGGGACTCAAACCAGGCAGCTTGCATTTGAGTGTGACGTGCAGATGGTTCCAGGGAGCCCTGGTGTTCCAGGGAGCACCTCAGGGTGGCTGTGTGGGTGGTGGCAACAACTTTCCACACAGATATACACCTGCTTCACACTGCTATTTAACCAGAGCACATTTGCCTTTGGCCGCTCTACTGAAGTCTGTGTTTTAGGCAAAGTTGTTAGACCTGAAAACATGAGTCATTACAATAAAAGCATTGCCCTTGGACATAGACAAACTTTGTTTCCATCTCAGCTCCCTCATCCACCATTATGTATCATTATTTAGGGCTTGCATTCACTTATCCAAAAACTATTTACTGAGCATCTTCCATGTGACAAGAACTGTTTTATTAAATGAGATTACCTGCAATAAATTATAGCTATACGATGAGTATTGGTAAGAAGTGTGGGAGTGTCTACAACTTTACCCTCAAAGTCTCCATGCAATGATACCAATAAATGCATGTCTCTGCCACTTATGTAGTATGTATATGTGCACCCCATGTCTGTGTACATGTATCTCAGCACCTCTCCCATGGGTTTGGTGCTAGGTAGCAGGATGTTACAGACACTGAAGGAATGCACAGCTTGGAGGTAGAAACAGGACTGTAAAAAATGAAGCAGGTAAACAGAACAAGCAGACACTCAGTAAATCAGAGAGGGCTTCCTGGAGGAGGTGAGATTTGAATTGAGGCTTAAACACTCACTCAGTAGGTAATTGCTTGAGCACCTAGCACTCATCTTACCTCCCAGCACCCTGATTTCTCTTAGCTAACTCCCTTTATCCTATTGGCATATTTCATTTACCACAGTGGTTCATCCTGGGAGGTGCACAAATCCCAGTAACAGCCAATGAGAATGACATGTGGGCCTCATGCTGGTGCCATTGGCACTAGAGGCTCCTCTTTTTGCTGGATGTGCACAAGGGAGCATGTTGGCCTGGAGCTCTGGAGATGACCCCAAGAGGGCAAGGCTGGCAGAGAAGAATAGGGCCAAGAGATGAAGGGGCCACATCCTGATCCACCACCGAGCTCAATTCAGACATGACCAAACTGCCCTGACCTCGAACTGTTCAGTTATTCTGAAACCACCCCTATAAACTTTATGAAAATTAATCAAGGAAGAAGAGAGATGGGGAAATGAAATGAAAGCTGGCTTGCAGCACATTCAGCATTCATCAAAAGGTTAGGCTGCTGTCTCACCTGCTTCCTCATGGTTGCTTGTTGCCTGATGTCCTAGAATCATGTAGACTCTGTTACAAGATTCCAGTTATCCTTACCTGCTCTATAGATAACAACTTGAATATTATGAAAGGTTAAGTTTTCCCTTTGAGAAATTCTTTTAGGTCCTGTATAAGAGTGAAACTACCAATGCCAGCTGGTCTGAAGGATGCCACTGATGCCAGCTGGTCTGTAGGACCCCACTGATGCCAGCTATCTGAGGACCCCAGGAGGAGCTGACTCACCAAAGAGTGCAGTTTCCACATTCTGATAATTTCATCTTCTTTCCCCCAACCAATCAACGACCCCATTCTTCCAGGCCCTCACCCTCCATGATCCCCATAGAAACCCCAGGCAAAAGTTCCTTGGGGAGAGGGATTTGAGGGTCTCCTCCCTTCTCCTTGCTTGGTGGCCTGCAATCACTACACTCTTTCTGTGCTGCATCCCTGTGGTCTCAGTGTTTTGGTCTGTTACTGTGCAGCAGGCATACAAACCTGTGAGTACTACAACAATTCCAGCAAGTCAATCCAATTTTAGTAGGATTTTCTGAAACGGAAACTTTGACAGACAAAGACAGAGAGTATATTTTAACAAACACTTCCCCTCATTCTTCAGGAAAAGACTGGTACAAGCCCTGAGGCAGATGGATCTATGAGAAGGGTCTGTCTGGATCAGCTCTGGTTCTTCTCCCTCTTATCACCAGGGTTTGCTTGTCCCCAGAGCCATGCATTTAATTTTCATTTGTTTTCTATATACTTCCAGTCAGATTTCAATAAATAATATATTCTCAGCCTTTCATCATAAATTTGTATCAGTCTAGAATAATTCCCAATTATATAACCTGCTTTGCCAGGAGGTTTGGCCTCCTGCTGGCCTCTGCAGAACTAAGACTGACTTATATCCTCTGTTTCTCATGTAGCCCCATGGAATCAAAGTCCCCATTGGATGCCAGCTCACCCCGACTTATCCTGGAGTTTTCTGTCCTGAGTTTTCCAACTTCTGCATGCAGTTTTCTCTCCCACGCCAGCAAGTAAGTATTCATTCAGTTCACTGTTATCTTTAAAGGAATCTCCAGTGTGGATCTGACTGAGAAGCCTCCATTAGAGGAACAGGATGATGTGACACTTCCTGTGTTGCACTATTAAACCTCCCCTTGCCCCCACAACTTAGACTTTTTGGTTAACGTTCCTCACTCAGTCTCATTTGGGCTGCGTTGTTTATGCCCTTCCCTTCATCTGGAATGCCCATCCCTTCTCCACCTTTCTCTAGATCCTCAACATTCAGGGACGGGAAGTTTCCCACCCTGTATTCTGAGATGATGACCTGGGCTCTGTATTGATGCCCCTTGTGCCTCTTTACAGACACCTGCCTCCACCTGCCTTGTTGTTTGTCTGTTTGCCTCCTCCACTAATTTATGAGATCCACTTAGAACATAACTCCCACCTCAGTCTCTTGGGAAAATGTAGGTGGTTAATAAATGTGTGTTAAAATATACTTAATTGAGCTAAACATGAAGTAATCTAAAAACTTGCAGTGGTAAAATCATTTAGTAAATTAATGTCTCTAGACAGGTGTGATCGCAGGGCTGAGAGTGGGCTGCCAGCATCTAATGATTCGGTGCATCCTTTCAGATTGAGCTGTGCACAGCTTCGTGGGCACTCTGAGGGACTGGGCAGCATTAATAATTCAGGTGCTCCATTCGGAGAGGCCTGTGCGGTGCCAGAGCTGGAGGAAAAGGCAAAATGACTCAAGCTGAGAGAGGAGTGGGGAGGAAAATGCCAGAACACAGCTCTAATCTTGACTACTATTTAAAAAAAATCTTCAGCTGTCAATTTTGTATGCAGAGCTTGTCAGACTCTCAAATGAACCAGGGGAGATTTCCTCACTAAAACTAGGAAAAGGTTATATTTGATGAGGGGGTTTGAAAGAGGAGCATTAAAAATTACAATTCTTGATAAAAATGTGGAGAATTTTTTAAATGTTTGGGAGAGCAATTTTGAAGGGTCACTGGGTGTATTCATCCCTGAAGTGGTCTCCCCCAGCTTTGTGCAGTCTTGGTGCAGGAAGAACAGCATTTCTGTGAAATCCTACAGTCATAATGAAGGCAAGCACCTTGGGAAAAGAGCAGTTTATATGCAGAGGTGAAGGAGAAGGAGAGGAAATGGATCACACTAGCTCCTCAAGTCGACAGATAGTTACTGTAGCCTCCGCTCCCAGGGGCAGCTGCGGAGCTGGAAGCTCAGTAAATACAAATAGGCTCAAGGCCCTGCCTGTGCTCCCTCCCAGTCACGCCCAGGAGGAGCTCACTGTGGGATGCAGCACTCAAGGCAGGAACCTATGAAAAGGTGTCTAGTGACCTAATATCTGTATTAGGGCCCTGGTGAACACAGAGAGGCATAGAAGACTGTTTTCTCCTCCAGAAGCTCACAGCATACTTGAAAAACAGTCCACAAACCCACACAAATTTACAAAACAGAAGCTTGCTCATGGCACAGAAAAACAATGAAGAAAGGTTTATAGTGTGTGCAGGCCATGTGTGGTCTCTAGATGAGATTGAAGGATGGGACGAGTGCTCTAGGTCATGGCGATGGAAAAGACTGTGGAAGATGCAGAGCTGGAGCTACAGAGTGAAGAGCAGGTTGGATGAATACCGACAGGAGCAAGTCGGAAGCACCGCTGGGCTGTGGGAGTGAGAGCACATGATGGATAGGTGGACACTGGCATCTAGCACTGACCAGCAGGAGCCATTCTTTCCCCTGCTGGAGTCTCAGCCCCTGTCCTTAGGATGATTGGAGGCTAACCATGGACAATTCCAGTTCGGCATCCTATGTTCTTTAAATAGGTGGTTGGAAAATTGGGGTTTGCAGGGGTTGAGGGCAAAATAGCAGAGAGACTAATTCAAAAAATGTAAAGAGAAGAAGAGTGTTCCTGTTTCCCCCTGGGATTGCAAAGAACATACACAGTCCACTCCATGGCCACTGGGACACTGCCAACCTAGACTAATTAAACTCAAATATCTAGCATAATGTCAAGGATTCTAATAATGTAACAACAACATTTTTTGAAATAATTATTAAGCAAAAAAATTAAATTGGTAAATACAAGTTTTGGCCTGATCATGAATATTTTCCAATGCTCAAATCAAGAATCTAAGATTTTTCATACCCAACATAATGTCAGGGACAGGCTGGCAGCAGGGATGACAGGAGATATGATCAGGACAGTTATTCCGGAAAGAGCATCCCAGAAGTTCATCACTCACTTATGACTATTTCAGTTTTTAAACAAGGCTCAAGTCTCATTTTCAGATATTCAATATTAAGTTAAGAAAAAGAAACTAAAGGGATAGAAAAAGATATACCAGGAAAATATTAAAGAAAACTGGTTTAACAAAAAAAAATTTAAAGCAAAAGGCAATTGTTATTGAGAAAAAGAATTCTTGAACACAATAAAACGACCGATTTTCAAGAAAGCTATAGCGATCCAGAGCCTGTAAATGCCTCATAACATGGTTTAAAATATACATAAAGGTAGAATGGACTGAATTACAAGGGTAAATTGAGGAACCTAAACAGATAAATAACTCCGATGGGTGAAAATGTATAAAGTAGAAAACCAAAAATAGAGAAGTTCATGAAAAACAAAAGTTATACTTTAAAAAAGACTAATAACATTAACAGACTCTAAAAAGAAAAAGAAAAAATAATGCTAAGAATAAAGTAGAGACTAAGTTGCCCCTTAGTATCCACGGACAATTGGTTCTATGACACACCACAGATACTGAAATCTGAGGATACTCAAGTCTCTGATATAAGATGGCATAGTATTTGCATAACCTATGCACATCCTCCTGCATAATTTAAATCATGTCTAGATTGCTTATAATACCTAATACAGTGTAAGTGCTATGTAAATAGTTGTTAAAGTGTATTTTTAAATTTGTGTTATTTTTTCATTTTTGTATTGTTACTTTTTTTTCAAATATTTTCAATCCATAGTTGGTTAAATCTCTAGAGGAGGAACCCACAAATAAAGAGGGCTAACTGTATAAAAATATGTAGATATTTTAAAATTATAAAATAGATATCTTAGGGCTGCTATAAAAAATACGTTAGGTTGGGTAATTTATAAACAACAGAAATTTATTGCTCACCATTCTGGAGGCTGGGAAGTCCAAGATCAAGGTGCCAACAGATTTGGTGGAAGGTGTAGGCCTGTTTCTCATAGATGGCACGTTCTATGCATCCTCACATGGCAGAAAAGGCAGACAAGCTCCCTCAGACCTCATTTAAAAGGCCATTCATCCCATTCATGAAGGCTCCAAAGTCCCCATATCTTCATATCGTCACCATGGGGGTTAGATTTCAACATATGAAGTTTAGGAGGGCACATACACCCACCAAAAATAAACAAGCCTCAAGCTCAGGCAGTTTTGGAAGGAAATTCTATATTCCCAACCAAAATAATATAAAAGAGACTGTATATATTTATCTAGATAAAACAATCTGAAAAGTAGATCAAATATGTAAAGCCATGGTTTTTAAGACACTGCAACAAAGGACAGAGATTCTTGAGAGAGAGGAAATGAATGAAGTGAGCCCTAAAATTGCTACAACTTACTACACCGAGACAGTTTCAAAGTCATGGCACAGGACGGAAAAATCCCAGGGGAGCCCATTAGACTCCCTGCATTAAGAAGATGGAACTATAAATCATGCTGCTATAAAGACACATGCACACATATGTTTATTGCAGCACTATTCACAATAGCAAGGACTTGGAACCAACACAAATGTCCATCAATGAGAGACTGGATTAAGAAAATGTGGCACATATACACCACGGTATACTATGCAGCCATAAAAAAGGATGAGTTCACGTCCTTTTAGGGACATGGGTGAAGCTGGAAACCATCATTCTCAGCAAACTATCTCAGGGACAAAAAACCAAACACCACATGTTCTCACTCATAGATGGGAATTGAACAATGAGAACACTTGGACACAGGGTGGGGAACATCACACACCGGGGCCTGTTGTGGGGTGGGGGGAGAGGGGAGGGATAACATTAGGAGATATACCTAATGTTAAATGACAAGTTAATGGGTGCAGCACACCAACATGGCACATGTATATATATGTAACTAACCTGCACATTGTGCACATGTACCCTAAAACTTAAAGTGTAATAAAAAAAAAAAGAAGATGGAACTGAGACCATGGGGAAACCAAGACATAGATTTCCAAAAGCAGAGTACTAGAGAGAAGAGAGCTGCATAGAGAGAACCCTAGAGGGTCCCCAACACGTATTTAGTACAGTAGTGATCACCACATATTCATGAGAAAACTGAGGCTGAAGAAGAACAACCGAAAAAGATTAGAATGATGAATACCTGCCACACACACAGAACTCAATAGAGTCTGTTCCGACAGCCCCACCAGAAATATCTAGGACACACAGATCATTGGGTAGAGTTCTCAGAAGGGTCCTGTCTCAGTAGTAGGTAAGAATCAGCTCTAAGCTGAGCATTGCTCTGCACTCAGCTAAAACACAGTTAAAGAAAAACTTGAAAGCACCCAACTGTTTCAAACTAGGTAACTGCATCCCTGAACAAAGCTCAAGGATGATAATAGAAATACAAAAATACCCAGGATCTAAAAACACAATTCTCAATATTTGGCATCTAATCAAAACCTCCAAGTGAGAAGAAAAATCATTCAAATGAAACTAATCGAGAACTGACACAGATGTCAACTCTGACAATGATGTAAAAAGTTATTATAACTGTACTGCATATGTTCAAAAAGATGAATTGAGGCACAGAGATATAATAAAGGCCAAAATCAAACTTGCTGAAATGAAATCTATATCCTAGGAGATGGAAAATTTACTGGATATTTTCAGTTTCAGATTCAACCTCAAAAGAGCTTGGAAATTATCACTTTATTCCTTACAACAGGAAAACAGCTGAACAAACTGAAAATCAATGACCTCTGGACTCATCAGAGAATTGAGGTTGCAGAGGAAACCACCTTAAAATTTGGATAGACAGCTGAATGCTGAGATTCAGAGCTGAGATCCGCTTACTAGGAGCTAAAGCCTGAAGTCATAAGCTAATAGAAACACTTAAAAGGTAATTTTGACAAATTGCTGAAGGCTGAGAACTAGCAGGAGAGTGAGAAACTCCTGAGGCCGTAGTCTTCGGGAAGGGCCCACACTTTCACAGGTTTTACCTCCAGAAACCCCACCAGGTTCTCACAGTGAAGAGCTGGGGAAAAAATTACCTTATGTCTCTGGCAGGGGGATGGGGAAAGTAGCCATTTTGATACATGATCAGTACAGTCTTCACTGGAAGGTTATCTTCTTCATGAGAACCAAGAGAGAACCACATTCAGGGTTATAAAACACACCTTAACTAAAATAAAGAGTCTGACTGCATTTTGTGATGTCTCACTACTAACATCTTCTAAGCCTCACTCCTTTTTCCTTTCTGCACCACATCTAGGTAAGCTAATAAGAATCCTAGGTTATTCCCCCTTTGGTACCAGTGGGAGTTTTAAACCATGCAAACTCCTTCCCTTATGGAAACCCTCACTGTATCCTTACCTGAGCAAATTCCAAACTGAATATATACAATGAAACTTAAGTCAAGATACAACAAAATTAAAATTCTGAAAACTAAAGAGGAAAATCATGACAGTAGTCAGACATAAATAATAGATTACTTATGAGGGCACAACAATTTGAATAACAGCTGATTTCTCATCTGAAATCATGGAGGCTAAGATAAAGCAACACAACATTTTTAAGCACTTATAGCAAAGAACTGTTTCTTGTTAATTCTATGTCTTCAAAAATACCTTTTAGAAATGAAGGTGAAAAAGAAAAATTTCACATGAATAGCCTAACCTCCCACTTTAAGAAACTAATAAAAGAAGAGCAAACTAACCCAAAGGCAAGTAGAAGGAAGAAACATATATAAAGATTAGAGTAAAATTAAAAACTAAATAGAGCTAGAAAACAATAGAAACAACAAACCCAAAGCTAGGTCCTTGAAAAGATCAACAAAGTGGCAAATCTTTAGCCAGACTGATGAAGAAAAAAAGGGGGAAGAATCAAATTAGTAAAAAATTAGTGCGGTGGCTCACGCCTGTAATCCTAGCACTTTGGGAGGCCGAGGCAGGTGGATCACGAGGTCAGGAGATCGAGACCATGCTGGCTAACACAGTGAAACCCTGTCTCTACTACAAAATACAAAAAATTAGCCGGGTATGGTGGTGGGCGCCTGTAGTCCCAGCTACTAGGGAGGCTGAGGCAGGAGAATGTCCTAAACCCGGGAGGTGGAGCTTGCAGTAAGCCGAGATCACGCCACTGCACAGCCTGGGCAACAGAGCGAGACTTCATCTCAAAAAAAAAAAAAAAATTGTAATGAAAAAGGAAACATCACTACCAACATGACAGAAATAAGAATAGCTATAAGTTAATACTATGAAAAATTGTATGACAAAAACTTACATAATCAAGAGGAAATGGACAAATTCCTAGAAAAACAAAACTAAGTAAAGAATACAGAAAATTTGAATATATCTATAACAAGTAGATTGACTGAGTTTTCTTTAAAAATTCTACAAAGAAAAGCCCAGTAGCAGTGGACTTCACTGGATAATTATATTAAACATTTAAGAAATAATTCACACCAATCCTTTATAAATTCTTTCAAAAGTAAAAGAAAAGGGAATATATCCTAATGCATTCTATGAAGCTGGTATCATTCTGATTCGAAAACTAACCAAATAAATCATTAGAAAACACAACTATTAGACCAATAATCCTTATGAATATGAACACTAAAATTTTCTACAAAATAGTGTCAAATGGAATCCAGCAGCACGTAAGAACAATTACATACCATGATTGACTGGAATGTACCTTAGGAAGACAAGATTGGTTTAACATATAAAAATCAATGTTATACACCACATTAGTAGAATAAGAGGAGGAAAAACACATAATCATCTCAACAGACACAGAAAAATCATTTGACAAAATCCAGCATCCTTTCATTAAAACACACACACACACATACACACACACACACACCTCAAATACTAAGAATAGAAGGGGAAGGGAACTTACTCGATCTGAAAAGGGGCATCTAGAATGAAAACACAGCTGATATAGAACTTAATGGTGATAGACTGAAAAATTTCCCCTAAATTCGAGAAGAAGTAAATGATGTCCACGCTGGCCACTTCTATTCAACATTGTACTGGAGGTCTAGCCAGTCCTTCGGTCAATAAAGTAAAATAAAAGACATTCAGCAAGAAAAGGGAAAACAGCAAAGCTATCTCTATTTGCAGATGACATGAATTTATACTGAAAATCCAAAAGAATAACCTGCAAAAATATTAGAACTAATAAGCTAATTCAACAAGGTAGTAGACACAAGATCAACATATAAAATAATCTCCATTTCTATATATTAGCAATGAAAAATCTAAAAATAAAATTAAGTAAACAATTCCCAGGTACAAAATCAACCAAATGCAAAGAAAACCTACAAGATGGAACTCAAAAACTATGCATCTGACAAAGGCCTGATATCCAGAATCTATAAGGAACTTAAATCAACAAGCAAAAAACAACAACTTTATTAAAAAGTGGGCAACGGACGTGAACAGGCATTTCTCAGAAGAAGATATAGAAGCCAAAAAACATATATAGAAGACAAAACACATATGAAACAAAAACACACATCACTAATCACCAGAGAAATGCAAATCGAAACTACAATGAGACACCATCTCACACCAGTCAAAATGATTTTTGTTAAAAGGTCAAAAAATGACAGATGCTGTCCAGACTGTGGGGAAAAGGGAAAGCTTATACACTGCTGATAAGAATATAAACTAGTTGAGCCACTGTGGAGAACAGTTTGGAGATTTCTCAAGGAACTAAGAGTTGAGTTACCATTCAAGCCAGCAACCCCATTACTGAGTATATAGCCAAAGAAAAATAAATCATTTTACCACAAAGACACAGCACCCATATGTACATTGCAGCACTATTCACAATAGCAAAGACATGGAACCAACCCAGGTGCCCCATCAACAGTAGATTGAATAAAGAAAATGTGATACATATATGCCATGGAATATTACATAGCTATTAAAAAAATCATGTCTTTGCAGCAACATGGATGCAGCTGGAGGCCATTATCCTAAGCAAACTAATGCAGGAACAGAAAACCAATACCACATGTTCTCACTTGTAAGTGGGAGCTGAACACTGGGTACACACGGACATAAAGATGGGAACAGTAGACACTGGGGGATACAAGAGAGGGGAGGGAGGCAAGTGTTGAAAACTACCTATTGAGTGCTATGCTTGCTTCCTGGATGATGAGCTCAGTTATACTCCAAACCCCAGCATTACACAATATATCTTTGTAACAAACCTGCACGTATAACCCCAATTCTAAAATAAAAGTTGAATAATAATAACAAAATTTAACCTTAAAAAGGGAAGACTTGTGCACTAAAATCTGCAAAACATTGCTGAAAATTTAAACAAGACCTTAAAAATGCAAAGATAGCTTATGTAGTGGATCAGAAAACTTAATATTGTTAAAATGGCAACAGTCCCCAAATTGATCTACAGTTTCAATACAATACCTATCAAAATACCAAGTGCCATTTTTACAGAAATGGGTAAGTGGAAACTAAAATCATATGGAAATTTGAGCAAAGGAATAGCCCAATAGACAGGGATAACAAGGAAACAGCCAGAATAGATAAACAAGTCTAGAAAAAGAAGAAAAAAGTTGGAGGACTCACACTTCCCAAATCAAAACCTACTGCAAATCTATAGTGATCAAGAAAGTGTGGTGCTGGCATTATGTTAGAAATGTAGATGAATAAATACAATGGAATTGAGAGTCCAAATATAAACCTGTAATTATATGGTTAACTGATGATTGGCACTTATGCCTAAATCATGTAAGGGGATACAGAATAACCTTTTTGTCAAATGATGGTTGTACAACTGAATGTATACATGCTAAAAAATGAACTTGGAACTCTACCTCAAATGATATACAAAAAACAACTCAAAAGGGAATCAAGACCTAGATGCAAGAGCTAAAATTACAAAACCATTAGAAGAAAGAATAGGTATAAATCTACATGATTTTGGATTAGGGAACAATTTCTTAGATATGACAAATGCATGAGGAACCAAAGAAAGAGTAGATAAATCTACTTCATCAAAATTAAATTTTTATTCATCAAAACATACTATCTAAATAGTTATCTATTTAACTAAAAAACTAACATAAAACCCACACCATATATATAAAGCAGTAATTAACTAAATTGAAAATATTAGTATATTGAAAATTGTAAATGCTTAAAAAGGAAATCAAATAAGACCTAAATAAATACAGACACATGTCATGTTTACGGATTGGAACATTCAACATTGTGCAAACATCAACTCTTCGCAAATAGATCAGTAGGTTTAACAGAATCCTGATCCAATTCCCAGAAAAGTTTTTGTAGACATAGATGCTTACTCATAAATGTACATGAAAAAGCTAAGGACTTATGATAACTAAACATGATTTTAAAAGGAAGAGTAAAGTTAGAGGGATAACTCTACCCAATGTTAATGATAACTATATAGCTAAAGTAATCAAGGCAATGTAGTATTGGCACACGAATAGACACATAGACCAATGAAACACAATAGAAAGCCCAGAAATAGACTGATACAAATATACCCAACTGATTTTTGAAAAGGTGCAAACGCAATTCAGTAAAGGAAAGGAAGAAGAGCTTTTCAACAAATGGTCCTGGAACAATTGATCATCCACAGGCAAAAAAAGAGAAGATATGCTTAAATGTAACACCTAAAGCCACAAATCCTTTAGAAAGCATAGGAGGAAATCTTTGGGACTTAGAGCTAGCTGAAGTTATTAAAGTTGACACACAAAAAAATATGTAATTGAATCTCATCAAAATTGAAAACATTTGGTCCATAAAAGACCCTTTAAAGACAATGAAAAGACAAGCTACAGAGTGGAAGACAATGTTTTCAAATCACATATCCTTCCAGCTTATCCATGTCTCTGCAAAGGACATGATCTCATTCCTTTTTATGGCTACATAGTATTCCATGGTGTATAACAGCAAACTAATGCAGGAACAGAAAACCAAACACTACATGTTCTCCCATGTTAAGTGGGAGCTTAACAGTGAGAACACATGGAAACAGGGAGGGGAACAACATATACTTGGGCCTTTTGAGGGAGTTGGGTTGGGAGAGGGAGAGCATTAGGAAAAATAGCTATCGCATGCTGGGGTCAATACCTAGATGATGGGTTGATAGGTGCAGCAAACCACCATGGCACACGTTTACCTGTGTAACAAACCTGCACCTCCTGCAGGTGTACCCCAGAACTTAAAATAAAAATAAAATTTTTTTAAAAAGAAAAAAATGCATATCCTTAAAAGGACTTATATAGAGAGGATATAATACACTCTCAAATCCTCTCCAGCACCTGTTGTTTCCTGACTTTTTAATGATTGCCATTCTAACTGGTGTGAGATGATATCTCATAGTGGTTTTGATTTGCATTTCTCTGATGGCCAGTGATGATGAGCATTTTTTCATGTGTTTTTTGGCTGCATAAATGTCTTCTTTTGAGAAGTGCCTGTTCATGTCCTTCGCCCACTTTTTGATGGGGTTGTTTGTTTTTTTCTTGTAAATTTGTTTGAGTTCACTGTAGATTCTGGATATTAGCCCTTTGTCAGATGAGTAGGTTGCGAAAATTTTCTCCCATGTTGTAGGTTGCCTATTCACTCTGATGGTAGTTTCTTTTGCTGTGCAGAAGCTCTTTAGTTTAATTAGATCCCATTTGTCAATTTTGGCTTTTGTTGCCATTGCTTTTGGTGTTTTGGACATGAAGTCCTTGCCCACGCCTATGTCCTGAATGGTAATGCCTAGGTTTTCTTCTAGGATTTTTATGGTTTTAGGTCTAACGTTTAAATCTTTAATCCATCTTGAATTGATTTTTGTATAAGGTGTAAGGAAGGGATCCAGTTTCAGCTTTCTACATATGGCTAGCCAGTTTTCCCAGCACCATTTATTAAATAGGGAATCCTTTCCCCATTGCTTGTTTTTCTCAGGTTTGTCAAAGATCAGATAGTTGTAGGTAAGCGGCGTTATTTCTGAGGGCTCTGTTCTGTTCCATTGATCTATATTTCTGTTTTGGTACCAGTACCATGCTGTTTTGGTTACTGTAGCCTTGTAGTATAGTTTGAAGTCAGGTAGTGTGATGCCTCCAGCTTTGTTCTTTTGGCTTAGGATTGACTTGGCGATGCGGGCTCTCTTTTGGTTCCATATGAACTTTGAAGTAGGAACACTTTTACGCTGTTGGTGGGACTGTAAACTAGTTCAACCATTGTGGAAGTCAGTGTGGCGATTCCTCAGGGATCTAGAACTAGAAATACCATTTGACCCAGCCATCCCATTACTGGGTATATACCCAAATGACTATAAATCATGCTGCTATAAAGACACATGCACACGTATGTTTATTGCGGCATTATTCACAATAGCAAAGACTTGGAACCAACCCAAATGTCCAACAATGATAGACTGGATTAAGAAAATGTGGCACATATACACCATGGAATACTATGCAGCCATAAAAAATGATGAGTTCATATCCTTTGTAGGGACATGGATGAAATTGGAAACCATCATTCTCAGTAAACTATCGCAAGAACAAAAAACCAAACACCGCATATTCTCACTCATAGGTGGGAATTGAACAATGAGATCACATGGACACAGGAAGGGGAATATCATACTCTGGGGACTGTGGTGGGGAGGGGGGAGGGGGGAGGGATAGCATTGGGAGATATACCTAATGCTAGATGACGAGTTAGTGGGTGCAGCGCACCAGCATGGCACATGTATACATATGTAACTAACCTGCACAATGTGCACATGTACCCTAAAACTTAAAGTATAATAAAAAAAAATAAAAAAATAATACACTCTCAAAACTTAACAGTAAAAAATGCAAATAATCCAATGAGAAAATGGCAAAAGACATACAGAAACATTTTACCAGAAAGGATATATAAATTGCAAATAAGCACATGAAAAGATGTTCAACTCACTAGCTATTAGGGAAATGCAGATTAAAAACATGCTCTCTCTCTTCACACCTATCGCAAAGGTTTAAAAAAGAAAATGATAGCACCAAATGCTGGTGAAGATACAGAAAAACGAACTCATACAATGCTGGTGAGAATGCCAAATGTAGACCAAACCCTGGAAAATGGTCAGTTTCTTAAAACTAAACGTGTACTTGCCATGCAACTGCACTCTTTGGCCATTATCCCAGAGAAATAAAAACTTAGGTTCACACAAAAACCTGTACAGGTATATTAATGGTAGCTTTATTCTTAATAGCCAAAACCCATGAACAACCCAAATGCTCTTCAAGAGCTGAATAATAAAGAAACTGAGAGGTACACCTATACCAAGGTATATACTACTTAGCAGTAACAAAAATGAAAGAAATATTTATACACACAGTGACCTGAATAAACCTTAGGAATATTATGCTAAGGGAGAAAAGCCAATCTCAAAAGTGCACATAGTATATGATTTCATTTATAGAACATTCTTGAAATAACAAAATTACAGAAAGGAAAACAAAGTAGTGTTTGTCCAGTGTTAGGGAGGGGGGTTGTTGTGTGGGTGTGGCTGTATAAGGGGGTAACAGGGGTGAGCTGCTCAGTGATGCAACCGTGTTTCTTGACTGTAGTGGTGGTGATGCAAATCTACATATGTGACAAAATCACACATACACAGGCAACGATGTCAAACTGGTAAAATCTGAATAAGCTCTGTGGATTGCTAATTTCCTGGTTTTGGCATTGTACTATAATCATTCAAGATGTCACCATCGAGAGAATCAGGGTGAAAGATAAATGGGTCCTCCAGAACATTTGTTTGCAACTCCTTGTGAGCCTGTATTTCAAAATAGAAAGCAGGGCTGGGCGTGGTGGCTCACGCCTGTAATCCCAGCACTTTGGGAGGCCGAGGTGGGCGGATCACCTGAGGTCAGGAGTTCGAGACTAGCCTGGCCAACATGGTGAAACCCCATCTCCATTAAAAATACCAAAAAAAAAAAAAAAAATTAGCCGGGCGTGGTGGTGCATGATTGTAACCCCAGCTACTCGGAAGGCTGAGGCAGGAGAATCGCTTGAGTTCAGGAAGCAGAGATTGCAGTGAGCCAAGACAGCGCCACTGCACTCCAGCCTGGGTGACAGAGAGAAACTTCGTCTCAAAGAAAAAGTCCATTTAGGAATGGACTTTTGACACATGCAAAAATACAGAGGAAGCTCAAAATAATTACACCAAGTGAAAGAAGCCAGACAAAAGTGAGTATATAATCTATGATTCATTTAAATAAATTTATTAAAATGCCAATTAAGCTTTAGTAATAGAAAGCAGAGCAGTAGTTGCCTGGGACTATTTTGGGAAAATTCAGAGGAGGGAATGGGATTCAAGAAGGAGGAAGAATTTTTTGTGGTGGCCTGTATGTTCATTACCCTGCCGTGGTGACAGCTTCCCAGGTGCATACATGCGTCAAAAGATAACAAACTGTATGCATTAAATATATGTAGTTTATTGAATGGTAATTACATTTCAATAAAACCAACTTTTTAAAAAGGCCCTCCCAGAGAAGAAATTAAAAGGAATGTCCCACAGCTACTTTATAAAGCAAGCGTAACCCCTTAATACCAAAATCAAAGACAGTAAAGAAGGCAAAAATGACAGCCCATTCTTATGAAGTAAATACAGAGATCTTATATAACATACATTAAGTTGAGTTTATGCCAGAACTGCTAAATATTTAAACATTGGAAAACCTATCAGTGCGTTTTGTTAATCTGAAATGCTATTGATTATAACACATGGATATTTAATGCAACACTAAGCAGAAAAGACTTTCCATTTGAAAAAAAAAATCTTCTCCAAACCTATAACAGACTATTGATTTTAAGGTAAATCCCTATTTTGGAAATATTGATATGCATGTCTTAGATAGATGATAATTAAAACAAGCCATTGGAAAATGAAATACATTACTCATGCTTTAACACGGAAAAATATTTGGGTTGTATCAATAGATACTAAAAAGGCTTAAATCAAGTTTACCACCTATTATTCATGGTTTAAAAATAGGCAATTTCAGTGAGTAAGAAATAGAATTTCCTAAATGATAAAGAACATCTACAACGAACACTTAATAATGAGTCATTAAAAACATTTTCTTTAACACAAAGTCACGATAACCACACTAAGTCAGCTAAAACAAAACAAGACAAAGAAGTCAGAGACATTATGATTGCTTACTTAGAAAATTTAGGAAATTTATTAGAACCATTAGAACTAATTAGAATAAATGGTTAAACATGGTAGAACTAATGGTGAAACTACTTAGTGTAAATGGTTGATTATCAGAGGGATATGCAAAAATTAAAAACATTTCCATTGATTAGCAATAACCAATAAGAATAGAAAATAAAATAGAAGGTTCCAGTCATGATAGCACAGAAAATAAATCATATAAAATAATTCCAAATAAACACAGGCAGGACTTCTGTGTATATCAATGATAACTTGATTGAAAGGCACAGCAAAAAGCTGAACAAATGAAGAACTCCATCAGCCTAATGTCTGCCAAGATCCAACAGCTTAAAATGTCAGCTCTCCCAAAACTCATCTACAAATTCAATGTCGTTCTAATCTAAATCCCAGCAGAGTTTTCCCTGAAATTTGCCAGCTGATTCTAATATTTATGTAGAAACTTAATGGCCCAAGTATAACAAAGATGATTTTGCAAAAGAATAAGAGGGGGACACACCGTATCAGGGCTGGGACCTGAACAGAGGCCCACCCACCCTGCATCCCATGGGATAGCTGGCAGACCCCGGTCCAGCTGTGAGCCAGGGAGGAGAGCTCTCTGCTCGGCCACAGAATGACCCAGCCCTGGGCTAAGTGCTGGCAATGCAGCTGCTCTAGGCATGGGTGGGCACTTGTAGCTGATGTTCATTTGGCTTGACACAGGTGCTGTTTGATTCTCCCTCCCCAATTAAATTCTGCAGTTCCACCAGTCATGGACATCATTTTGTCAAAACAAACATGCAATTAAGTTGCTCAGTGTCGAAGCTAGCTTGTAATGTAAAATGGGATCGTTTATACTGGTAATTCTGGAAGGAGAAAAAAAAGAATTCTTTCTGCTTCCAGTTCAGGTCCTTATCTTATTTTTGCACATTTGCTCTCCTCTCAAATATGATGTGTTCCAATTGCCATTTTTCACAAGGAATGAGTTTGAGTCATTAAAAAGTTGCTCCCAAACACTGCAGCTATGGCTAGGGGCTAGATAGCCCCCTCACCCACCCACCATGCATCTGGGTTTTGCAGCTACTCACTTACCTGTGACACTTGATCCAGCTCTCACCCATGAATCAAGGGACTCCCCAAGAGCCTGTTCTCACCCAGAGAGGACCTTGGCAGAGAGCTGTGGACCCCCTCACCACACACACAAGGAAGAAAAGGAATCTCTTTCCTCACTACATCCACCCCGGGTGCCTGCCACCTAGCCCTGTGGCTCAGGGTTCCACAAAAGTGGGAGCCACTCCAAACAGCTGCCAACAGCTCCAGACAACTGGAACCATATCCCGGCCATGACTTCGTTGGGGCGGGGGAGAGTTGCCAAGGTGAGAGAGGACATTTTGCTAAGATTTATGAAATGACCAAGGCAGTGTTTAGGCCCACCATGGAAAGGAAGTCTTCTGTAGAAAGTTCTGGCTCCAGAGAAGGAAGACACAGAAGGTGTCTTCTATGGTGACACACAACACATGGCCAAGCCCAAGCAAGGCCCAGAGGAGGGATCACAATACATGTCTGGTGTTGTGGGATGAGTGGGGTATTCAAGCAAGAGGGAGCCCTAAAGAGGCGGGAGCTAGCAGAATTAGTGTTGCTGCCTCTGTGAGGCTGGTTTTCTCCCAGAGTAACCTAAATATCTGGTTGTCACTCCTGAAACAAACACACGTGCACACACACAGGCATACAAACACAAGCAAACCATTGCACCAAGTATTGCAGAGCCACACACTTGCTGAGGACCCTGCAGGGGCGAGCAGTGAGGGGCTCTTCCCACGAGCCAGAGGTCAAAGCCATGCGGGTAGTCAACTCCTTTCAGCCACGTCTGCTCTCCTGGAGCTCTCTCCCACCCTCTCTGGTTGAGAGGGAAACCAGCTTCCACTCCCAGATCCCAGCTCCAGCCTGAAGTTCACCGCCACCCTCAATGGGCTTACCAAAGGCTCCTGCCAGCTGCAACTACCATGCTGGTGGTGGAGACGCCGTCATGTGTGCATCCACCTGGGACAGAAGCCTGTGCTTGGCTTTGCTCTATCAGGCCGGACCGATGTGGCAAAGCTGTAATAACTGCAGCAGCTGCAAATGGGCTCCAACCTGGAGTTTCAGAATCACCCTGCTCAACAGAGCAACCTGGGAGCCTTGCTCTGGGGGATTCAATAAGAGGTCAGGAGACTTGCCGCAAAACGTTTATAAAATGACAGGCCAATCAGACAATCTGTGAACTTCATTTTTTCAGCTGCTGAATGGGGATAATGAAAGCTCCCTGCCACACACCAAAGGGTGAGTAATATGAGAAGAAACACACATGGTCCCCAGGGAGGGAGGGGATGCCAGTGTCAGGGTCACTAGCTCCACCCGCATGGCCGAGCCCATGTGGATCTGTAGGAAACACTGCCTGTTCTGTGAGACGAAGCCCCCTTTGACTTTCTCGGCTGCACTCATTTTACGGTCCTGCTCCCACTGCTGCCATATTAGTGGGCTCTGGCTGCCGTAACAAAGTGTCACAGACAGGGCAGCTTAAACCACAGAAATTTATTTTTTCAAGCTCTGGAGCCTGGAAGTCCAAAATCAAGGTGCATGTAGGTTTGGTTTCTCCTGAGGCCTCCCTCATCTGCATGGAGGTGGCCGTCTGCTCGCTGCATCTTGGAGTGGCCTCTCCTCTGTGCCTGTGCACCCCTGGTGTCTCCTCCCCTTCCTATCAGGACTCCAATCATATTAGATTAGGGCCCACCCTCAGCCTCATTTTAACTTCATCACCTCTTTACCAACCCTGTCTCCCAATACAGTCACATTCTGAGGTTCTGGGGGTTAGGGCTTCAACATATAAACTTGGGGGACACAGTGTAGCCCATAACACCCCCTGTGGAGCTCTCCCCCTTCTCAGCTCAGTATAAATGCAGGGTGGGGTGGCAGGCACTCTCACTAAGTTTCCTCCTTCCATGATCTAATCCAGTCCATGGCCTGGCGTCCCATCTTTAGGCCATGCATTCAGCATGGAGGGGGCAGCTCAGGAGGAGCTGGTCACAAAGGGAAGGAAGTGCAGCTGCAGCTGCATGGAATGGCATCGGTCAAGGAGGAGGCCCTGGACACTTCGTGGCCGCTGCTCCTCCCCTACGCTCAGTGGCCTCCTTTTTGGGGAATCGAAAGCCGGGGGCTGAACTGTCCTGATCAGACAGAAGCACCAGCAGGACTCTGCTGCTGTATTGCTCAGCTCCCAGCAGCCTCGCTGTGGGCACGGGCAGATCCAGTGCCTTCCCTGGGGACCTGGAGGGACAGCTGTAAATGGGAAGACAGCATGAAATGTTCACTGTGCACTAATGTGTGCTAACAACTTTGCCCAGATCAGCACAAAATGAGAGGCGACAGCTGTGCACAACCCCACTTCCCAAGGATGTTGGTGACATCACACCCATCATCCCTATCCGGCATCAGTGCCATCAGCTGTCCTGGCTGTGAGGAGCAGGCCAGGTGAGGCAGGGCCGGCACCAGAGGGAGTGGCCACAGCTGGCAAAGGCCTACAGAACCAGCAGGTCCTTCCCTCAGAGTCAGTGTAGAGCATCCAACACCCATGCTTGCCACTGGCTTTTCTTTCTACACATTCAGGACACCCGGGAAGATCTCCTGCCTAGTGGGAAAAAAACTCACTGTTTCCCTGAGACAACTGGGACAGGGTCACAGCAGTGCCTGGGCCCTCCAGCTGAGACTGCAGTCGACAAGCGTGAGTTTAAGGAGAGGACAAGCAGGGTCCAGTGGAAAGCCTCACAGAGACCTGGGAGAAGGTGCTGTCTCAGGCTGGCCTGGAGAATCCACTGCCTCCACAAGCGTGCCCTGCTTGGGGACTGGCCACCTAGGAGGAGGCCCTGGGGTTTCTCCAGAGTTTCTCACAAGCTGAGTTCAGGGTGGAAATCCCTGCTACAGCATCCTAATCATCCAGATTCTTGAACACTCATTCAACCCAGGTAGTCCAATCTGCAAAGGGACAGTTTATGAGAAAGGCCTTTCTTCATTTGAGCCCATAACTGCTGTGCACTGCTATGTGTGTGTGTGTCAACCTTCAGGTAATAGGCAGCACCGCGTGAAGTATGTATACCCCTGCCCAGCCGTTCCACAGACACCTATCCTTCAGAAATACCCACAGCAGTGTGAAAAACAGCAGTGTGCCAGGATGCTCACTGGGGAATAGTAATGATGCAATTATTGCATTAGGCAGGATGCACTGGGACTGTCCAGATGACCATGTCACAGGGTGTGGTGGCGATTCCAGGGTCAAACGATGGATTGTATGTGACGACCTTGGAGATTATTCCAGTGTAGCCACTTGACTGTTCAGCTACAGGAAGCTTTGGTCTCACTGTCTCTCTTCTATCTCACTGTCTCTTCCTTGCTTATGTCGCCACTCCCACTACCACTGGCACAGGCTATGGAGAAGGGGACAGGCATTGGTGAGCACCCAGAGCCTCTGGGCCTCCCCCAGTCACTCTGCAGGGAGGGAACCCAATATGCCCCATTGAGCTCTCTTCTTGGAAGACCCCGCAAATCTGCCAAAGCACACGCTCTCCTGCAGGCAGGAAACCTACAGAGCTGCCATGGGGGCACATCACATCTGCCCACCCAGGGCAGGTAAGGCAGCAATGGCCTGAGGGCTACCAGGAATAGAGCTGGCAGGTGGCAGGGCCTCCAGTCTCTCCCCAGAGCACAGCACAAGTGTGGTTATGGAGGAACAGAGACCACAGCAAGGCCCTAATGGAAACAATAAGGGTCAGTCTGGGGCCGAGTGCCAACCTTGCAGAGTGAAGTCTGAAGCATGGATAGGAGGGAAGCTGGAATGTTCCCCAAGCCAGTGCTGAAGCCCAGAACCAAGAGGAAGAAGAGAAAAGGAGGCCAGATCATGCAGTAGCAGCAGTTTCTACGTCTTCAGGCAGTGCAGAACCACTGAGAACAGTGAGAAAAATTGATAGACCATCTACTTATTGACTTTTTGCAGGTGAGAATTTATGCCCTCATTTGCCAGACATTTTATTCAATCTAAAGATTCCTCCCTCCTCTCGGGGTCTTTGGAAGTGGTGTGTTCAACCAGAGGGGCAGTCTACCAGTTATTTTCTATGCATTTGTGAAAGTTACAGACACCAGGATGAAATCACTCTTGTCAGACAGACCCAGACAAAACAGGGCAAACTAGACATGAAGGAGGGTGCTCATGCTTGCCTGTCTAAGAACAGTTTCCAAGGACTTTCTCAAACCCCACAAGAAAACCTTTCACATCTTTCATGCATCTCCCACTCTGCATGGCTTGCACATTTCACGTGCATGCGTATATTTCTACGATAAAGTTTATCACTGGACATTCTTTGGGATGGCAGCAATTCAGATAAAATGCCCTTGAGAGAGCACCTGCCCAGTAACAACACCTCCACCAACAGACTGATGCCAGTGCTGACTTTGGGCCTCCAGAACTAGTGAAATCTATTTCCCAGCAGCTTAAGTGAATTCCTCCCTTTTGGCCAAAAAAGCTTCCTCTTACTGGTCGTCACTGGTCACACCTATGGCTTGCCATGGTATATTCCAGATTGTAATCCTCTTTTCTATTTATCAATAAATTTAACACATTTGGAGATTCTTTTCTGGTATTCTTTTTATAGGTTGACACATTCAACTGAACTTTGCTGAGTTCCCGTTCATGCTGGAGACATAACGGCAAGCATCTTTCCCCTCAGGCTGCTCCTTGCTGGGATGGTTGAGGAAGGGCAAACGAGGAAATACACCTGCACGATAAGGTATGCTCAGTGCCAGGATAGAGTCAGGTCAGGTGCTTTGGTTGTACTAAGAAGTGTCACCCACCCAGTCACAGGAGTCTGTGGCCATTCTTGGAAGGAATGACAGTCAAGTCAGGGCCCAAAAAATGAGCAGAAGTGAACTTGGCTGGGAACCAGGATGGGCCCAAGAAGAGATGAGGAGTCAACAGACCATTGCAGGCACACAGCAGAGGGGCAGGTGCACACAAAGTCAGGTAGCAAGAATAAGAACGTAGGTGCTTGTGAAACCTCAGCACATCAGTGTGATGGAGCCAAAAACGGGCAGAGAACTGGATGGGGCACGTTAGGAATGTGGACATTTTATGAAAGGCAGTAGAAACCTAGAGAGTGACACAATTAGGTGACTCCTCTCTCTTTCAGGGTCCTAGCTGCCTGTTTGTTGCTTCTGTCCCGAAGCTCTGGGTACAACAGCAAGACCCAGATAAATCGAGGCCTGCATGGGAATGCTTTTCTAAGGGTTTCCTAGGCAGGTGTGTGAGGCTCAGGCCAGCCTGGCTCTCCTATGGTTTAATAATGTAGATGAAGGTTTGCTCCAGGAGTGCTGAATGAAGCAGTGTCTTGAAACCACTGTTGGGTTTCCTTGGATGGGTTTTCATCTTAATAACCATTGTGCATACACATTCAGCCTCAGAGTTCCCTTTGCCATTACTATAGGGACCTCAGGGAGGACAAAGCAGGGAGAGAAGAAATGGCTCTGCAAAGTAGCCAAGGCTTTCACGGTAGTGAGCATGAAAGGAGAAAGACCAGTCGGCTCCCTGAAGCTCCATTTGATCCCGGGCTTTCTTGTTGAGAACTGGGTGGGAACAAGGATTGGTGTTTGCCTAAAGCTGCTGTGAGGTTTAGCATATACAAGTCTCCTTGCAGTGGAATCAGGGCAAAGGATCTCTTTCCCTAAACCTCCTTCTTGGTTTAGGAAGGAATGTGCTCTCAGCCACTGGGTAGTCCTTGGCTTCCTAGATGTGGCTCACAGAACAGCCAGAACAGGCTGTGAAGGCAGAGCATCCCCATTCGACAGGAGCGGGGCCTCCATCCAGGGACAGTCGCTGCCTTGGGCCTGTGCCACTGGCTCTGGGTTCTGCCCTTTGTGGTGATGGAGGTTGTGCTGGATGGTCCACAGTTTTCTCCTAAGAATAGAATTCTGGGCATGGGGTCCGGGCACAGTGGATCACGCCTATAATCCCAGCACTTTGGAAGGCCCAGGTGGGTGGATCGCTTGAGATTGGGAGTTCAAGACCAGCCTGGCCAACATGGTGAAACCCCGTCACTACTAAAAATACAAAAATTAGCTGGGCATGATGGTGCATGTCTGTAATCCCAGCTACTCAGGAGGCTGAGGCAGGAGAATTGCTTGAACCCAGGAGGCAGAGGTTGCAGTGAGCTGAGATCGTACCATTGCACTCCAGCTCTGGGCGACAGAGCAAGACTCCATCTCAGGGGAAAAAAAAAAATTCTGGGCGTGGGGTCTACTCATGGCTGGTGTGTTGGAAATAGTCCATAACCTCCCGCAATGCACTCCTTACCTGGTGGGGGTGACCAGGTGCTCCCCATGTCCCACACCACCCCTCTGAAAATGCAGGAGAGCTAAGCAGGGGAGATGTTAGGACCCCTCCTTACCAGCACTGGTGGATCCACCTGCCTGAAATCAGGTTGATACTCCAGTGCTCTTCTGGTGGGGGCCAGAACTGAATTCAGACCTCAAGTTCTAGGCACCACAACAGCCCAGGACCTTGGGGACATACTTACCTACAGGAACCAAGAAACCCTCTGATCCCCAGAGTTCATACCATAAATTTACTCAGAAGACCTGCAGGGCTGATCCCAAGTCCAGGGTAGCCACCGCCACGTGCATTTCACCTCCTTACCTTGGGTTTCACCACTGTCTTCCCTGTTTCTTTCCCTTGCTACCTGGAATCCATTCCCAAATAAGCTAGCTGCATGTGGGTTTTTGTTTCAGATTATACCTCTACTTTTTGAAAATGTCAGTTACTTCTACCTAGGTTTTAGAATTGAGACAAAATTCTATGAGCCTTAGATGGAAGAACTGAAACCCCCAGCCGACCACAGCCTGGGCGCATTTCCCTGGCTTTGCCTGATGCAAGTTTCGAGTCATCGCACAACTGTGTAGCTGGTAAAGCAGCCCAACCCCTCAATGACTTATATAGATGGTGTTCCTCTTTTCCGTGAGCAGCAATGGTGACTTCTCAGAGACTTTGAGAGGCCTGAAGTATATCATGTATTGGTTCACATTTTCTGGGCCTTCTCTGTGCAAATCTGCATTGTGGATGGAAATGGTGGACAGAACTAAGTACCACTCCTGAAGAAACCCATCTTCGTGTCTCAGAGGGCAAAGCCAGGGCCACATTCAGGCTCATGCCCTCCTCAAGCCCATAGTGCACCTCGCCCGGCTGACCTTCACTTCCTGCTGCTCCCTCTGTTCATTCCCTCAGCTCCCTCCCACTGTGGGCTTTGCCAGTTACTTCCACACTGACGCCCCTGCCCCACCAGTCCACATGTGACGGCCATCCAGGCCTCCCACTATCCTTCCCTTCCTAGCCAGGACCCTGCCCTCTTCTCCAGGTCCCTGCCACTCCCTGACAACATTGTGGGGAAGGATTCCCCACGCTGGCCCGCTCCACCCTGCACACAGGCTCCACCCCAAGGCCAGGATGGAAGTTTCATTGATGTGGTCACATGGTCCCAAGTGATCAGCCCTCTGGGCCTCCCCTACCCCCACGCCTCATGCACACCGCCACCCTCAAGAGTGGGAAGCCAGGGAACCATCTCAGGTCTTCTCAGGTCACCTCAGGTCATGCCCATCAGTACCTTCCTTCAAGATGCCCGCGCTGGCTGTAGGAGGGACTTTCTTCTTGCTAGAGACTTTTTCATGGTTCAGTAAGCATGGCCATTCTTGCCGTATGATGACATCCTTGGATGAGTGCTGTGATCAATGTGACATTTCAACGGTGCCTGACTGCTCACTCTGTGGATGTGGACTGTGGCTGACCCACTGCCAGGCCAACATCAAAGCCTACTCACCGCTCACTTCTACTGCGAAATGGACTCAACACAGGCCGTGCAGACTCCGGCGGAGCCTGGGCTTCATCTGGGACAGGCTGACTGTGTGGACAGCTGTGAGGCTGTTATGGTGAGGTCGTGCCCCTATATGCGCAGGAGGCGAGGGGCCACACTGTTTCCAACCTAGACAAAAGACAGGGCACGTGCACAAAATATAAAATAAGAGCCCTGTTGACATCCCTTCAGCCAGTCCTCCCAGCCCCGTTGTCCAGACCAAGCCCAAGGGGTGGGGGAAGCACAGTGTCCTCAGGGCAGTGGTCTGAGGTGCCTTCTGCCCCTTTCTGGGATCTGGGGGTGCTGGAGGCCTCCTCAGGGTTGCCAGGGCTGGGTGCTGCGCGTGCATGGCTCCTGGGCACCTGCTGTGGTTGGAATGCTTGTGCCCCTCCCAAATTCATGTGGGAACAATCTCCACTGCAAAAGTGTAGCGAGATGAGGCCTTCAGGAGGTGATTAGGTCATGCGGGCTTCTCCCTGTGAGTGAAATGGAGGCCTTTTAAAAGAGGATTCACACAGCATTGGCCTTTTACCCTTCTATCCTCCACGTGGGAGATGCAGTGCTGAAGGCGCCGTCTTGAAGCAGCAAGCAGCGCTCACCAGACACCAAACCTGCCCCCAGAACTGTGAGAAATAAATGTCTGTTCTTTATAAATTACCCAGTCTCAAGCATTTTGTTATTGCAGCACAAAACAGACTAAGACAGTACCCTTAGGTGGCATGGCTGTTCCCATCACATCAGTCCCCACGTGGAATCCTGCAGCCTCTTTCTCACTTCCCACCAGACAGATTGACTTGAGCACACAGGACACAACATTGACTGAAAAAACAAATAGCTGAGTGTTGTAATGGAGTTCAGGCTGTGCAATGCACTGCAAATAATTTAAAACCTGCACTCGAGGACCGGCCTTCACAAGTCATTTTGCCCAGCTCAGGCTGGGGCTGCTCTCCTGCCGTCTGGCATGGTCTCTCAGCCTCCTGAATCAGTGAGACTCGGTGCTACAGATTAAAGAGGCTCTTCCCTGAGCACCCAGCAGACCGTGGGCAAACCCACTCCCATGTCCTCATTCGTAGTATGCTCTTCTTCTATTTTCTCACCCGTCACAATTGTGTTTCTTCTTGTTTTCTTACTTAATTCCTACCTCCTTCACTAGAGGGTCCTTTCTATGACAGCCATCACTAGAGCTGGCTGTCAGTAAATACACGTTGGGCACATGTGGCAATCAGTGCCCTTCAGTGTGCCAGGTGAGCCAGTAAAGAAATCTGACCGATGAGGCTGGGACACCATGGAGGAAGCCGCCATCATACCCAGAAGGGACCAAAAACTTAACTGAGAAGGTGACCCTCCACTCGACTCTTCCCAGAAGGTAAGCATCTGCCACATGGCACCGGCAGAGGAGGGGAGGAAGAGAGAAGCTGAGAGCTGGGGCCGTCCTCGCAGTTGGAGGCCTGCGTGTGGTCTGGCCCACAGGAGCGTGTCCACCATGGTGGGGAGGGTGAGGGGTTGGCTGAACACAAGGTGCGAGGGCCTTGTCCTCCAGCAGAGTCTGCAATTCCAGCTGCACATCAGAATCATTTGGAGAACTTGGGAAGCTCAGACTCCCTGATGCCAATCCATCACATCAGGGTTTCTAGGAGTGGGGCTAGCTCGGTATTTTTAAGGCCAAGTGATTCTAAAGGGCAGCCAGGGTTGGGCTAATGGGTTTTAATTGAGAAGTGGCGCCATTTGATTTGTAGCTAGGCAGAGTCACTTGGACGGGGCCAAGGGGAGAGCAGAGACTTGAGGCTGGACACCAATTTCTGAAAGCGGCATTTCTGGAAACTACAAAAATAATCTAAGAGACAGGGAGTGAGCAGTTAGAATGAGAAACAGACTTGAGGAAGTAGAATCTCCTGGTGTGGTGACAGGTGATGAGATGGGGCTGGCAAGAGAGGAACGGGACTTCAGAGCACTGCCCAGGTTTTTCCCTTAAATGGCGAGAAGAAGAGTAGCATCATTCATTGGGATAGTGCAGGACAAGGGAAAGTTCCGGAGAAGCTGGGATGGCTCTACCTGGTGCAGGCTGATTGGAGGCGTCCTGGGTGGCCTGTAACAGGAGATGCCTGGAGGTGGTGGGCCACGTGAGAAAGAAGGCTTAACACACACGTTTTGATTAGGTTCACGTTAAATTGAATTAGTTCAGGAAGTAGAGGAAACATTATCTTTGGGTCAAAAATCCCAGCTCGGACATGGATAAGACAGGCACTTTCTGGAGAGGTACCAGAGTCCAGCTCGATTCTGAGGGACTTGGCCTGGGGAGTCACCCACAGCACCAAATAACAGGGACAAAACAGCAGGGTCCACTGGACGGGTGAGGAATCAGAGCTGGGGCAGACAGCACTGGTGCTAAGTCTGGGGAAGCACTGTCCTGGGGCGCAGCGGGGCTCTGTCTCTGAGGCAGCATGCTGGGCAGGTGCCCTCCAGGCCAGATGCAATTTGGAGGGCCCTGTGTTCTCTGGCTCTAAAAAGAGAGACTCCATGTCCACACTTCTGTAAAGGCTCAGCAGTTTTTCTTTTTGATGTAGGGTGGGAAATCAAGCAACCAAGGCTATAGAATAGCATTGAGAACAGAAGGAACTAGATTGGAGGGGGAAAAATTATATTCTCTGACTGGTGAGTAAAACGCATGAAATAGAGTGCATGGTTATTCTTGTGGCTTTCCTACCTTAAGGGTTTTGTTGCTGCTGTCCTGATCTTCAATGATTTAAAGAGCTGAGAGATCATGTGACATCCAAATAAGTATGATGTTTTTAGCTGTTTGGGCCATAGGCTGACAGCTGCCCAAAAGACTACTAAAAACTTGTGACTGAGGGCTGGACATGGTGGCTCACACCTGCAATCCCAGCACTTTGGGAGGCTGAGGCGGGTGGATCACTTGAGTCCAAGAGTATGAAACCAGCCTAGGCAGCATAGCAAGATCCTATCTCTGCGAAAACAATTAGCCAGGCACGGTGGTGCACATCCGTAGTCCCAGCTACTAGGGAGGCTGAGTTGGGAGGATCATCTGAGCCCAGGAAGTCGAGGCTGCAGTGAGCTGTGATCATGCGGCTGCACTCCAGCTTGAGCAACAGAGTGAGACCCTGTCTCAAAAAAATAAAAATAAGAAAGCTGACTGGGTAAGGCCGAGTTTATCAAATTATTGCATTAAGGAAGAATACTACCTTGACAGAATTCTAGCAACATCTCAAAAAGGAGACCCCTAGGAGGATATCTGTAGGATTTTAGGGTATGAGCCAGATTACTTTAAGCCTGGCCTTTTGAGGAAAGAAACAGACTAGGACTGGAAAGGATTTTTGCATAACAGATTAGGATCCATGGACACAGACAGGTGAGGGTCTTGAAGTGAGTACTGATGTATCCAGCAGTTAGTTTGGCAAGGAAGCTGTTGTATTTGCCTCCCAGTCTTACGTTTCAGGAACAAGTGAGTGCTTTCCAAAGCAAAGTAGCTATGTTATTTTTGCTTGGTCCAATATCCTTTAGTATAGGCAATAGGAAGGATGCACATGACAGTTTTCAGATACCATATCTAACTTTCTAAGAACTTTTCTTCAAATAATTAAGATGAAATTAGGAATGCTTTCGAAGTGAAATGCATTCTTCCAGGTAACACATGGTTCCCTGGAACACATTTTTCCAGGTAACATATGCTTGAAAGCCCTTCACATCCACCCTGTGGGTTAAACGAGGCGATGTCCTAAACCATTTTGATTTGGTCCTTTTGGCCAAAGAAGCCCTACAGACTTGGGTAAATCTGTCAAAGGTCAAGAGTCTGGTAAGGAATGAGGCCAGTACTGAAGCCAAAGTGTGCTGATTTTTAAGTCGCTGATACCTCTAGCCACGCGCCACTTTGTGTAAGCGCTATCTCTTGAATAAATCACATTTTCACAAAATCAAGATGTAGCTTATTGTGCAACTTCCCAGCACTAGGCATGATGCTAGAGGCTGGTTAAAAAGAGAGCATAGTTCTGGTCTCAAGAAGCTAGGAATCTAGTGGGGACAAAAGAATGACAGTACATGTAACGTGTTCAACAATGGGCTTTTACTAGACAGGGTAAATGTCCATTTGATATTTTGTTTTTTGTTTTGTGTGTTTCTTTTGTGGGGAGAAGGGGATGGTTGTGGGGTCCAGCAAAGAGGAGAAGTAGGGAAAATTTAATAGAGGTTTCAGCTGGAACAGATCCTTAGAGGATGCTTGGAGTTTTTCAAATGAAGAAGGCAGAGACCGAGTGCCGAGGCAGAGTGTACTGGCACGTTCAGGGCGCCACAGACAGTTCAGGAGTGATCTGCTTCACTCCTATAGATAAAGTTCCCTAATGCTGTGCAGGGAGGCACTCACTAGTTCCCTTGCCAAGAATGCCGTCTCTACTCCTTGTGCCCGGTGAGTAGAGGATGATTCATGTGAATCCTGGCATCACTGCAGAAGGATTGCAGAACCATAGCCCTGTGGAGCCCAGAGCAAAGTGGTCTTTGGGTATCATGTCTGCCACGAGGTTTAGAAGGAGAGGCTGGGTTTAATTGAGCTTGAACTTAATGCTTGAGAAGCCAGCACATAGCAGGGAATAAGAAAGTCTAAAATCTGAAGATTTAGCACAATGGGAGGGATCAATGGGAGAGAGGCTTCCCAATTTGGGCAGAGGATTGCAGAACTGGAGCAGGGGCTGCCGCCACATGTGTTCTGAACCCAGCAAGCTCTAGACACCAACCAGTAAGCAGGCCCTGGATCCTGCTAATCATTTGGATGTGAAATATATCACAGAATCAAAATGACTTTCCCTCAAAATGCATGCTGCTTTAGGCATGCTAAATGTTGTACTGAACGCTGGCATACATAATTCATGTGTCATTTACCGTGCCCACACTCTCGAGTGGAATGCATACCAATGAGGCTGCATGGGCTGCTACTTGCCTCGGCTTAGCTGATTTTAGGGATGTTCAAGTGGAATTAGAGCAGCTCTTTAGAATGCTACCTCACCTAATGGGGTCTGAGAAGGGAGCAATGCAGGAGGGGGCAATATACAAGCACATTCCAGGAAGCCCTGCTGAGAAACTTGCCTATAAGAGTTGGCCAACATGAAATATGCTTATGTGAGGGAGGAGGCAGATGAAGAGGAAGAGGAGGAGAAAACAGAATCAACGTGATAGTTTGTTTCATGATCTGCAAGGACTGAGTCTCAGACTAAATCTCTACTCCTGGGGTCATTGAATAACAAGAACACCAGTAATACCAACAATCATTCATCAGATTTCTACCACGTGCCAAGTATAACATCAGCCTTTCAAAGTAGGTAGAGATTGTTCTCCCCATTTACAGATGGGATTGCAAATGCTAAGAAAGATCAAATAACTTGTCAATGTACCTACAGTCCATGGCAGGAATTTCAGGCCTCACACACAATACACTGGGCTTATAGGAAAGGGGCTTGAGTCCTTTTTCCTGCTGGTTTCTGAGGCCAAGGTATCTGCATGTGCTTATTCCATTGCACATCCAGGTGCCATATACCGTTCTAACCCTTTTGTGAGAAGTATCTTGTTTAATTTTCAAAAGAACATTATGAAACATACCAAGTTTACAGACCAAAGATTTGACTATTAGGGAATTTAAAAATGTACCCCACCCCAGTACATATGGTAAAAGCCAGGTTTCTATGCTGCATTATTTAATTTGAAGTCTATGTCTATACTACCACATGGACAGTGAAATGTGAAGAAGCTCATTTAAAGGAAGGTTATCAGCCTGGCATAGTGGCTTATGCCTGTAATCCCAGCACTTTGGGAGGCCAAGGTCGGAGGTTCATTTGAGTCCAGCAGTTCAAGACCTGGACAACATAGGGAGATTTCATCTCTACAGAAAATTTAAAAATTAGCCAGGTGTGATCCCACCACTGCACTCCAGCCTGAGCAACAGAGCAAGACCCTATCTCAAAATAACATAAAATAAAAATAAAGGAAGGTTATCATCCCTGTACACATTGCATCACCTGGGAGGTTTTGCGATATTGTTTTAAATATATATAACATAGGCCAGGCGTAGTGGCTCACGCCTGTAATCTCAGCACTTTGGAAGGCCAAGATGAGTGGATTACTTGAGGTCAGGAGTTCAAGACCAGCCTGGCCAACATGGTGAAACCCTGTCTCTACTAAAAATACAAAAAATTAGCCAGGTGTGGTGGTATGCACCTGTAGTCTCAGCTACTCAGGAGGTTGAGGCAGGAGAATTGCTTGAACTCAGGAGGAAGAGGCTGCAGTGAGCCGAGATCATGTCACTGCATTCCAGCCTGGGTGACAGAGTGAGACTCAGTCCCAATAAATAAATATGTGTGTGTGTGTGTGTGTGTGTGTGTATACACACAAAAAATTGTACAATTTGTGGCATTAAGTAGACTCACAATGTTGTGCAACCATTACCACTATCCATGTTCAGAACTTTTTCATTACCCTAAACAGAAACTATACCCAGTAAACAGTAACTCCCATTCCCCTTCGCCCAACCCCTGGTAACCTCTATTTTACTTTGTTTCTATGAACTTGCCTATTCTATGTACCTCACATCAGTGGAATGAGACTATACTTGTCATCCTTTTGTATCTTGCTTATTTTACTTAGTATAATGTTTTCAGGGTTTGTTCATGTTGTAGCTTGTATCATAATTTCATTTCTTTTTAAGGCTGAGTAATATTCCATTGTATGCATACAGCACATTTTGTTTATGCGTGTTGATAGACCTTGGGTTCTTTTTGACTTTGGGTTATTGTGAATAATGCTGCTATGAACATTGGTGAATAAGTATTTAGTGGAGACCCTGCTTTCCATTTTTTGGGTGAGACACATAGCAGTGGAATTGCTGGATCATATAGTAATCCTACATTGACCTTTCTGAGGAACAGCCAAACTGCTTTCCACCGCAGCTGTACCATTCTATATTCCCATCAGAAATTCACCACAGCTCAGATTTCTCCTGAATGTGTTTCTTTTTTTAAAATAATCCAAATGAGTGTAAAGTGGCATCTCATTGCAGTTTTGATTTGCATTTACCTAATGACTAGTGATACTGAGCATGTTTTCATGTGCTTATTAGCCATTTGTATTTCTTCTTTGGAGAAATATTTATTCAAGTTATTTGTCTATTTTGAATTGGGTTGTTTGGGTTTTTTATTGTTGAATTCTTTATATATGCTAGATATTAATATCTTATTAGATATATAATTTACAAATATTTTCCCATTCTGTGAATTGCCTTTTCACCCTCTTGATAGTGTTCTCTGATGCACAACAAATTCTAATTTTGATGAAATACGACTTATATATTGTTTTCTTCTGTTGCCTGAGCATTTGGTGTCACATTCAAGAAATCATTGCGGAGTCCAACGTCATGAAGTTTTTCCCCTATGTTTTCTTCTAAGGGTTTTATAAGTTTAGCTCTTATGTTTAGGTCTCTAATCCATTTTGAGTTAATTTTTGCATATGGTAGAATGTAAGAGTCCAGCATCAATATTTTGCATGCGTATATCCAGTTTTCCCAGCGCCAGTTTTGATAAAACTGTTCTTTTCCTCCATTGAAGAGTTTTGATGCCCTTGTCAAAAATCTGTTGACAAGGATTTCGTCCTGGGCTGTCTATTCTATTACATTGATCTATATGCCTGTACTTATGCCAGTAATACACTCTTTTGATTACCGTAGGCTTTGTAATAAGTTTTGAAATAAGGAAGTGTGAGTCTTCCAACTTTGTTCTTTCTTGCCAACATTGTTTTGGCTATTTGGGTTCCACTGAGATTCCATATAAACTTTAAGATGGGTTTTTCTATTTCTATAAAAAAATGTTGCTTGGATTTTGATAGGATTGCAATAAATCTATACTTTTATTTGATAGTATTGTCACCTTAACAGTAAGTCTTTCAATCCATGGATTGAAACACAGAATGTGTTTCCATTTATGTATGCCTTCCTCAGTTTCTTTCAGCAATGTTTTGGACTTTTCTGTGTGCAACTCTTTAACCTTGCTTAAATTGATTGGTACATATTTTATTATTTTTAATGCTACAGTAAATTTAATTGTTTTTAACTTCCTTTTTGGACTATTGATTGCTAGTGTATAGAAGATGACAGACTTTTGCATGTTGATTTTGTATCCTACAACTTTGCTTAATTTCTTTATTAGTTCCAATAGTTGCTTTGTGGAATCCTTAGAGTCTACATATAAGATTGTGTCATCTTCAAACAAAAATAATTCTACTTATTCCTTTCTAGTTTATATGTCTTTTATTTATTTTTCTTGCCTAGTTAGTATATGACTTCCAACACTCTGATGAATAGAAATGGCAAAATTGAGCATGCTTGTTCCTAGTTTTAGGGAAAAGCTCTTAGTCTTTCATCAAGGAGTATGATGTTAGCTGTGAGTTTTCATAGATGGCCTTTATCATGTTGAGAAAGTTGCCTTCTAGTCCTAGTTTATTGAATGTAAAGGAATTGAATTTTACCAAATGCCTTTTCAGCATCAATTAAGATAATCATGTTGTTTTTTACCCTATGTTCTATTATGTATAGTTCAATTCCAGTGTACCTATATGAACATTTCAGAAGCATTAAACTGTTGCCCTGTTAACTTATACCACTGTGGGAAAGAAGTGAACAACAAGCATGCAGTACTTACCAGCAGTGTCTTTTGTACTTAGCCTCACAGTCCCCATTCATTTCCAAAGTGACTTCGGTTAGCACCTTTTTCTCTTACTTCCTTTACTGAGGTCACTTTATACACTTATAATAGATATTTTCTTTCTCATAGTTGACTTTCCACCCTGGGATCTGCTGATATTTTAAAAATTAATTCCTCCTCAATGATTTTTTAAAAATTTGTATACATTAAGTTTTACTCTCTGTGCTGTTAAAGTTCTAAGGTTTTTTAAAAAATGCATAATGTTATGATTTTACCAATATAGCATCATACAGAATAGTTTCTCTGCCCTAAAAAAATCCCCTGTGTTGCATCTATTCAACCCTCTCTTCTCCTCAAACTGGTGGCACCCACTTATCTGTTTACTTTCTCTATAGTTTTGTCTTTTCCAGGATGCCATATAAATGGAATAATAAAGAAAGTAGCCTTTTCGAAGACTGGCTTCTTTCACCTAATAATATGCACTTAACACTTATCTGCCTCTTTGTATGGCTTGAAATCTTATTCCTGTTCATTGTTGAATAGTACATGTGTATAGATAGAACCACGTGTATGGATATACCACAGTCTGATTGTCCATTTACCTGTTGAATCTTAGTGTTTTCAGTATTAATAAAGGTGCTATAAATATTCAAGTGTGGGTTTTTGTGTTTTCAAATCATTTAGGTGAATACCTAGGAGTGTCATTGCTAGATCTTATGATAAGACTTTGTGTAGCTTTGTAAGAAAGTGCCAAACTGTCTTCCACCGAGTCTGGGCAATGAATGAGAGTTTCTGTTGCTCTGCATTCTCGCTAGCAATTAGTATTGTCAGGTTTTTTTTTTAACTTATATTTTTAGTGAACAACACTAAAAACATTTTTTCTCAATGCACATAGAACATTTTTCAGGATGGATTATACATTAGGCCACAAAAAAGTATCAATAAATTTGAAAAGATTGAAATCATGTAAAGTATATTTTCCAATTATAGTAGAATACAACTACAAATCAATCACAGAATGAATCTGGAAAATTCACAAATTTATAGGAATTAACTGGCACACTCTTAAACAAACAATAAGTCAAAGAAGAAATCACAAAATAATTAGAAAATACCCAGAGGCAAATAAAAATAAAAATACAACAAAAACTTATAGGATGAGGTAAAGCAGAGATAAGAAGGAAATTTACAGCTGTAAATGCCTACACTGAAAAAGAAGAAAGATCTTAAATCAATAACCTAACTTTACACCTTAAGGAACTAGGGAAAAAGAAGCAAATGGAATCCAAAACTAACAGAAGAAAAAAATACTAGAGAGTAGAGAGGAGAAAAATAAAATAGAAATAGAAAAACAACAGAGAAAATCAACAAAACCAAATATTGATTATTGGAAAATATTAACAAAGTTGACAAATCTTTACCCACATTGACTAAGGAAAAAAAGAGGCAAGACTCAAGCTACTAAAATCAGTAATCAAAGTGGGAATCTTACTACCAATTTTATAGAAATAAAAATAATTATAAGAGAGTACTATGAACAATTGTACACTAACAAATTAGATAACCTAGACACATTCCTAGAAACACACAACCTAGCAAGACTTACTCAGGAAGAAGGAGAAAATATGACCAATTCAGTTAGCAAACGGATTTAATCAGTACTCAAAAACCAGCCAACAAAGAAAAGCTGAGGACAAGATGGTTTCACAGGCTAAGTCTATCAAATATTTAAAAGGATTAATTAGTTAACTAGTCCTTCTCGATTATTATCTAACTCTTCCAAAAAGTTGTGGAAGAGAGAATAATTCTTAACTCATTCTGTAAGGCTAGCATTATCATGATGCTAAAACCAGACAAAGACACTACAAGAAAAGAAAACTATATACCAATATACCTTAAGAATATTGATACAAAAGAGCAAACCATACTTGGCAGTATATTAAGCAGCATGTTTAAAGGATTATACACCATGGCCAAATGTAATTTATTGCTAGAGTACAAGGATGGTTCAACATACGAAAACCAACCAATGTCATATACCACATTACAGGTTGAGTGTTCCTTATTTGAAATGTTTGGAACCAGAAGTATTTTGAAATTTTAATTTTTTTTTGAATTTTGGAATATATGCCCTACATTTATGGGTCGAGATCCCAAATCTGAAGATCAAAAATTCAAATGTTCCAATGAACATTTTCTTCGAGTGTCATGTTGATGATAAAAAACGGAGTTTTTAATTTTTGGATTTGTGATGCCCAACCTGTATCATGTAAACAGATGATGAAGGGTGAGAGCTAAGTTTATTATTGCTAGCATAGGAGGTGTGGCAAAGGGCAAAAGCTAGAATAATTCATACAGTAATGGAGCATAATTGGAGACATGAGGATGAATTTGTGTTTATTTTAGTATACATATGAAAACATTTAGAAATATTTGATGATATATATGTAAGTGGGTCAGTATACATATATTTTCTTGCTCTGATAACGAGAAGACCTAGAAGCAATGACATCCCAGTAGCAGTGAGCACACTCAGTGACCAGCTCTTGCTTTCTACCAGGAATCTTCGAAGAAATGGATGATTCTAGGTTGGAGGCAGGAAATACACCAGGTGAGCCTGGGTCACCTTGTAGTGACAGAAAGTAAGGAAATGCTTTTAAAAAATACAATGATGGGGGTATGTCAAAGGAACCCACAAGACAATGGAAAAAGTTGTCAATGGCCAAAGGTGGAACAATCTGAGCAACAAAATAAATAACATAGTATTGGACTATGACCCAACATACAAAATAAATATCTAAGTATCCATACTGATATAAATAAATGATTGAATAAATAAATGTGGAACAACAGGCAAATCTCTTACTCAGAAAAATTCCAATAATTTATGTAGATACTTCAGCTCAAGGAGAGGGAGTGAATATAAGTCTCCACCCTTTATGTATGGACTATAGAGTGACTTCCTTCCAAAGAGTAACAACCATCTAGTAATGAGGAAGTAACCTTACAGTGGAGAATTCTCACAAATACTACCTCAGCCAGGTGAGCAAGATCAACACAAAGAGTAAGTCATGTTGATAGTATTTATCCCTGATATGATGTGATAAGAATAGCACTTTTGTGTTTTTCCTTCCAATTATCCAAAACTCAGTCTAATCATAAAAAAAAAAATCAGACAAATTCCATGTAAGAGAACAGCCTGTGGCATGGCAAGAGTGATGCCATCTTAAAGCAAAACTCCACATCCCAGGTGCTCTGCAGCAAGATCTTTAAACGACATCTGCAGCATAGATAACTCCTCATAAAGATGTTTGTCTAGGCCGGGCGTGGTGGCTCATGCCTGTAATCCCAGAACTTTTGGAGACTGAGGCCAGTGGATCACTTGAGGTCAGGAGTTCAAGGCCAGCTTGGCCAACATGGTGAAACTCTGTCTCTACTGATAATACAAAAATTAGCCAGGCGTGGTGGTGCACACCTGTAATCCCAGCTATAGGGAGGCTGAGGCAGGAGAATCACTTGAACCTGGGAGGCGGAACTTGTAGTGAGCTGAGATCACGCCACTGCACTCCAGCCTGAGCAACAGAGCAAAACTCCATCTAAAAAAAAAAAAAAAAAAAATTTATCTAACTTCCCTGTGGTCGTGAATTTATCAAGGAAGTCTGAAGACATCAGCAGCTGCCTGTGTTTTATCCTAAAATCTTGCTGTATAAAGGATACTTTCTGGAGGGCAGGAGCGGAGATCCACCATCTTGCAGCTGCCTGAGACATGGCTTCTGCTTGTAAGTCTCTATTAAGGGTTTCTTTCTGAGAAACTGGATTTGTCAGCTTCTTTCTTCAGCTTCTCAGTTCCCTTAGCCTTGTGGGGATATGTGTGCATAGATTTGATCACTGCAGAACATCCCAATTAAAGGACATTCTACAAAAGAGCAGACCAGTATTTTACAACACTGTCAAGGTCATCAAAAACAAGGAATGTGTGAGAAATTGTCACAGTCAAGAGGAGCCTACGAAGACATGACAACTATTATTTCCGAATGAGATTCTGGAACAGAAAAAGACACTAGTTAAAAACCAAGGAGATGTGAAGAAAGTATGGACTTCAGTTAATAATCATATATCAGATTTGGTTCATTAATTGTGATAAATGTACCATATTAATGGGAGATATTAGTAATAAAGGAAGCTGGGTATGGGATAGATGAGAATTTTGCAACTTTTCTGTAAGCCTGAAACCATTATAATGTAAACTGTTTACTTAAATACATCTGTATGCATTTTGGGCACATACACAAAATATTCCAGATTTAAAGATGGAGGGAGGTGAAAACTAGCAGCAAGCATAAGAATCCCAGAATAAATGGAATTTCCCAGTATTTTGGCCCGTCCTCTTCCCCCTTTGTGCAGATCGGCCATCATCACCACCTGTCCATACTCACTATTTGTTACATGCCATAAACAGGCAGGCGGAATGGTCATTATTCCTTTATCCAGTCTGGTCCCCCTGAAATATCTGACTTTCATTTTAAATGCATCATCCCAGAGCATCTCAAGTGATTTTGACTGTAGATAAGGCAAACTGATGACACAGATGTGTGGCAGCTAGATGCCCTGATGGTGGGCTGGATACAATGGTGAATCCATAGTATGTGAAGGTGCGTGGGCCAGATCAACCCCAGAGGGGTCCAGAGGATGTTTCCTCTCCTTACAGAGAGGTGAAGGATTGATGTGGGCCTAGTCTTACCGCTTAATTTCACCAACTCCCCCAAAGTTGGGGGGACAGACACAGCTCATGGGAAGGCAGATGGGCACAGGATGTTCAGTGTTTCCCCTAAATTCCAACAAGTCTCTTCTACTAAATCTGGGCCCCACGAGTGAGGCCCCCAGGATAGGTCTAAGATGCCATAATTTCACCTGGTCTAAAGTGCATTTTCCCTTCAATCATCTCTTAATGTTTAGTAATGTAAAGGCACTAAGAGGAGATTTCTAAACATAAATGTTTCACCATCAAAATTTTAGGAGAAATACAACAAGTTCCAGTTCCTCTGGTGGAAGTTGATAACCCTGAGAAATAGCTTCAACTCTGCTTAAGCCACTCTCAAACACAATCTGCTCCTTCCTCCTCCGCTTCCTCCATATGTATCTCTATTATAGCACACTGTCCCTCAGACCATGCTCCTGGCATTCAGTGTCTTGAGGGCTCTGATTTATTCACTTTGGATTCCCACACCAGCTCTGAGAAAGTGGCTGCTGACTGTGAAGGCAGAGTGAGTTAAGTCCTGCTGCCTCTCAGGAGCTTGAGCCTGATGCTAAGGGATGAGAGTGCATTGATCATGACCCATGGGTTTTCAGACAGCACTGCAAGGTGCAAATGGCTTGCACCAGATTGACTTATTCAGTGCATATGCTGTTTTTGGCATCCCTGATCCTGCAGCACAGAAATCTGCAGAGCATCTCATTTCAAGAGACACTGCTGCAGGATGAGGCCATATGACATTCCCAGGGAGAGGAGATCGCATCAAGCTACAGTGTGGGCTTATGAAAAGTCCCTTTTCTCCCCGGGCTTGACAGGAAGGCAGAGTTATTGCTAAATCAGACGGTAGATCAGGAGGCTGACATTCCCAATGTCAGCATCCTGAGGAATAATTCCTACTCTGTAGCCAAAGAAATGATTCTGTTAGCCTTTTCTTGGAGATGAGACATTTTTAAGGATTTGCCCAAATGCATGGCTGTGCCATTCTTGCCACTGTGCCTTTTGATTAGCTCGTACTCCTCCACCCCAGGTGGGACTCTCTCCTTCTATGAGTTATTAAGAAGAATGAAGCATTCAAGGTGTTTTGAAGCAAACTTTCTGTGTTATTACTGTCTCTGACGAGCAGCATTAACACAGAAAGCTTCCTTCCAAAAGAGAGACATCATCCCCCTCTCAGGTTGAAAGAAAACGTAGGGGCAAGGAAGGTTTTACTGTCATAAGCAGTATTATCTAACTCAATAGCTCCTCTCTTTGTATCCCCTGTGTGCCTCTACATAATCAATTTAGATTTATTAAATCAGATACAACAGTTTATGTCAATGCAAAGTGAACACATTATTTGGTTTTGGGGAGGCAAAGACCTTCCCTCCTGGAGTGTCATATCGCCTTTGACATTCCATTGCACTCTTTAAGAAGCAATGGGAAGGAATGTTATCGTAACACCAGGGGGGCTGTTTCAAAGTGGCGCCTGAAGATTTTGCTGTGCCATTTCCATTAACAGTGATGACAGGCATGTAACGAAGTCCCTGCTTTCTGTGCTGCAAATTTCCTGCGGAGCCTATGGTGGGAGTGGGAATTGCAGAGTGAGTCTGACATTTATCACATACAGGGCAATGTCTCGGGTGTGAATCCCTATCGGTTAAAATAATTTCTAATGAAAGCAGAAAGGGATGATGGTCACCAGGATGGAGCTTCCCATTCTGACCTTCAGGGATCTTCAGTCCAGAGCCAGTTTCTGTCTTTTAAGGAAAAAAAAAAAAAGAGAGAGAGAGAGAGAAAAGACCAATGCCTGGGGCTCTCTGCCTGGGCTTTTTGGTGTCTCTACTGAAGGAAGCCTGAGAACAGCAGGGAGGGTGAGGATTCCCAGGAACCTGCCCATCACAGCTAATGCTTCCGGAGACAGGAGCCTGTCTGACCAGGACAGGAGGTGACCACCCACTGCAGTCCTTAGCAACCTTCTCATGTACCTATTGCCACCAGTGAGCCAGCCACGTGCTCATCACAGGTGTTTCCTGTGTCCCCTCCCATGGTCTCCATTCTGTAATGAGTTCTCCCTCCTCTCTTGACCCCCATACTAAGTCAAAAGGTCTCTGCTTTCATAGTCCTTCTTTTCTTTTCCCTCTAGACCTGGCTAGAAAATGCTTTCCCTTTTTTACAGATTTGCAAAAAAGCAGTGAAAGCAATCCTAGCTAGCTATTACTTTTTAAGGAGTGGAATTATCAATTTCACTAAAAGAACACACTTTACTGCCAAAATACCCTGAGGTCCAGAGCCAAGCCCCAGCTCGGGACCTATGGAGTTGAGCTGGTGCCTGGGCCTCCCTGTGGACTGCCCTTTCTAACATCCAGGAGGTGCTCTGTGAAAGCGGCCACCATGTTGGACTTCACCCTGGAAGAAAGGCCAAGTCTCTGCTCAAAGATGCCAAACATTGCTGGGGTTCTGCTATTTCGCTTCTCTGCCTCCAAGTCCTGACCTTTTGTGGGGACATGTTCCGCTTTTCAAATACCCTCCTCCACTCTCCATCATTTCTCTTTCTCCACCTCCCTCAGTCTAGGCATGTTTATTTCTTTTCACATAAGGAAACTGCTCTGCAAGTATTTTACAGACATGTGTAGGATGGACTCAATGTCCTGAGTCCTCAAATCTTCAAAGTTAACTTTGCAAATTGCCATTGCAAATCCTTGATTTCAAAAGGATTTATTTATCTCTGACCTGAAGAAAGCAAGTTGCCATCTCCAGTGCTGAAGTTTTCATCCAGGAAACGCTGTGCATCTCATGGAACAAGGGAGAGCTCGGTCCAGGAGCAGCTGGACTGTTTGTAGAGACCCTGACTGAACAGGAGGAGACACAATAGAGTGTCAGCAACTGAAAAGTGCTGGAGCTCTCAGGCGCTGTGCTGTCCCTTTGTTTAAAAGTCACAGCTGCTGTCTTGTGACCCCATTCTTTGGCAAGGCCAAGACTTCCCCAGATTTCCCCAGACCTTCCCCAAGGAAGGGACAGTTTGACCAGCCATCACTCTTCTGCATTCCTCTTTATTTCATTTGCACGTGGCTTTCTCAATATAATATCATTACCATTGTGATGGTTTAAAACATGGCTCCAAAACCCTTTGACATTCTTCTCCCCTTGAATCTGGGCTTGGTGACTGCCTGATCAGTATTATGCAGAAGTCATGCTGAGCCAAGATCCAGGTCCAGCCCTTAGGAAACCGGCAGCTCCCACTCCTGCCCCAGGAGGTTCACTCTTGAACCCAGGTACCATGTCATGGGGATGCACAAGGCACTCCATGGTGGATGGAGTTGATGGTCAGCACCCACTTGCCAGACATGGGAATGAGCTACCGTGGGAATGGATCCAGTGGAGCCACCCCACCTAATTAGTGCTTGATTAAGGTTGGGTGGGTGAGGGCTGGGGGTAGAATGCTAATTGGTAGGGGATTTTTCTGAGGGAAATGAAAATGCTCTAAACTCAGATTGTGGTGATGGTTGCACAGTTCTATGAATGTACTGAAAGAATTGCATCATACATTTTAAATTGGTGGCTTATATCTCAACAGGGCAATTAAAATTAAAACATATATATTTTTAAAAGGAAGAAGAAAAGAGTGAACCAAATCTTAACAATTGTTAAATTGTGGTAGTAGGACCAGAGACAGCTTTTCCTATTTTCTAAAATGAACATCTCCTACTTTTATAATGGGGAATGCTTTTCTTCCAAAGAGAATCCATTTTTACTGTACTTAAAAATCTGAATACCTTTTAAAGTAATCTACATGGTAAAAACATATCTAAGCCTGTGTATTTAAAGACATTAAATATATATGTATATTAAATATGCACATGTATAATATTTTTTAATCAAACTAGGAGCCATCCCAGAATGCTCCTTAAAAACAAACAATCAAAAAGCCATACTCCCGAGCAAAGTATACACACTCCTAGAAGAGTTGTTGCTTGTGGGTTACTAAGGGTGAATCCTAGTGCCATATGAGGATTCCTGCCTTGTCATGAACCACTGAGAGTTATGGGTGGCTTTTGTCATCTCCAATGCCCCAGCAATCTTTCATCAATTACAAACGTGATGGAGAAACTGATGTTCCCAGGCTTATGCCAATCCCCTGCCTAACTTGGTGCAAGAACAAATCTGGGGAAGAAACTGTCCCAGTGCAGGGTTGGCCCATGGAGACAGCAACACCAGGACCACCATGAAATTACCACGTCCTGGAGGATGCCTTTGCCTGAAGAGTCTGCTGTTGCGTGGTCGCAGAATCTGCCCAGGCCGACGGAGACACACTGGGCCTCTCTGTCCCCAAACCTGACTTTGCCCTTCTAGGGTTCTGTCCTCTAAGGAAGGAGTGCTCTCAGGTCTAGCACACTCAAGGACAGACTTACCCAGGCTGTCATTGTTCTGGTTGCAAAAGGACAAATGTGCTTCTCACCTCGCCTTGGTTACATCTTTGCATGTCAGGCCACAGCAGTGACCTCCAGGGAACAATTTCCTGCGGAGTAACTTGTTACTGAGTGCTGAGGAGGCCAACATTCCTGCCTCACTCCTCTGCTATACTTTAGCCAGAATACCCTTTCCCATTCTAGTCCATGGCATTCTAGATCCCACCAAGTGCTTTTGAGTAAATCACTACTTCTGTCTTGAAGGTCTTTCCTCCTCTTTTCCACAGGGCACACTCTTCCTTCAAAATCTTGTTTGGCCAATAATTCCTCTATGAAGATTCTCGGCATTCTTTCTCCAGATCACATCTCCCAGATGAAGGAGTTGCCCCTCAAGGCATCTCCCAATGTAGATGTGCTCGGACCATACTCCAAAACTCTAACACCTGCCCCAGCATGAAACTACACCACTTCCTACTTTCATTGCCTGCACCGTCACACATGATGCAGTCACTATAATGATCTGTGATAGGCGCTGGGACACATGCTCACCATGTGTAGGGCTCCCTGCTAGGGACTCATTTTAGAAAGTGGGAACCGAAAACAGTGCAACTCCCAGCCCCCGACTAAACTCTGCTGAGCATCCTTCCCTGTTCCTCTGTTAAAAAAATCATGCTAAAAAAAACAAGCAGAAGTCACTCAGCAACTTGCTCCAGGAAATACTGACTCCTGGGAGGTAGGACTGTCAGCCGGCTGTCATCCAGGCTCACTGCAGGCCCTCTACTTGCCATCATTTCAAAGCCACTCTCCTTCACTCTGTCTGATGCCAATCAGCCCCAACCTGAGTCCTCCCCCATTTCCCTCTTTCTGCTCAGACTTAGTTAAGGGAGTGCTCTCCCTTATTGCAACTAGGTTTAATAAATTAGCTGTACCTGATCAATAGTTTTTCCAGAAGTCTTTTAAGAGGATAATATGCAAAAAATGTTCAGAATCCTGTCCACCGTCAAATAGCTGTTAAGGGGCAGAGCTGAGCCCTGTCAAGCCCATGTCTGTCTGATGCAGCGGCAATAACCTTTCTTTTAAATGGACATGAGTGTCCCTTTGTGTGTTTAATGGCACATGCATGTGCTCCACCAATCTACATGGCCCTGGAAGACCACAGCAGCATCCCCAGAACAAAGTCGCACTACAGCGTGTTCTTCCTGAGTGTGTGCAGGTGACAGCAGTGTGAAAATCAGCCTAAGAGTCCTGGGACTTCTGCCCCTTGTCAAATGATCAAAAATACCTCTAACCTATTAGTTGTTAGCAAAATAACCCAACTAATATCTTGAGCTCTTGTAATACTAGGGAGGAGGATGAACACGAGGATCCTGGAGGTACCAGGTCCATCCAGCCCCTGCTCCTCAGGAGGTCACTGAGAGTTGAAACAGGAAAACTGATAGAAAGGAAAAGTTCCATAAGAGTGCCAGACAAGGTATGGTAGTAATTAAACGTGTGGGTTCAGCTGACGCCTGGTCTTGCCATTTTTAAATTTTATTTTATTTAATTTATTTATTTATTTGTTTATTTATTGAGATGGAGTCTCGCTCTGTCACCAGGTTGGAGTGCAGTGGCGTGATCTTGGCTCATTGCAACCTCCACCTCCTGCGTTCAAGCAATTCTCTTGCCTCAACCTCCTGAGTAGCTGGGACTACAGGTGCCCGCCACCATGTGGGACTAATTTTTGTATTTCTAGTAGAGACGGGGTTTCACCATGCTGGCCAGGATGGTCTCCATCTCTTGACCTCTTGATCCACCCGCCTCAGCCTCCCAAAATGCTAGGATTACAGGCGTGAGCCACCGCGCCCAGCCCCTTGCCATTTATTTATTTACCAGGTGATTTCAAGTGTCCATCTGTGACCTTTCTGAGATTGAGACTGCATTCTTGCCTGCAATACAGAGGTAATGACAGTGCGTATCTCACAGAGTTGCTGTGGAAATAAAATTTGGGAACTGATATGATATTCCCAGCACCACACATGACAGAGGGTAGAGGTATGTGATCGCATGTAATAAACAGAAGGTTTATGTAAGAACAATCAAGCAGGAAAAACTGCTAAGAAGTCCCACCCAAGTGAGCCTTTGAGTGCTTGCTGCTCCACGAGCGAGCATCTGTTAACAAAGAAGACAGCCCTGCTGTTGATGGTGTTGATGAGAAGAGCTCCTTTTGTGGAGGGTGGAGCTGGCTGTGTGGGAAGCCCTGATGGTGGGCCAGGCAGGTAAGGGTGGACAACGGAGATGGGGAGGGAGAGTCATCAGGAGTCCTCTGGGTAGTCCAGAGAGTGGGTGAGGAAGGCAGGGAGGATGGAATGGAAGGCCACTGAGCGGCAGGAGTCTCCCCATAGCCACAATTGCTTCAGTAAGTTCTACCAAACTCAGGGGTGCTCTGTGACAGTGGAGGGGCTCTCACGGAAGCCTGTCTATAGCAGCCTCCTCCCCCATGGGCTGTCCCTCCCTGATGTCACGCTCGGCCTAAGTCAAGGGCCTTCTACAAACTCAGGCCCTTTCATTCTTCCCATACAGAGCCATTTTGTTTCCCAGGGTTTTGAGCAAACATTTAATAGCTCCATTCTTTGTTCATTGTTCTTCAAAGATAGAGAACGAAAAACCCTGCTCTGTGGACCCTCCAGGCCTGGCTCCATTCAGTCAAAACAGCGTACGGCTGTCTCCAGGGCCAGGTGCTGGAATGCACAGTGAATTAGGCCATGTGTGCCTTTGCTCATGGGCCTAAGAGGTTAATAGATGGAGGCCGCTTAAAATGCACAAGATAGAGCCATCATTCTCTGAGGGGTGGTGTTTTGTGTTAGAAACAGGCCTCCTGACATTTGTAGGGTTCAGGGCAAGAACACAAATGGAGGTCCAGGAACCATATGTCCAAATAGTTTAAAATGCTAAGTCAAGTTAATAAATTGCTGAGCAATTTATGTTCTACCTTTCGTCTTTAATGAGTATTCCTTCATAACAACCTGGAAGATGAGATTCAAATTTAAAACTCTTGGACTCCTCAGAGATCTGAGCCAGAAGACAGCAGCAGGGTGAGCACCAGCTATAGGTCCTGTCCGCCCTGAGGCTCAACTTGACTGGTCCTCTCCCCACACCAGCACTGTCCTGCACCACGGGGCTGGGCTCATGCAGGGCAGACACTTGAATCTGCCTGTCCAAGCTCCACCCCACTCTCTGCATCACTTAACTCCTGCCCCAGTCAGGGATCAGGCACACACTTGCACACTTTGGTGTCAGAGGCAACCTTCAGGAGGGCAGGCCCAAGCAAGAGGCTCACCTAGGTCAGGAAAGGAGTCTATATCTAGAAGGAAGGATATCTTTATTCCAAGCAGACAAATTTCTTTGGCCGACAGCCTCCTTGTACCATAGGAAGGGCACAGCTGGCACAAGGTCAGTGTGCGATCCCCTTCCAAAGGAATGCAAGAGGCTCACATGACACAGGTCTATAGGCAAGACTCAGAAAAATTACGGATTTTAAGCAGACAAAAGCATACACTACAGAAAAGACACCCCACTGAACACACGGTGCTGGGAAAACTGGATAGCCACATGCAGAAGAATGAAACTGCATCCCTACCTCTCACCATATACAAATGTCAACTCAAGATGGCTTAAAGACTGCAATGTAAGACCTGAAGCCATAAAAATCCTAAAAGAAAATCTAGGAAAAACACTTTTGGACATTGGCCTATGTATGCAAAGAATTTATGACTAATACCCAAAAAGCAAATGCAACAACAACAAAATAAATGAGACGATTAAGCTAAAACGTTTTGCACAGCAAAAGAAATACTCAACAGAGTAAATAGACAACCTATAGAATGGGAGCAAATATTCAAAAATTGTATATCTGACAAAGGATTTATATCCAGAATCTATAAGGAAGTCAAACAAATCAGCAAGAAAAAAACAAATAATCACAATCAACGTGAGCATACCTTTTTGAAAAGTACATATACAAGTGGACGACAATTGTATGAAAAAAATGCTCAGCATCACTAATCATCAGGGAAATGCAAATTAAAACAAAGTTAAATATCACCTTACCCCAGTCAGAATGGCCTTATTAAAAAGTCAAAAAACAGTAGATGTTGGCATGGATGTGGTGAAAAGGGAATGCTTATACACTGTTGGTGGGAATGTAAGCTAGTACAACCTCTATGGAAAACAGTGTGGAGATTTTTCAAAGAACTAAAAGTAGAACTACCATTGGATCCAGCAATCCCACTACTGGGTACCCACCCAAAGGAAAAGAAGCTATCATATCAAAGAGACACCTGGACTTGTATGTTTATTGCAGCACAATTCACAATTGCAGATGAGAAGATAAAGAAAATGTGGTGTGTGTGTGTGTGTGTATTACACACACACAATGGAATACTACTCAGTCACAAAAAAGAATAAAATAATGTTTTGTGTGGCAACTTGGATGGAACCAAAGACCATTATCCTAAGTGAAGTAACTGAGGAACAGAAACCAATTACTGCATGTTCTTGCTTGTAAGGGGGAGCTAACCTATAGGTATGCAATGGCATACAGAGTGGTATAATGGACATTGGAGATTCAAAGGGGGGAGTGTGGGAGGGGGACAAGGAACACAAAATGACCTATTTGATACAATAAACACTCTTCAGGTGACAGGTACACCGAAAGCCCAGACTTTACCACTATACAATTCAATTTAGCTTGTACCCCTAATGCTATTGAAATTTTAAAACATTTCTAGAGTTTTCGGCATCCATTTGAGTTTGTGCAGTGTGAATGCCTGCTCAGTCCAAATGAGCTTTGAGAGCAAAAGCCTTGATCTCTTTGAGACTCGATGTTCTCCTTTGGGAGATGACAACAGTGGTTGGTGGTTTCTGCTTAGTGGGCTGAGGGAGGCATTTCCAGGGGTGGGATGGCTAAGCCAGGACTTAAAGGAAGGGAAGTGCACACAGATCCTCACAGCAACGGTGCAGGTGCTAAAGCAGGAGGTGTGTTCTGGAGCCCCTAGTGGGTTGGCAAAGCTGCCTGTGCACTCAGGGCCTGCAGAAGAGATGGAAAGCTGCACCCTAAGTGGGAGGAAAATGCAGACCATCTCTACAGATGCTTGGACTCCTCTTTCCATGGCCACATCCAGAACCACTCCTTCTGTGACCTGCTGCTCAGGCCCCAGCTAAGTGACATAATGCACATTCAGGCCTGCTTGAGGAGGGCCACATGTGATCTAGTTCACAACTATTAGGACTTGGGGACCCCAGTCCAGGTCCTTTTCACTGTGCCACCAACTCCCTTCTCCCAGCTGCCTCCCAGTCTTGATGCTGGGACACTCCTCAGAACATCAGAAATCTCTGTTCCTCCCCAGACGATTCAAGACTCTCTGCCTGGTTTTATGTTGACTTTCTTTCAGTATCTTCCAATGCTGATTGTTCCCCATAATTCTAAAATGCTATCAATTCTATTTCTCATGCCAAAAGGTTCTGCTTGGAATAATAATACTCTTTAAATGCCCGTGGGGGACATTAAGACTATAAGAATAGATTTCATTAAAAGCTTCATTCACCTGAGCTGAAATGAAACCAAGCTGACAACTAAGCCAGCTAATTCTAGTTCAATCTAGTTTTGTGGAAACGTCACTTGTGCTTTCCTGACTTGGGCAGCGAGTTCAGACAGATGGTAGGCTGAGCTAGTGACAAAATACTCCTGCAAGTACTGATGGTTTCCACAGAGCAGGGGCCCCCGCAATGCCCTGGATACTTGCAGAGATGCTAAGCTTGTAAAGGAACTTGCCCTACCATAGGCAGCGGGTTTGATCATCAGAACACACTTGCAGGATATACAGACCAGAGACCATGTTTGTCCACCCGCTGTACAGACGGGAAAGCTAAGCAAAAAGTGATTTGTTGAGTGGCCTAAGGTCACATGACCCGCATGCAGCATGGGGTCAACTCAGAGCCATGTCCTGACAGTCAGTGTGCTTTGCGGCCATTCCTTTTGTTTCCTTTTGGGGGTGTGGGGAGAACTGGTAGTAGTGTTTCTATTAACAAATAAAAATTGTATATATTTATGGTGTACAACATGATATTTTGAAGTATATATACATCGTGGAATGACTAAACTAAGCCAATTATCATATCTATCAACTCACATATAATTTTTTTGGTGAGAACACTTAAAATCTACTTTGTAGTAACTTTCAAGTATACAATATGTTGTTATTAACTGTAGTCACCATGATGGACTGTTGATCTTTTGAACTTATCCCTCCAGTCTGACTAAAATTTTGCACCCTTTCACTAATATCTCCTCCTAGCCTTTGACAACCACCATTCTATTCTCTGCTTCTGTGAGTTCATCTTTTCGAGATTCTATACATAAGTGAGGTCATGCAGCATGTGTCTGTGCCTGGTTCATTTCACTTATCATAATGTCCTCTGAGTTCATTCACATTGTCACAGATGGCAAGATTTCCTTCTTTTTTAAGGCTGAGTAGTATTTTGTTTTGTGCTTATACCACATTCTCTTTCTCCTCCCATTCAGTGATGGACAGTTAGGCTGAGTGCATATCTGTTTGTTTGTCTGTTTGTTTGTTTGTTTTTGAGATGGAGTCTTCCTCTGTCGCCCAGGCTGGAGTGCAATGGTGCGATCTTGGCTCACTGCAACCTCCGCCTCCCAGGTTCAAGCAACTCTCCTGTGTCAGCCTCCTGAGAAGTTGGGATCACAGGGGCACGCCACCATGCTTGGCTATTTTTTTTTTTTTTTTGTATTATTAGTAGAGACGGGGTTTCACTATGTTGCCCAGGCTGATCTCAAACTCCTGACCTCAGGTAATCCACCCGCCTCAGCCTCTCAAAGTGCTGGGACTTCAGGCATGAGCCACGGTGCCCGGCCAGCTGAGTGTATATCTTGGGTATTGTGAATGGTGCTGCAACCAATATGGGAGTGCCACCATCTCTTCCTATGCTGATTTCATTTCTTTGGAGATATACCCCGTAACGGGATTGGTAGCTCTATTTTTTTTTTTATTCGTTGAGCCACTCCTTTTCAACTCTAGTGATTTTTAAGTTGAACCTCAAGTTTTTTGTTCACATGACCACATATTTACCTGTGTGCTATTCTCGCTTTAAATGGGAAGAGTTCGCAGTTTTAACAGTCAAGCCCTGAGGCATCAACGCCATGCAGCCGACTGCACTGCTCCACGGCCTCTCTCAGGGTTCTTTCCATACCTCTCCCACCATAGATAGTTGTTCATTCAGCAGATAAACACCAGATGTGTACTGTGTGCCAGGCACTGTGTCAGCAAAATGGATGTGGTCCGTGTACCCAGGAAGTTCTAGAATTTGGTGGGGCATGGGCACCAAGCAGACCTCAAAGTACAAATGCAGTTATACAAGAGAGGGAACTCCTTCCCCTGTCTGTCCAAAATCACTTGAAAATTAAGAAAAATAATTTAAAATAAGGAAAAGTTCCTCAGGGGGCCTTATTTAGATCACAATACTACATAGAAAATAAGGGAGTTCTTAGCAAACCAAAATTTTTTTAGATTCCTGGAAGATGCTAAATAGCAAGGCTCATCCTGAGAAGAAATCAGAGGGAAGAGAATCTTAGCCTAAAGTGTGCCGGGGAGAAATGTGGTGTCAAATCTCACAAATATTCTGAGCCAAGTTTGTGAGTCAAAGAACAAGGCCACAGCGAACCCTGGGGTGGAGCCATAAGGCTTCTGTGCTAAGCCGCATGGAAATTCCTCTTCCTCATGGGCACATAGGGAGAAAACTCCTCCTAGCCATGCTACAAGGGAGGACCATGTGGCTGCTTCTGTGCAGCAGGGCGTGAGGAGGGGTGATTCCAGCCTCCATGTGCCAGTCATGCTGAGGCACAGAAGAGTGAGCCTGAGTCCTCCTCACCCTTCCGCAGCTGCAACAGTGAGGCCCTGGGTTGTCATGGCAGAACCACGAGATGGAGCCAACTAGATCTCTGCGTCTGCATGGGCCACCACTTCCTGGAAAATTGCATCAGAATTTAAACGAGTGAGAAATAAGTCCTTGATATGAAGCCACAGAAGTGGCCAGGTTGAATTTGTTCCTCGGCAGGGTAGTCTGTTCTGTCTAATGCAGGTATTTACTTGAGCAGATGTTGAGACCCTTTTCCTCCTTTGCAATCCCTCAGCTGCAGGGACCAGTCATGTTTGCACTCAAAATTAAATCCAAGTACTATTTTCCAGAGAAAGAACTCAATCTGCCTGGAGAAGAGCGCTCCTATAAAAGCTGTGGCTTGTCAGAGAGGCCAGAGCAGAGCCTGAGTAACACCAGCTCCCCAGGTCAGAGAAGAGGGGAAAGGAGGCCGTTCCAACTTGGAGGAGAATATCCTGAATGAGTGACTCTCTCCTTGACAGCTGGGCTTTTGCCCTGCACCCACACACCCTAATGCAAAGTTCACCAAGAGACTGTCTGAGGACAGCTCGGAACTCTGCTGAATATGCAATATGGCATCACTAAGACTTTGTTCCCCGGGAAAGAAAGGTCAGGAGTGAAATGAAATATGTGTTTACTAGATAAGATGTGGGTAATATTTCCATGACTTTAGCTGCAGGCATGGCTGTGCCAGAATGCTGACTTCATCATTTCCAACAATTGGTAAAGAAAAAGGAAAATAAGGAAAAAGATACCCAGGATACTAGAACCAGCCAGAACAGATACATAAATTGGAGGAAGAGCCAGTGCTGTTGCTTCTGGGATTCTCCATGATTGACAGTCATGGGTTGGATCTAGCCCAGTAAAGCAGCCAAAAGTGAATCACAGACCTGAAGGGATATGTGCAGCTCCTGGGTGAAGGACACTGGACTCCTTTGGTCTGTGAAGGGCAAATCATACATTTTTTGTTTGTTTTTGAGACGGAGTTTTGCTCTTGTCGCCCGGGCTGGAGTGCAGTGGCGCAATCTTGGCTCACTGCAACCTCCACCTCCCAGATTCAAGCGATTCTCCTGCCTCAGCCCCCCGAGTAGCGGGGATTACAGGTGCCTGCCACCATGCCCAGTTAATTTTTGTATTTTTAGTAGAGACGAGGTTTCTCCATGTTGGTCAGGCTGGTCTCAAACTCCTGACCTCAGGTGATCCACCCGCCTCAGCCTCCCAAAGTGCTGGGATTACAGGTGTGAGCACTGCACCTGGCCAAATCATACATTTTAAAGAGGATAGACAGGCAGATATGAGAGCCAGTTGATTACCAGCTGGTGATGTTGAGCACGCACTGAGACACCACAGCTCCCTCAGTCACAGGAGCGTGCATGGCACTGGTCTGGCGAGCATGGCACTGTACTATAGGAGAAATGAGGTTAAAAAAAAAAGCAGGAATTCTGGAACGGTGCACTGAGAGCTAGCATAAATCAGCCCTTCCATAAAGCATCAAAAGTACTCGCAAAAATTGTCCGAATAAACTTTTGTAGAGCTCTGGAAATTAACCATGTTTGCAACAATTGCAGGAGAATTTATTCTAGAACACAGCACCTCAGTCAGAACACTGGGGCTTGCGGCAGCATAACCTGCCACACCTCATTCTGCTCGCCCAGCTCAGGGAGCCTGGAAAGCCTCACAGCCACAGTGCCTGTGAAAACCAGCAGCCGTGGAACCATCGGAAAGGGGGAAATTGTATTTGGAGTGTCTCAAAAAGTCCCATCCTCAGAGTTACGTCACTAATTGGCCTGTCTCACAGGTCTGTGGAAAAATCCCATTTACAAGCCATTTCTCAAATCATGAATGACATGTGCTTAAATGTCACAGCTGCCTGAGGCTGCAATGCCAGCTGGGACAAATGAGATCCTGGCCAAATCATTAAAAGGGAGACACAGGGAGCAAAAGGCCCAGCATGGGGCCGAGGATGAAGGGGATTGAGGAGCTCTGACATATTCCTGGGGTCCTGGAAGGGCTTCTGTCGGGGGGGTGCTGTGACCATGCCCAGGTGAGACCTGGCCAAACCCTGGGCTGTCACCTGCGGCTGCCCTTGAGGATGCGCACAGGCAGTTACAGACTGTATTCATGTTGCCATGTGCCTCAGCAATCGCACAGGGTGCCTCCGCAGAGGGGCAAAGGCTTATCAGTTCAAGGAATTTAAGGAAACCTCTGTTCAATTATTGCCTGACCACTAAGGTAACTGAGCAAAGAGTTTGTGGCTTGCACACTACAGAGAATTCAGACTCCACAGAATTAGTGCAGAAAAGTTACTTAATAAACAAACAGCAATAATAGAAACAAAACAGAAACAGTAGCAACAACAAACTGTTTTTTGGGGTGGGAGGGAGAGGGATCTGATCTCTAAAGTTGCCACATTGCACTATCTAAAATGTCTCACTTTCAACAAAACTATATGAAACATACAAGGAAACAGGACAGTATGGGCCATCAACGGAGATGGGGAGAGCAGTCAACAGATACTTTCTATTAGGATGCTGAGGTTTCAAAAAAAGAAAAAAAACCACTTAAATAAGCTATTACAACTATGGTCAGGAAACTGAAGGAAACCATGTGTAAACAATAGAAGAAAAATATGACAATAGTCTCATCAAATAGAGATTATGAATGAAGAGAGATATTATAGAGATTTTTAACCAAGAGTGATATTATAACCAAATACTGAATACAAATTCTGAAATTTGAAAGTACAATAACTGAAATAAAATAATCACTCGAGGGCCTCAACAACAGATTGAGCTGGAGAAGAAAGAATTGGTGAACTTGAAGATAGATCAAATGATATTATACAATCTGAGGAAGAGAAAGAAAAAGAATGAAGAAGAAGGGACAGAGGATCGGAGACCTGTGGAACATCATCCACCAGCTGTGATACACATAATCAGAATTCCAGCAGGGGGATGGACAGGAGTGCAGAAAAAATATTTGAAGGAATAGTGGCCAGAATCTTTCTAATGTAACGACAAACATTAATGGACATGTCTAAAAAGCTCAATAACTCTAAGTAACATAAACTCAAGGAGATCCATACCATAACACATCAAACCATCAAGAGAATCTCAAAAGAGAAGAAAAGAGGCCTCCTCATGGACAAGGCTTCCTCAGTAAGATTAACAGCTGTCTCATCGTCAAAAGACATGGCAGCTAGAGGGAAGCAGGATGCCTTATTCAAAGTTCTGGGGAAATAAGACTATAAACCAATAATTCGCCACTGAGAAAATATATTTTTCAAAAAATAGGAAAAAAGACATTCGCAGATACACAAAAACAAAATTTGTCACTAGCCCTACAAAGAAATAATAAAGGGAGTAATTCAGGCTACTTTGAAAGCATACTATAAAGTCACTCAGATGTCCACAAACGACACAAGAGCACCAGCAAAATACCTACATTTTATGTGTAAATATAAAGAACAGCATAAATATATTTTTCAGCTTTATTGAGGTATGATTGAAAGCCAAAAATTGTATATATTCAAGGTATACAGTGTGATGTTTTGATATATGTATACCTTGTGAAATGCTTACTACAATCAAGCTAATCAACACATCCACCACCTCACAAAGTTGTCTTTTCTGAGTGTGTGGTGAGAATACTTAAGATCTACTCTCAGCAAATTTCAGGTAGACAACACATTATTATTACTATACACACCCAGCTGTACATTAGGCCTCCAGAAATTATTCATCTTATAACTACAGGTTTATACCCTTTGACCAACATCTCCCCATTTCTACCACCCCCAGCCCCTGACAACCACCATTCTATTCTATTACCATGAGTTCGACTTTTTAAAGATTTCACATAGAAGTGAGATCATGAAGTATTGGTCTTTCTGTGTCTGCCTTATTTTACTTAGCATAATATCCTCCATGTTTATCTGTGTTGTCACAAATGGCAGACTTTCTTTCCTTATTAAGTCTGAATAGAATGTATATTCCATACACATCACATTTGGCTTTATCAATTCATTCATCAACTGATGCTTAGGCTGTTTCCATATCTGGGCTATTGTGAATAGTGCTGCAATGAACAGGGGAGTGCAGACATCTCTTTGATATCCTGATTTTATTTTGTTTGGATAAATACCCAAAAGTAAGATTCAAAATGCAGAAAATCCTCAACAAAATACTAACAAACCAAGTTCAACAACACATTAAAAGGTTCATACACCATTATCAGGTAGGATTTATTATTGGGATGCAAGGATACTTTACCATAAGCAAATGAACAAATGTGATATATCATATTGAAAGAATGTTAAAAAAAAACTCTCTCAAAAAAAATTATATGATCATCTAAGATACAGAAAAATTTTGTGATGAAATTCAACATCATTCTTGGATTAAAAAAAACTCTCAAAAAATTAGGTATAGAAGAATGTACCTCTCAACACAATAAAGGTCATATATCACAAGCCACATCTAACATCGTACTCTACAGTGAAAATCCAGCAGCTTTTCTTCTAAGACGAGGAAAAAGACAAAAATGTGAACTCTTGCCACTTCCATTCAACGTATACTGGAAGTTCTAGCCAGAGCAATTAGGCAAGAGAAAGAAATAAAAGTCATCAAGTCAGAGAGAAAGAAGTAAATGTATTTTTCTGTAATTCTTCTCCTGTCTGATGTAAAAGACAGCAGTGTGAAGCAATTATTAGAATGCTGTGTTGATTAATTTAGACTGCATAAAGAGGTAATTGTATAACAATAATAGCACTAAGCAGTAGAGAAGAAATGAAGTTATACAGGAGCAAAATGTCAATATACACGTGAATTAAGTTAATATTAATTCAGGTTAGTTTGCTATAAATTAAGATGTTAATTGTAATATCCAGGGTGACCATTAAGACTAACTCAAAACTCATAATAAAGGAAACAAAAAGGGAATTGAAATGCTACATTAGAAAATTTTTACTTAAGACAAAAGAAGTCAGTAAGGCAGCAATAGAAAAACAAAGAAATAAGACACACAAAAAACACATAGCAAAATGATAAAAGTAAATTTTACATTATCAGTAATGACATTAAATGTAAATGAATTAAACACTAATTAAAAAACAGTTTTACACAATGCATAAAAAATGAAAACAATGTCTATGTATATTCTTTCTACAAGAGACACACTTTAGATGAACAGAAATAAACAGATTGAAAGTAAAAGCATGAGACATAATGTAACATGCCAACAATAAGCAAAGAAAGTTGAAATGTCTATAATAACAACAGGCAAAATAGACTTCAACAAAAATGTTATTAAAGCCTTTTTAGATGCCGCTGCCACCAGGAGCCCTGTACTATCAGCCATGGTCAACCCCACTGTGTTCTTCGACATTGCCATTGACAGCGAGCCCTTGGGCCACGTCTCCTTCAAGCTGTTTGCAGACAAGTTTCCAAAGACAGCAGAAAACTTTTGTGCTCTGAGCACTGGAGAGAAAGCATTTGGTTATAAGGGTTCCTGCTTTCACAGAATTATTCCAGGGTTTATGTATCAGGGTGGTGACTTCACACACCATAACAGCACTGATGGCAAGTCCATCTATGGGGAGAAATTTGATGATGAAAACTTCATCCTAAAGCATACAGGTCATGGCATCTTGTCCATGGCAAATGCTGGACCCAGCACAAATGGTTCCCAGTTTTTCATCTGCACTGCCAAGAGTGAGTGGTTGGATGGCAAGCATGTGGTCTTTGGCAAGATGAAAGAAGGCATGAATATTGTGGAGGCCACGTAGTGCTTTGGGTCCAGGAATGGCAAGACAAGCAAGAAGATCACCATTGCTGACTATGGACAACTCTAATAAGTTTGACTTGTGTTTTATCTTAACCACCAGACCATTCCTTCAGTAGCTCAGGAGAGCACCCCTCCACCCCATTTGCTCACAGTATCCCAGAATCTTTGTGCTCTAGCTGCAGTTCCCTTTGGGTTCCATGTTTTCCTTGTTCCCTTCCATGCCTAGCTGGATTGCAGACTTAAGTTTATGATTATGAAATAAAAACTAAATAACAGTTGTCAAAAAAAGAAAAAATAATCAGTCAAGATTGATTGACTGAAGATCTAACAATTACAAATATATGTGCACTTAACAAACAATATAATCCCAAAATACAGGAGAAAAAAAACCTGACAGAATTGAAGAACGGCATGGACAATTTAAGAACAGATGGAGACTCCAGTAATCCACTTTCAATAATAGCTATAATAACTAAACATAAGATCAGCAAAGAAAGACAACACTGTAGAGGACCTGAACAACATTAAAAAACAAATGGAGCTGGCAAACATTGACAGAACATTCCACCCAACAGCAGCAAGATATATATTGTCTTCAAGAACATATGAGATATTCTCCAGCATAAACCATATGCTAGTCTACATAAAAGCCTCAATAAATTTAAAAGAACTGTAATTATACAAGTACGTTTTCCCACCACAAGTAATTAATCAGAAATCAATAACAGGAAAATATTTGGTAAATTCACAAACATGTGGCAAGTAATAACATACTCTTAAATAACCAACAAATTGAACAATAAATCACAAGTAAAATTGGACAATACTTTGAAATGGATGGCCAACGAAAGAAAAAATTGCCAAAACTTATAAAATGCAGCTAAGAGAGAATTTTACAGCTGTAAATGCATATTAAAAAAATAAGAGCCGAATACATAGAAACAGAGTAGAATGGTGGTTATGGGAGAAGAGGAAAATGGAAAGACATAAGTCAAAGTGTATACAGCTGCATTGATCCAGGATGAATAAGCCTAGAAATCTGATGTGCACATGAGAACTATAGTCAATAATATTGTGCTGCATAATGGAAATGTGCTAGGAAAGTACACTTTAGGTGCTCTTGCTACACACCCACATAGATCAAAAAGAGGTAACCTTGTGTTTGTCATGGATATGTTCATTTGCTTGTCTGTAGCAATCATTTTACTATATATGTATGTCAAAACCTCATGTTGTATGCCTTAAATATACATAATAAAAAATTTAAAAGTAAGAAAGAGGCGAAATCAATAGGTTAACTCTCAACCTTAGGAAACCATAAAAAGAAGAACAAACTAAACCCAAAGCAAGTATAAGAGGGAAATAATAAATATGTGATTGGGTTTAAATGAAACAGAGAGCATAAAAACAGTAGAGAAAATCAACGCTATCAACAACTGTACTTTTGAAAAGACAAAGGTTAACCATTCTTTAGCAAGACTGATCAAGAATAAAGAAGACAAACTCAAATTAATGAAATTAAGAATAAAACAGAGGACATCCTTACTGACTTTACAGAAATTTATTTAAAAAACAAAAACAGAGATTAGGCTAGGTGCATGTGGCAGGTACCTGTAGACGCAGCTACTCAGGAGGCTGAGGTACGAAGATCACTTAAGCCCAGAACATCAAAACCAGCCTAGGCAACACAGCAAAAACTCTGTCGCTAAAAAAGTTTAGTTCAATAAAATTTTACAGAAACAGAGATTATAAGGAAGTAGTACTATGAAGAAATAGTATGAAGAAGTCTCTGGCAAAAAAAAAAAAAAAGGATAACCTACAAAATGAACAAATTATTAGAAAGAATTAACTCACAAAACTGACTCAAGAAAAAAGAGAAAATGAAATAAACTTACAACAAGATATAGAATGAGTAATTTAAAATACCCCACAAAGAAAAGATCATGTCTAGATGGCTTCACTGGTTAATTTAACCAAACACTCAAAGATAAATTAATCCCCATCTTTCACAAACTCTTTCCAAAATAAGAAGACTCTTTCCATCTCATTATATGAGACCAGTATTACTCTAATATGAAAACAAAAGAAAGACATCACAAGAAATGGAAGCTAGAGACCAACGTCTCATGAATATAGATGCAAAGAACCTCAACAAAATAGTAGCAAAATGAATACAGAAATATATAAAAAAAGATAATCAAGTGCAGTTTATTTCAGAAATGCAAGTTTGATATAACATCTGAAAAGTCAATTTAAGAAATAATAATAGAATAAGGACATAATCCATATATTCATCCCAATAGATACATAAAAATGATTTAACACAATCTTGTTGAGATTAAAAAGATTCAACAATAAGAACTCAAAGTAACTTACTCATCTTGAAAAAGAGACTCTACGAAAAACCTAAATCTAAAAATAGCAACAAGGCACAGATGTCCCCTCTCGCTACTTCCACCTCACACTGTACTGGAGGGCTAACCAGGGCAATTGGGAAAGAAAATCGTAGGAATAAAATGCATTGAGATTAGAATGGAAGAAGCAAAGCTATCTCTATTTATAGATTACATGATCTTGTACATAGAAAACCCTACAGAATACACAAGCACACACACACAAACTTTAGTATACAAAAGTGCTACAATTTAATGTAATAAATGGTCACTGCATAGTACAGAATATAAACATTAAAAGCCACTAGAATAAGAATAAGTGTGGCAGCAATTATTGGGTGAAGGACCTATACTTTAAAGCATCCAAATCAGCTTGGTGCTAGGATTGTTTGCTGTGTTTGTTTTGTGTTGTTTACAGTGATGAGTAGAAGCCCTGAGAATTTAGGACACAGTAGAACTTGAGCAAAGGGTGTTGGTGGGCATGGGGTGTGTGAGGAACAGAGCACAGGGAGAGGGTGTGGAGAGGCATGGGTCTGACTGGAACAGCAGAGACCAACGAAAGTGTCTTTGTATCCAAAATCCCACCCTTGAATGCAGTGAGACAGGAAGATGGACAGCCCCAGGGAACAGGTAATTTAGGTTGTGTCCTCCTGCAGGATGGGAAGCCTCTTACTATTAAGATGGAACTCTGAATACATTGGAAAGCTGGGGACCCTGGCATTACTGCAGCCATCTAAAAACAAAGGGGAAGAATCCAGACTGAGAAGAGCCAAGAGAGGTCCCTTCATGAAATGGTACATGAATTCCAACCGACCACACCACTTCCTGTGCTGTGAACCAGTGAAATCCCTTATTGCTCAATCCAATATGAATCATGTTTCTCTTCCTTGGAGCCCAAAGCACTCTAATCGATTTTTAACACGAAAAATAATTATACAGTATTTCTTCACAATTGATATAGATAATTTTATCTGGTAATATGACTACTTCATTTGGTACATCTGCTTGTCATTCATGATTTTAGCAAGATCATAGATCAAATAATCCTTTTCCAAGTGTGATTTACAAGGCAACAAGGAGGCTCTCGTTTAATTGTGCTCAGAACCTGGCATGGATATTAGCACAGAGGCTGAATTACATATTTTTCTAAAGTAGGTTTAAAAGAAGGAGACCCACAAGGGATCCAGATGCCTATATTACCCTCCTTGGAGATTAATGGATCACACAGGAAAAGGAGATTCCTAGGGTCAGACAGGGAATTAGGCAGATAAAGGACAGAAAGAGGAAAAACAGAGAGAACTGAGAGACAGAGAGGTGAAACAGGGCCAGAGGATAGGACAGAGATGTGAAAATTGGATTTAAGGGAGAAATGTCTATGCCCACACACTCTGCCCGAACATCCACAGCATATTGGTCTTTACCAACACTTCTAATGTAAGTTCCTGTTATCGTCATAAATAGTTGAGTGAAAAAAGCTATGTAAGACATGGGTAGCGTCGGGAAACGTGATGAATTTTCCATTTGATGGATTGATCTGTGGTAAGTTAACCTAGACTAGCCTATCCCTATCTCCATCTGTACTGCAGGGAAGCCCATACTTGTGGTCTTTGCCCCCAGAGTTCTGGGAAAACATCCAGTTCCTAAATATCCTGGCCCAGGCTCTCCAGGAGCCTCGCATCAGCTACCCACATCCCAGAAAGCTGAGCCACACAAGCTATTTGTTACGTGTTGGGACAGATGCTCATGTAAGAATGATAGCTCATCCCAAAAATGACACCCATGTCACTGAGCCTCATCCCTTGGGGACACTTGAGGCAGGGGAGGAGCATAATGGAGGAAAGACAACATATCTACTCCTTTCACATCCTCTCATGGCTTGAGAATGACTCCAGGAAAAACTGTTGACTACCACAGATAAGCCCGTTTCCTAAAATCTGAGTGTTTGTGGTGAGATGTTGCCATGGGCTGCATCTGTCTCAGCCTCCACATAACAGAAGCCAAAGGCTTTGCCTCATAAGTTTTTTTTATTATTATTATACTTTAAGTTTTAGGGTACATGTGCACAACATGCAGGTTAGTTACATATGTATACATGTGCCATGTTGGTGTGCTGCACCCATTAACTCGTCATTTAACATATTAATGCTCTACCTCCCCCCTCCCCCCACCCCACAACAGGCCCCAGTGTGTGATGTTCCCCTTCCTGTGTCCATGTGTTCTCATTGTTCAATTCCCACCTGTGAGTAAGAACATGCGGTGTTTGGTTTTTTGTCCTTGCGATAGTTTGCTGAGAATGATGGTTTCCAGCTTCATCCATGTCCCTACAAAGGACATGAACTCATCCTTTTTTATGGCTGCGTAGTATTCCATGGTGTATATGTGCCACATTTTCTTAATCCAGTCTATCATTGTTGGACATTTGGGTTGGTTCCAAGTCTTTGCTATTGTGAATAGTGCCACAATAAACATCCGTGTGCATGTGTCTTTAGAGCAGCATGATTTATAATCATAAGTTGTTTTTAAATGAACAATTAGGAAAAATAAAAACAGTAGCAAGAACAGCAACAGCAGTGCACTCTCTGCCATTGGAGGCAATGTCAAAGTTAATCTTTTTTTTTTTTTTTTTTTTTTGAGACAGAGTCTCACTCTGTTGCCCAGACTGGCGTGCAGTGGTGTGATCTCAGCTTACTGCAACCTCCGGCTCCCGGGTTCAAGAGATTCTCCTGCCTCAGCTTCCCAAGTAGCTAGGTTTACAGGTCTGCATCACCACACCTGGCTACTTTTTGTATTTTTAGTAGAGACGGGGTTTCACCATGTTGGTCAGGCTGGTCTCAAACTCCTGACCTCGTGATCTGCCCGCCTCAGCCTCCCAAAGTGCTGGGATTAAGTTCATCATTTCTTAATGAGCAATTAGGTTTCTAGTTAATGTAAAAATAGGCAACATTTCCTCCTTGAGTCAATAGGCACCATGATAAAAAGACACAAAATGTGCTAATGCATGCTTCTTATGGCACATGTCAGGCCTGAAAACACATCTCAGCTTATCACAGACAACAGGAAAGAATGATGGTATATTCCTGAACAGGGACCTATTTATGTGTCTTTATAAAAGGCACATTATCTGTTTCAAGTAGCTTTCACTGAGATTGAAATCACTGCCTTTATGAATAAATAGTAGTCTCCCATTTCACAATCCAAGGCCTAATCTAAACCTTCCCTTTCTTTGGGTGAACTGTGTAATAATGCGAATGGGTTCACTGGTACTAAAAGCAAAGTGGGAGTCAGACAGCCAGGTTTAAGTAGAGGTTCTGCCAAACCAGTCTGTTGGTGAATTTGGACAAATGAGTTCACCTCTGAGCCTCAACCACCTCCTTTCTGCAAGGCTAGGTGAGTACAGCGCAGGCACTGGAGCATCACACAATGTAGGCATATTTGATGCCCAATAAGTGACGTCTGTGACAAAGATCATACAATGTGAGACACTCCACCACAGCAGCAAGCATGGAATAAGCTCATTTTATCCCAAATCAACGGAGTCCATAAAGTCGTTTTCCTCTTCTGTGCTCAGTTTTTACTATACACATAAAAATGTGGTCTTAATTTAGAAATTTGTATGTCATTAATTTTATTGCAGGAATGGCTAAATTTGGCCTCTATTAATAGAAGGCATCAGCATCTACATTTCAAATCCCAAGTCAATTTTTTCAAGGTTGTGCAAAACAGTAATTTAATAATTATCCACCAATCTGTAAGCACAAAGTCTGCCTGTAGTGGATGTTCTAATTTCACTTTTCCTCTTTTCATCCGTTGGGGGCAGGAAAGGAGCTCACGTGATATGTCTCCTTGAAGCCTTGCTGTGTTGGTCAGGACCCATCAGGAAGCAGATGACTCATCTATCTGGGTTATTTGTGGAAAGGTTAATAAAAAGACCATGCAAAAAGTGTGGTGAAGGTACATAGAAAGCACAAGAAATGGTCGGTCAGGTATTCTGGGGGCAGTAGCAATGGCCAGGAGAGCCTGGCAGAGCAAAGGAAGAAAACAGTTTCCTAACTCCAAAGAGGGCGGCCATATGGAGAGAGCTGCTTGTACAGAGGGAAGGGAGTTTGAATTCCCAAACTTCCTTCACTTCTCACCCTCTGATCTCCTAGTGCTTCCACTGGCTGAACTCTGGAAGTCAGAGGGAAGGGAGCCCATTCCAAATGAGGCACAGAGAAAGGCAGATGTATTAGAACTTTTTGCTGCATAATAAATAAACATAATGTTAGCAACTTAGGGCAAAGTTTGTTAAGTCACAAAACATTTGTCATGTTACAGTTTCTGTAACTCACAAGCCCAGGTACAGATTAGCTGGGTCCTCTCCTTTAGGGTCTCATCATGCTAGAATCCAGGGCTGGGCTCTCATCAAAGTCTCGACTGGGGAAATATTCACTACCTTGTGGTTGTTGGCTGAGTTGCATTCCTGCAGTTGTAGGACTGAGGTCCTGTTTTCTTGCTGGATGTCATCAGTGTCCACTCTCAGCTTCTAGAGTTCCCTGCCATGTGGCCTCCCTGGGCCCTCTCACTATGTGGCTGCTTGCTTCTCCAAAGCCAGCAAAGGGGAGCCTCCAGCACCAGTTTGCTAAGATGGAGTCTTATACAATGTGATGGACCCATGGGAGAGAAATCCCATCACCTTTGCCATATTCTCTTGGTTAGAGGCAAGTCACAGGTGACACCTATCAATAACACACAGGCATGGACACCAGCAGGAATTGTTGGGGATACTCTAGGGTCTGTCCTTCTAGGGGAGAAGATTGGAGAGGGGAGGGGAGGGGATACTGTGGGACAAACACACAATGCTCAGCATCCTGAGGCCCGGCTCCTTCTTAGTCCTTACCTGACTCTTCCAGATGTCAAGTCATAGACATAGATGAGCTCAACTCCGTGGGGCTTTACAACTCATCCAGTCTCACCTGCTCACTTTGGAACTGAGAAAGCTGAGGGGTAGAAGATCTCCAACTTCTTTAGGATCTGAGAGCCAGAACCCATTTCCCATGTTCTTCCCGCCTGGCCATGGTTCAGTGATTCCTTGTTAGAACTCAAATTAGAATGCAGGGACATAAGCTGTCAATGCATGGATGTTCCTCACAGTTCATCTAATGACCAAGAACTTAGGTGGGAGGGGCACTCTTCACTCAAAAGTAGGTGCCACTTCTGTTTGGAAAGCATGATTCCAGAGGGTAAGACTTCTGTCTACCATCATGTCTTCTTGTTCTTGGTAATGAGTTGTCAAATCTCACAGCTCAACTTCCAGATGGTAGCCAATGCATTGTTCCCCAGAACAAGCAGATGAGATAATTTTTCCCTCCCCTCAGGCCAGCCAAGGAAGGTTTCTCTTTGGTCTGTGTGTTTACAGTTCTCTCCATCTTCCAGCTGTATAGCCACAAGCCATCTTGCCAATGTCTTTCAGTATTTATTGGGGAACCTTGGCTATAAAAGGTTTCAGGATTATGAGTTTTCACAAATCCTGTAATACCTGACTGTTTTATCAAGATAGTTTTCTTTGAGGGGAGGGGAGATATGTGCAGGGGGGGAGGGGACCCTCTGCATTCCTTATACTCTTACATTTCCCGAAGATTTCACTGAGTCCTCCTGACTCTGTTTCCTGGAGGCAGGGTTGCACAGAGATGAGGAAACAGCCATAGACGATGATTTCTATATGGGCTCCTGGGAATAAAAATGGCCTCAGGCTATATAGAAATGAATCACCAAACCTGGCAGCTCCTTCCTCATTGCTATTCCAACATCCCTTCCAGACAGGTTTTCAAATAAAGTACAGGGAGTAAAAAAGACACCAAATAAAGTACAGGGAGAGAAAAAGACATACATCCTATGCATATGCTCCCATGGTGAACATATGATCGCTTAGAAAAGACGTTAGACAGGTGAGGGGTTTGTGAGCAACTTGTCATTAATTTTGGTTTCTAAATTTGCTTCACAGCTCATCCTGCTTCACACTCCTTTCCAATGAAGATTTTTAAGTTTTTGGCACATGTGGAACGAAGTAAAAAATATCCTATCATATTCCACAAAGAATAAAATTCTTCACACTCTAGAATTTCCAGTAATCATAAACTTTCTCTAAGCAGGTATGCTTAACTTCTCATCTCACAATCACTCAATATTTGTCCCCATCTCTAGAAACAGAAACAGGAATCTCATTGCCTTGAAAAGTTATTATTAAATTGGCAAGCAATGAACTATTTACTAATTAATAAATAAATATTTATTTCATACCTACTATTTTCTAGACACTTTCAAGGCTCTGGAAGTAGAAAGACAAAAAAGATTTAGTTTCCTGTCTGATTGATTTTATGTGTCAACTTGTCTAGGTTATTGTGCTCAATTGTTTGGTCGAACACCAGTCTAGATATTGCTGTGAAGATATTTTTATATATGATTAATATTTTAATCACTAGACTTTGAGTAAAACTGAGTAAAGCAAATTATCCTCCATGATGTGGGTAAGTCTCACCCAATTAGTTGAAGGCTTTCAGCACAAAGACTGAGGTTTACTGAAGGAGAGGAAATTCTCCTGAAGACTGGAACATAGAAACTCTGCCTAAATTCCAGCCTGCTGCCCTGTGGAATTCAGACTAAAGACTGGAGCGTCAACTCTTGCCTAAGTCTCAGCCTGCAGGCTGGCCCTATGGATTTCAGACTTGCTGGTCCCCACAAGTGCATCAGACAATTCCTTAAAATAAATCTAGATAGATGATAGATAGATAGTTAGATAGATAGATAGATAGATAGATAGATAGATAGATAGATAGACAGACAGACAGATAGATAGATAAATGAGTCCTGTTTCTCTGGAAAGCCCTAACATACGGGTCTCAGTGCCAAGAGAGCCTTTAAAGGAACAGAGTTTTTTTTTTGTTTCATTTTATTTTCAGTTGACAAATAATGATTGTTTATGTTTATAGAGTACAAAGTGATATTTTGATACATGTGTATATAGTAGAATGATCAAATCAAAGCAATTAGCATATCCATCACCTCAACCATTTATCATTTCTTGTGGTGAGAACATTTAAAATCCTCTCTCTTCACCATTTTGAAATGCACAATATATTATTATTACCTATAGTCACCTTACTGTGCAAACACTAGAACTATTCCTCTTATCTGACTGTAACTTTGTGTCTGTTGACCAACGTCTTTCCTTTCCCCATCCATCCTTCCCCACACTATCCCCCAACACACTGAGCCTCTGCCAATCACCATTCTACTCTCTACTTCTGAGTTCATATTTTTTAGATTCCATATACAAATGAAATCACATGGTATTTGTGTCTCTGTGCCTGGCTTATTATACTTAACATAATGACCTCATTTTGTATCCTCTTTTGTAGGATCCTCATTTGCAGGATACAAAATATTGTTGCAAACGACAGAATTTCTGGCTTTTTAAGGCTGAATGATATTCCATTGTGTATCTCTATCACGTTTTTCAAAATCTATTCATCCATTGATTTTTTTAATCCATTCATCCAGTTTAATCCAGTTAGGTTGTTTCCATATCTTGGATATTGTAAATAATGCTGAAATGAACATAAAAGTGTAGACATCCTAAAAATGCCACCAAAAACTGTTAGAACTGATAAATTTAGTAAAGTGGCAGGATACAAAATCAATGTACAAAAAATCTGTAGTGTTTCTATACACTAACAACAAACTGTCTGAAAAAGAAATTAAGAAAAAAATCCCATTTACAATAACATGAAAAAATACTTAGAAGTAAATTTAACCAAGAAAGTGAAATATCTGCATACTGAAAGCTATGAAACATTGATGAAAGAAATTAAAGATGACACAAGTAAATGGAAATATATATCATGTTCATGGATTGGAAGAATTAATATTGTTAAAATATCCATACTATCCAAAGCAATCTATGGATTCAATATAATCTCTACCAAAATTCCCATGTCATTTTTCACAGAAATAGAAAAAATAATCCTGAAATATACATGCAACTGTGAAGACTGCAAATAGCCAAACAATCTTAACCAAAAAGAATAAAGTTATATGCATTACACTACTGGATTTCAAAATATATTACAAAACTACAGTAATCAAAACAGCCTGATACTGGCTAAAACTGAAGATCCACATACAGAAGAAAGAAAATAGATCCTTATCTCAGCCCTTATACAATAATTAATTCAAAATTAATTAAAGACTTAAACATGAGACCTAAAGCTATAAAACTGTTAGAAGCAAACCTAGGAAAAGCTCCATGGCATTGGTCTGGACAGAGATTTCTTGGATATAATCCTAAAAGCACAAGCAATAAAAGGAAAAATAAACAAATGGGATTACATGAAACCAAAAAGCTTCTGCATAGTAAAGAAAACAATTTAGTAGAGTGAAAAGACAACCCATGGATTGAGGGAAAAAATATTTTCAAAGCATACTTTGGCTAAGGGTTAATATCTAAAATATACAAGGAACTCACTACTCTAACAACAACAACAATAACAACTAAATCTATTTAAAAATTGGAAGAGAAAAAGAATCACAAGGATGAGTTTTCTGAATTGATTCTGGAGTTTCTGGAGTTAGTCCTCTGATTTGATTAGATATAAAGGCACTCATGATTCTATTTTCAGTAGTAAGGAGAACACTAACAGTACATAGTGTGATGTGGCAATAGAAATGCACAAAATACCACCACTACACACTCCTAATCAAATACTTGTAAGAGGCAAAATCCCAGGTGACTATATTTGATACCTTAGAACATCTTTTTTTGTCAAACTGACAAGCATAATGAGATTGACTGATAGCTTCTAATTGCACTGAACAAAGTGGGAAAAGAAAAGGATGAGCTCAGAGATTCTAATTTTCAGATCTAACACTGTATAAATGACCTGGAGGTTTCTATGTCTTCCCTGAAAGAGACCTTATTTCCTGAAGCCGCAGAGCTGAGATTGCTAAAAACCACATCTAGTATCTCATCTGGTGAGTGGCTGAATTATAATGCAAATTTATTAACTTCTCAAGGTAGGTGCTATTAAAATGATGGTATTAACTGCAAAGAAATGGGACCCTGAGAGCTGGAATAAGACATACTACTGATGATGGTATTATAAATTAGTACAGCCATTTTGGATTCTTAACATTAGGTCTCTAAATTCTGGCAAGTCTTTTTTGCCAGTAGAAGCAGCCACTCAACCCATCTGAGGAGATAAACCCTTCATTGCCTGAGAAACCTGTTATGGCTCCCCTGAGATAGATGCCTTACAAGATAATTCTGAGTCTCCCAGGACCCCCCTTCTTGCATTCATCTTTGGTTCCAGACTTTAGTCTAGTCCTAAAAGACTAGACTTTTAGGACTAGACTCAAGTCCTAAAAGAGAGGTGCAGAGTGCGCCTGTGAGAAGGTGTACTACACTTCAAAAGAACTACTTGATTTTTCCAATTTATGCCAACAGCAACAGGGAATATATATAGAAATGAATGCTAAAGATGTGGGAAAATGGTAGAAATTAACTTGGATCAGGCCAAATTTACAAATATGCTCCCACTAAGCAGAGATTCTGGACTTCATGTTGCAGCTCTAACCATTTGTTTGGTTGGTTGACCAAAACATGAACCAAAAGCTGGCTTGCACTAAATAAAGTAAAAAAGGCAGACTTGTCCTGGTGTACTGCAGAGGAAAAAATTCAAAGGCTTAAGAGATTGAAATATTAGGGTGGATTTATTATTTAAGATCTGCTCACCCATGCTGAGAGGGTCCAGAGGACATACTTTTCACCCTGACTGTGAAATAAATTTATAAGGGGAACTCTAGCATCTTCAAAGAGCTCTGTGGTTGTTCTTGCCTGTAGGGTAGAAATTACGGTGGGAACTACTGCCATAGAATTGGGAAACCCAGATGCAATGAAATTAATTGGATCCCAGGGTAGCAGGGGTCAAGTGGTGGCACTTAATAACCAAAGGCAAGGTGGGTGTGGTTGCCATAATGGACAGCAAAATCATAGCAATCATCAGAATAGTCGGACTCTCAGAGACCTGTGGCATTTGCTAAATGATCATGGTGTTCTTAGAAGTGAAAAGATAAGCAGACTATTAAATTCTTATGTGATTTGCACAAGCAAAAGAGTTCTAGGTCAAGTGAACTAAAATTTAACTTGAATCACAAAAACACAGAGTCATGACCCCTTAATCAATACCCAGAATTGTGCCAGTTTACAGACCCAGGACTCCTTTAATGAATGGGAGGCTGGGTCTCTTAAGGAAGGGCTCTGCTACACTGCCAGAAATTTATACTGTTAATTTTTTCCCAGCCTTTTGCAAATGGATTATAGCCTTTTACCAAGGTCATCATCACTGGGGAAAAGGAATAACCATATTTTAGGGAAGAAGAGTGGACACTGGCTCTGAATTGATGCTAATTTCAAGAGAGCAAAAATATCACTGTGGTCCACCAGTTAGAGTAGGGACTTGTGGAGGTCAGGTGATCGATGAAGTTTTAGCTCAGGTTCATCTCACAGTGGGCCTTGTGGGTCTTTGAGCCCATCCTGTGGTTATTTCCTGAATTCCAGAATGTGTGATTGTAATAGACATGTTCAGCAACTAGCAGAGTCCCCATTTCGACTCCATGACCAAGGTGGGTGGATCACTTGAGGTCAGGAGCTTGAGAAGAAAATGGATCTTGGAAAATTAAAGTATATTACTGTAAACTTAACCAAGTAATAACTCCAATTGAAGCCACTTTACCAGATGTGGTTTCATTGCTTGTGCAAATTAACACATCCTCTGGTACCTGGCATGCAGTTATTGATCTTGTTAATGCTTTTTTTCTACCCCTGTTAGTAAAAACCACCAGAAGCAGTTTGCTTTCAACAGGCGAGTCCAGTAATACACATTCACTATCCTACCTCAGTGGTATATCAACCCTCCAGCCCTATGTCAGTATCTAGTTTGTGGGGATCTTGATCACCTCTTTGTTCCACAAGTTATCAAACTGGTCTATTACATGGATAACATTCTGCTAATTGGACCTAGTGAGAAAGAAGTAGCAACTACTCTAGACTAAGGCATGAAGACATGAACATAGAAACTGAGACATGGAGACAAAACAATGAACTCAAGACTGCTATCTGGCCACTTTGGACTCCTCATGTGTCTGAATCAACAGGCAAAATATGGAGTTACTATACTGGCTGGGGTGATTGGCACTGGTTACACAGTGGATGTGGGACTGCTTCTCCACAATGGAGATAAGGAATAATATGTCTAGAATACAGCAGATACCTTAGGTTGTCTGTTAGTACTACCATGCCCTGTGTTTAACATTAATGAAAAACTACAACAACCCAATTCAGGCAGGACTACTAATAGCCTAGATCCTTCTAGAAAAAAAATCTGAGTCGCCCCAGCTTAAGAACCATAGCCAGCTGAGGCACTTGTAGAGGGAAAATGGAATATGTAATGGTCAGTGGAGAAAGATAGCTATAAATACTAACTATGACTATGTGACAAGTTGCAGAAATAAAGACTATTTGTTATGAGTATTTCTACCTCATTTTTATGAATATGTGTATATATAATCTTTTTCTTCTCTATCTTATCCCCTTATCAGATTTCAGTATTGTTAATTTTGCAATGTAGCATTTAAGTTAAAGGATATCAAGGAGAAAAGGGAACACTACCCAAAGACTTTGTAATAAACAGCCGAATTTCCCCAAAGAAAACTCCAGGCCCAGATAACTTCAATGGTGAATTTTGTCAAATACTTTAAAAAGCAACAATGTCAGTCTGACACAAGCTCTTTCATATAATAGAAGAGAAGGGCAAAAAGGAGCAGCGAGTCCTACTCGCAAGAGGAGAATAAGGATAAGCTTCATATGAGACGCAATGCTTTAGAAGTCCTAAAAGATGTGCATGTTCCGGGCGCGGTGGCTCACGCCTGTAATCCCAGCACTTTGGGAGGCCGAGGCGGGCGGATCACGAGGTCAGGAGATCAAGACCACCCTGGCTAACACAGTGAAACCCCGTCTCTACTAAAAATACAAAAAATTAGCCGGGCGCGGTGGCGGGCGCCTGTAGTCCCAGCTACTCGGGAGGCCGAGGCCGGAGAATGGCGTGAACCTGGGAGGCCGAGCTTGCGGTGAGCTGAGATAGCGCCACTGCAGTCAGGCCTGGGCGAAAGAGCGAGACTCCGTCTCAAAAAAAAAAAAAAGAAAAAAAAAAAGATGTGCATATGTTTGTCAAGTACTGAGTTTATATTTCTTTCCTACAGCGTCTACATCTTTGTCCCATTTCTGTCCCTTTGATACATGCAGATCACATGTAGTTTAACTATCACAGAATGGCCTTTGAAATACTCGAAAGAGTGCCTTTGTGACACAATTAACTCCTCTGATTTCCAGTCCCTCACTATTTCTGGCACATTCATCTTGAAAACTCGCACTTGTCGATACCACTCTGGAGACAACATGGCAGAGTGGATAGAAACCCTCAGGCCCTGATATCAGGAAGATGTGGGCTGAGATGCTCTGCTACTATTGTGACTTTCAGCAGGTCGTTCAATTTGCCAGTACAATTTTCACATTTTCTAAATCAAAATGATAACACTACCCACCTCTAGAACTGTTGGAGATTTAAATGAGAGAATGCATTTGAATTTATTCACTAGTTCCTAGGCTTAATACATGTTTATGTTGTTCTTTTTCTCATTATATAAAATCCCAAAACTGAACATAGCTCTCCTAAGAAAGAGGAGCCAAGAACCATCCTCCCTTTATCTAATATACAGTGAAAGTGTGGTTTTTAAAAGTAATATTCCTATTAAGGAGATCCCAATTTCACCAATTTTTAGCAATCACAGCACTCTACTGATTTATGTTAAGTTTATGGCTGATACAAATACTAAGAGCTTTTCTTTGCATGCCAGTGATGCCAACGCATGTTTCTACCCTGTACTAGAATCTCTGTTTCGTTTTGTTTCCTAATTTAGAAATATTAAGTTAATATATGCATATGGAAATTCTTTCCAATGTGCAACAGGGAATTCATTGAAAGTAAAGATGCCCTTCTACCACTAAGTCAAGAGTTTCCCTGTTTCTTTCTCTAAAATTGACCATCATTACTAACTTCTTGATATTCTACCAGAGACAGTATCTGTCTCTCCCAAAGCCTCCCCTAAAAAAACTCTTACTATTTTTATAAAATACTACTTATCGTATTTATCTTTCATTGACTGGCTTTTGGTATTTTATCTAAAAGCTTATCACCATATCCAAGGTTATTTTATTTTCTTCTATGATCCCTTGGAGTTTTATAGTTTTGCATTTTACATTTAGGTCTGTGATTAACATTGAGTTCATTTTTGTGTAAAATGTAAGGTCTGTGGCTAGATTCTTTTTTCTTTTTTTCTTTTCTTTTCTTTTTTTTTTTGCATATAGGTGTGTCCTCCAATATTTCTAGCACTGTTTGCGCTGAAAGCTTGTCAATTCTCCATTGAATTGTCATTGTTGCTTTGTCAAAGGTCAATTGACTATCTGTGTGAGACTATTTCAGAGCATCTATGTGTCTAATCTTTTGGCAGTGCTGCACCGTCTTCATTACTGTAGTTTTATAGTAAGCCTTGAAGTCAAATAGTGTGAGACTTCCAACTTCATTTTCCTTCTTTAGTGTTATGTTGGCTATTCCAGATTTTTTTGCCTATAGAATCAGTTTGTTGATATCTAAATTGGCTTGCTGATATTTTTATTGGAATTGTATTAAATCTAGATCAGGTTGGAAAGGATTGATGTCTTAACAACATTGAGTGTTCCAATTCATAAGCACAGAGTATCTCCCTGTTTAGATCTTGAATTTCTTTGATCAGAGTGTTGTAGTTAGTCACATATAATTACTGTACATATTTTGTTATATTTAAACTTAAATATTTTATTTTGGGTTACTATTGTGAATGCTATTTTTTAAAAAATTCAAAATCCCATTGTTTTTTGATGGTGTGTAGCAAAGCAATTTACTTTTGCTTATTAATCTTGTATCCTGCAATCTTGCAATCAGTTATTAGTTTTAGGAGCTTTGTTGTCAATGACAATCATGTCATCTGTAAACAAAAATAGTTTTATTTTATTTTCCTAATTGGCATACCTTTTATTTTGTTTTCTTGTATAATTGTACTAGCTTAATTGGACTACCTAAGACATCCAGTATTATGTTGAATAGAAGTGGTGAGAGAGGGCATCTTGGCCTTATTATCAATCTTAAGGGAAAAGCATACAGTTTACAGGTAGATATGTTTTTTTTTCTTCCAACACTAAATATTTACCCAACTCTGTTGTTTGCCTGGTTTCTGATAGAAAGTCCAAAACAATTTTTATCTTTGTTCCTTTGTAAGTTAGGTGTTTTGTTTTATTTTGAACTGCTGACTTCTTTCTAGATTTTCTCTGTATATTTGGTTTGCTTCAATGTGGATATTATAAGTGTACTTGTAGAATTTGGGGGTATTTATTCTGCTTGGTTTTTCCAAGATTTCCGAATCTGTGGTTTTAAGTCTGTGATTAGTCTTGGAAAGCTTTTGGCCATATTACTTCAAATTTTTATTCCACTTTATTCTGTCTTCCTTCTTCTTCTGGCATTCTGCATAAGTTATTCCTGTTAAAATTTTCCCACAGTTCTTATACATTCTATTATGCTTTTATTCTCTTTTCTCATTGCATTTTCACTTAGGAAATACTTGCTGACATATCTTCAACCTCAGATCCTTTCCTTGGCTTTGTCCAGTCTGCTGCTGAGATTATCAAAGGCATTCTTCATTTCTGTTACAGTGTTTTATTTTTAGCATTTTTCATTGATTCTTTCTTAGAGTTTCCATCTCTGTGCTTACATTATCCATCTGTTCTTGCATGTCGTCTACTTTTTCCATTAGAACTCTTAACATATTAATCATAATTAATGTAAATTTCCCATCTGGTAATTCCAAGATCTGTGTCTTTTTTCAGTCTAGTTCTGATGCTTACTTTCTCTTTAGACTCTTTTTTCTTGCCTTGTAGCATGTTTTGAAATTTTATTTAAAACCTGAACACAGGTAACAGGAACTGAGGTAGATAGACCTTTAGCATAATATGTTATGTCCGTGTGGTTAGGAGTGGGATTTACCTAATATTTCTTCATGTGCCAGCAACTTCAAGTTTCTCTAATGTCTTTGTTTTTGTATCCTCCTTTGCTTTTGGGTTTCCCTAAGAACTCCTACTTAAATAGAAGTTGTGTCTTGCAGTTCTGTCAACTGTAGCCCACTGTTATTATACTGGAACAAAGCTGTGGTAGGGTATTTTTCCTTGGATAGCAAGTCTTTGTTATGGAGAACACTCTAGGTATATTTCAAAATGATTAATTTCCTACCCTTGTAAGAGTCATGAGGTAATTTTTCTTGGATATTCCCATATATTCATCAAATTTGCCATTTAAGTGTTCCTACTGATTCACATTTCCTGCAGGTTCCACTCCAAGTAAGCAGATATTCACTGTGACTCTTTGTATTTGCCTGTCTTTCCTGATTTCAGGGAGGTGGTTTGCTCTGTGACCTCAATTCTCTGGTGATTGATCTTTAGTTTTTCAGCTTTTTTGTTGTCAAAAACAAATGGGAGTAATGACTCCCAATATATTTATATGCTAGAGCTGAAACTAGAAGTCCTAGGGTACTTTTCTAAATTCATTTTAATTGAAATAATTGCAGATTCACTTGCAGTTGTAAGAAATACGAGATATATTGTACAATTTTCCCAGTTTGCCTTAATGGTAACTGTGCAAAACTATAGAATAATTTCAAAACCTGGATTTTGACATTGATAAAATCCACCAATCTTTTTTAATTTTTCACAATTTTACTTGTACCCATTTTTCTGTGTGTGTGAATGTGTGTGCATGCATATTTTAGTTCTATACATTTTTTTATTCCATAAACTGTAACTTACTTATCTTTTACTGGACTTTATAATTTATTTTTTTTAACTTTTACTTCAGGGGCACATATGCAGGTTTCTTATACAGGTAAATTGCATATCATGGGAGTTTGGTGTACAGATTATTTTGTCACCCAGGTAATAAGCATAGCACTCAATAGGTAGTTTTTCAATCCTTTCCCTTCTCCCACCCTCCACCCTCAAGTAGGCCCTGGGATCTGTTTCCTTCTTTGTGCCCATGTGTACTCAACATTTTGCTCCCACCGATAAGTGAGAACATATGATATTTGATTTTCTGTTTCTGTGATAGTTTGCTGAAGTTAATAGTCTCCAGCTCCATCCATGTGGCTGCAAAGAACATGATCTCATTTATTTTTATAAATGTGTAGTATTCCATCATGTATATGTACCACATTTTCTTTATCCAGACTACTGTTGATGGGCATTTTCATTGATTTAATGTCTTTACTATTGTGAGTGGTGCTGCAATGAATATACGCATGCATGTGTCTTTATGGTACAATAATTTGTATTCCTTTGGGTATATATCCAATAATGGGATTGCTAGGTCAAATAGCAATTCTAAGTTCTTTGAAAAATCTCCAATCTGCTCTTCACAGTGGCTGAACTAAATTACATTCCCACCAACTGTATATAAGTGTTTCCTTTTCTCCATAATCTCACCAGTGTCTGTTGTTTTTTGACTTTTTAATAATAGCTATTCTGACTAATGAGAGATGGTATCTCATTGTGGTTTTGATTTGCATTTCTCTAATGATTAGTGATGTTGAGCATCTTCTCATATGCTTGTTGGCTGTATGTATGTCTTCTTTCAAAAAGCATCTGCTTATGTTCTTTGCCCAATTTTTATTGGGGTTGTTTTTTGCTTGTTAATTTGTTTACATTCTTTATAGATTCCAGATTTTAGAACTTTGTCAGATACAAAGTTTGCAAATATTGTCCCCCATTCTGTAGGTTTTCTGTTTACTCTGTTGACCATTTCTTTTTCTGTACAGAAGCTCTTTAGTTTAATTAGGTCCAATTTGTTAATTTTTGGTTTTGTTGCAATTGATTGTGGCATCTTCATTATAAAATTTTTGCCAGGACCTATGCCTAGAATGGTATTTTCTGTAACCTTCTAGGGTGTTTATAGTTTTAGGTTTTATGTTTCTGTCTTTAATTCATCCTTTTTGGTTTTAATTGATATTTATTTATTGCAGTGTTTTATCCCTCACTGCCCTCTCACCCTTTCCCTTGAGTTCCCAAAGCCCATTATATCATTCTTATGCCTTTGTGTCCTCATAGCTTAGCTTCCACTTATGTTTGAGAACATAACGACATTTGGTTTTCTATTCCTGACTTACTTCACTTAGGATAATGGTCTCCAATGCCATCCAGGTTGCTGCAAATGCCATTTTTCATTCCTTTTTATGGTGAAGTGGTATTCCATTGTATATACAGACCACATTTTCTTTATCCACTCATTGATTGATGGGCATTTGAGCTGGTTCCACATTTGTGCAATTGTGAATTGTGCAGCTAAAAACATGTGTGTGCAAGTATCTTTTCCATAGAATGATTTCTTTTTCTTTGGATAGATACCCAGCAATCCAGTGGGATTGCTGGATCAAATGGTAGATCTACATTAAGTTCTTTAAGGAATCTCCACATAGTTTTCCATAGTAGTTGTATTTTCCACCAAGAGTGTAAAAGTGTTCCCTTTTCACCACATCCATGCCAATATCTATTATTTTTTGATTTTTTGATTATGTCCATTCTTATAGCAGTAAAGTGGTATTGCGTTGTGGTTTTGATTTGCATTTCCCTGATAACTAGTGATACTGAGCCTTTTTTCATATGTTTGTTGGCCATTTGTATATCTTCTTTTGAGAATTGTCTATTCATGTCCTTAGCCCACTTTTTGATGGGATTGTTTGTTTTTATCCTGCTGATTTGTTTGAGTTCCTTGTAGATTCTGGATATTCGTCCTTTGTCAGAAGTATAGATTGTGAAGATTTTCTTACACTCTGTGAGTTGTCTGTTTACTCTGCTGAACAATTTTTTTTGCCACGCAGAAGCTTTTTAGTTTAATTAAGTCTCACCTATTTATCTTTGTTTTTGTTTTGTTTGCTTTTGGGTTCTTGGTCATGAAGCTTTGTCTAAGCAAATGTCCAGAACGGGTTTTCCAATGTTATCTTCTAGAATTTTTATAGTTTCAGGTCTTAGATTTAAGTATTTGATCAATCTTGAGTTGATTTTTTTATAAGGTGAGAAATGAGGATCCAGTTTCATTCTCCTACATGTGGCTAGCCAATTATCCCAGCACCATTTGTCGAATAGGGTGTCTTTTCCCCACTTTATGTTTTTGTTTGTTTTGTCTATGATCAGTTGATTATATTTGGCTTTATTTCTGGGTTCTCTATTCTAGTGCATTGGTCCATATGCCTGTTGTGTTTTTTTTTTGTTTTTTTGTTTTTTTGTTTTTTTTTCTTGTATGCCTGTTTTTGTAACAGAACCATGCTGTTTTGGTAACTATGGCCTCATAGTATTGTTTGAAATCAGGTAATGTAATGCCTCCAGATTTGTTCTTTTTGCTTTGTCTTGTTTTGGCTATGTGGGGCTCCTTTTTAGTTCCATATGAACTTTAGAATTGTTTTTTCTAGTCCTGTCAAGAATGATGGTTGTATTTTGATGGGAATTTCATTGAGTTTGTAGGTTGCTTTTGGCAATATGATCATTTTTACAATATTGATTCTATCCCTCCATGAACATCGGATATGTTTCCATTTGTTTGTGTTGTCTATGACTGCTTTCAGCAGTGTTTAGTAGTTTTCCTTGTAGATGTCCTTCACCTGCTTGGTTAAGTATATTTCTAATTTTTTTTTTTTTTTTTTTTTTGCCGCTGTTGTAAAAGGAATTGAGTTCTTAATCTGATGCTCAGCTTGGTCGCTGTTGGGGTATAGCAGGGCTACTAATTTGTGTACATTAATTTTGTAACTTGAAACTTTGCTGAATCATTTACCAATTCTCGGAGCTTTTTGAATGAGTCTTTAGGCTTTTCTAGGTATACGATCATGTCATTAGCAAACAGCGACAGTTTGATTTCCTCTTTACTGATTTGGATGCCCTTTATTTCTTTTTCTTGTCTGATTACTCTGGCTAGGACATCCAGTACTATGTTGAATAAAAGTGGTGAAAGTGGGCATCCTTGACTTGTTCCAGTTCTCAGAAATGATTTCAAATTTTCCCTGTTCAGTATAATGTTGGCTGTGGGTTTGTCACAGATGGCTTTTATTACCTTAAGTTATGTTCCTTCTGTGCTGATTTTGCTGAGGGTTTTATTCATAAAGCAATGCTAAATTCTGTCAAATGCTTTTTCTGCTTCTATTGAGATGATCAAGTTATTTTTGTTTTCAATTCTGTTTATGTGGTGTATCACATTTATTGACTTGCAGATGTTAAACCATCCCTAAATCCCTGGTGTATTGGTCCATTCTCACGCTGCTATAAAGAGCTGCCTAAGACTGGGTAATTAATAAAGGAAAGAGGTTTATTTGACTCACAATTTCACGAGGCTGGGGAGACATCAGGAAACTTACAATTTTGGCAGAAGGGGAAACAAACACGTTCTTCTTCATATGGTGGGAGGAGAGAGAAGTTCAGAATGAATGGTGGGGAAATCTCTTATAAAACCATAAGATCTCATGAGAACTCCCTCACTATCACAAGAGCATCAGGGGGAAATTGCCCCCATGACTCAATTACCTCTGCCTGGTCCCACCCTTGACACATAGAAATTATTACAATTAAAGGTTGGATTGTGTTAGCTTGTATTTTGTTGAGAATTTTTGCATCTGTGTTCATTGGGATATTGGTCTGTAGTTTTCTTTTTTGTTATGTTATTTCCTGGTTTTTGTATTAGGGTGATACTGGCTTCATAGGATGATTTAGGGAGGATTCCTTCCTTCTCTATGTTTTGGAATAGTGTCAATAGGATTGGTTCCAATTCTTCTTTGAATGTCTGATAGAATCCAGCTGTGAATCCATCTAGTCCTGGACATTTTTTTGTTGGTAACTTTTAAATTATCATTTCAGTCTCACTTCTTGTTATTGGTCTGTTCAGAGTTCCTATTTCTTCTTGATTTAATCTAGGTTGGTTGTATAGTTCTAGGAATTTATCTGTCTCCTCAGGGTTTTCTAGTTTCCATGTGTAAAAGTGTTTGTAGTAGCCTTGAATTATCCTTTGTATTTCTGTGGTATCAGTTGTAATACCTCCCGTTTTAATTCTAATGGAGCTTATTTGGATCTTCTGTCTTCTTTTCTTGGTTAATTTCACTAATGGTCTACCAATTTTATTTATATTTTCAAAGAACCAGCTTTTTGTTTAAATTTCATTTAGTTCTGCTCTGATCTTGGTTATTTCTTTTCTTCTGCTGGGTTTGGGTTTGGTTTGTTCTTGTTTCTCTAGCTGCTTGAGGTGTGACCTCAGATTGTCTATTTGTGTTCTTTCAGACTTTTTGATGTAGACATTTAATGCTGTGAACTATTCTCTTAGCACCACCTTTGCTGTAGCCCAGAGGTTTTGATAGATTGTGTCAATATTATCATTCCGTTCAAAAAATTTTTTAATTTCCACTTTTATTTCATTGTTGACCAAATCATTCAGGAGCAGGTTATTTAATTTCCATGTATTTACATGGTTTTAAGCATTCCTTTTGGAGTTGATTTCCAATTTTATTTCACTGTGGTCTGAAATAGTACTTGATATAATTTTGATTTTCTTAAATTTGTTGAGACTTGTTTTGTGCTCTATCATATGGTCTATCTTGGAGAATGTTCCATGTGCTGATATACTGAATGTATAGTCTGCAGTTGTTGGGTAGAATGTTCCGTAAATATCTGTTAAGTCCATTTGTTCTAAGGTATAGTTTAAGTCCATTGTTTCTTTGTTTGACTTTCTGTCTCGATGACCTGTCTAGTGCTGTCAGTGGAGTATTGAAGTCCCCCACTATTATTATGTTGCTGCCTATTTCATTTCTTAGGTCTAGTAGTAATTGTTCCATAAATTTAAAAGCTCCAGTGTAAGGTGCATATATATTTAGGATTGTGATATTTTCCTATTGGACAAGGCTTTTTATCATTATATAATGTCCCTCTTTGTCTTTTTAAACTGCTGTTGCTTTAAAGTTTGTTTTGTCTGATATAAGAATAGCTAATCTGCTCACTTTTGGTATCTATTTGCATGGAATATCTTTTTCTATCCCTTTACCTTAAGTTTATGTAACTCCTTATATGTCATGGGAGGAGTTGCATAAACTTAAGGTAAAGGGATAGAAAAAGACATTCCATGCACTTGTACAGCACTTGTTGGTGAATTCTTATCCATTCTGCTATTCTGTACCTTTTAAGTGGAGCATTTAGGCCATTTACTTTCAAAGTTAGTATTGAGATGTGAGGTACTATTCTATTCACCGTGCTATTTGTTTCCTGAATACTTTTTTTTTTCATTGTGTTGTTGTTGTACAGATTCTGTGACATTTTTGCCTTAAAGAGATTCTATTTTGATGTATCTTGAGGATTTATTTCAAGATTTAGAACTCCTTTTAGCACTTCTTGTAGTGCTAGCTTGGTAGTGGAGAATTCTCTTGGCCCTTGCTTGTCTGAAAAAGACTGTATCTTTCCTTCGTTTTGAAGCTAAGTTTCACTGAATACAATAATTGCCTTTGCTTAAGGAGGCTAACAATAGGACCCCAATTTGTTCTAGCTTGTAGGGTTTCCATTGAGAAATCTGCTGTCAATCTGATAGGTTTTCCTTTATATGTTACCTGATGCTTTTGCCTCACAGCTCTTAAGATTATTTCCTTTGTCTTGACTTTAGATAACCTGATGACTATGTGCCTAGGTGATGATCTTTTTGCAATGAATTTCCCAGGTGTCCTTTAATTTCTTATATTTGGATGTCTAGATCTCTAGTAAGGCCGGGGATGTTTTCCTTGATCATTCCCTCAAATATGTTTTCCAAACTTTTAGATTTCTCTTTTTCCTGAGGAACATCAATTATATATTAGGTTTGGCCATTAAACATAATCCCAAACTTCTTGAAGGCTTTGTTCGTATTTTTTTTCTTTTTTTTTCTTTAATCTGAGATGGAGTCTTGCTCTGTCACCCAGACTGGAGTGCAGTGGCACCATCTTGGTTCACTGCAACCTCCACCTCCCAGGTTCAAGCAATTCTTCTGCCTTAGCCTCCTGACTAGCTGGGATTACAGGCACGTGCCACCATGCCCAGCTAAATTTTTTGTATTTTAATAGAGCCGGGGGTTTCACCATGTTGGCCAGGCTAGTCTCGAACTCCTGACCTCAAGTGATCCACCCATCTCAGCCTCCCAAAGTGCTGGGATTACAGGCATGAGCCACTGCACCTGGCCCATTTTTAAATTTTTTAATTTTTATTTTTTGGCTTTGTTGAATTAGGTTAATTTGAAAGCCTTGTCTTCAAGCACTGAAGTTCTTTCTTCTACTTGTTCAATTCTATTACTGAGACTTTTCAGTGCACTTTACAATTGTCTAAGTGTGTCCTTCATTTCCAGAAGTTGTGACTGTTTTTTATTTATGCTATCTATTTCACTGAAGATTTGTCCATTCATATACTGTATCATTCTTTCGATTTCTTTAAGTTGAACTTTACCCTTTCTCTGGTGTCTCCTTGATCAACTTAATAGTCGACCTTCTCCGTTTTTTTCCTGGCAATTCAGAGATTTTATCTTGGTTTGAATTCATTGCTGGTGAGCTAGTGTGATCTCTTGGGGATGTTAAAGAAACTTGTTTTGTCATATTACCAGAATTGTTTTTCTGGTTCCTTCTCATTTGGGTAGATTATGTCAGAAGGAAGATCTGGGACTCAAGGGCTGATGTTAAAATTCTTTTGTTCCTCGGGGTGCTCCCTTGATGTGGTGCTCTCCCCTTTCCCCTATGGATGGGGTTTCCTGAGAGCCAAGCTTCAGTGATTGTTATTTCTCTTCTGGATCTAGCTACCCAGTGGAGCTACTGGGCTCTGGGCTGGTACTGGGGAGTGTCTGAAGAGTCCTGTGATGTGATCCATTCTCAGCCATGGATACCAGCACCTGCTCTGATGGAGGTAGCAGGGGAGTGAAGTGGACACTGTGAGGGTCCTTGATGGTATTTTTCTTAAGTGTGCTGCTTTTGTGTTGGTTGGCCTCCAGCCAGGAGGTGGCACTTTCAAGAGCACATCAGCTGTGGTAGTATAGAGAGGTAGCAGGGGAGTGAAGTGGACTCTGAGGGTCTTTGGTTGTTTTGTTTGTTTGTTTGTTTTAGACAGAGTCTCACTCTGTTGCCCAGGCTGGAATGCAGTGGCACAATCTGGGCTCACTGCAACATTCCCCTCCTGGTTCAAGCAATTCTCCTGCCTCAGCCTCCCAAGTAGCTGGGACTACAGGCATACACGAACATGCCCGGCTTTAGTAGAGATGGGGTTTTGCCATTTTGGCCAGGCTGGTCTCTAACTCCTGACCTCAAGTGATCCACTGGCCTCAGTATCCCAAAGTGCTGGGATTACAGGCGTGAGCTACCACGCCTATACTGTATTTTTGTTAAGTGCACTGGTTTTGTGTTGGTTGGCCTCCAGCCAGGAGGTGGCACTTTCAAGAGCACATCAGCTGCAGTAGCATAGGGAGGATCAGATGGTGGGTGTGGCTATAGTGCTTCCAAGAGATAACTAACATCTTTTGTCTTCAACTACCTGGGCAGGTAGAGAAAGACCATCAGGTGGGGGCAAGGTTAGGCATGTCTGAGCTCAGACTCTCCTTGGGCAGGGCTTGCTGTGGCTGCTATGGGGGATGGGGTGTGGTTCCCATGCCAACAGAGTTATGTTCCTGGGGGATTATGGCTGTTTCTGTTGCATCACACAGGTCGCCAAGGAAGGAAGGGAAAGCCACAAGCCTCACTCAGCTCCTATGCAGCCCACAGCCCAAAGGGCCAGTCTCACTGCCACCGTATTTCCCCAACAGCATCAAGTTTATTTCCAGGCAACCGGTGGGCAGGGCTAAGAACTTGCCTTGGGCTGCAAGCCTCCCAGCTGAGAAAGCAAACAGACTCACAGTTCCTTAGCTGTCCCACAGAACCTCCAGTGGCAATTCAACTCCTTCAAAGGGTCTGTGGATTCCCTTGGCTTTCCTGACATGTTCCTGTGGTAGTTCTTGGAGCAAAAGTTCACAGTGGGGCTCTCCAAAGACTGCTCTGTCTGTCCGAGCGGGAGCTGCAAGTTCGTCCCACCTCGTGTTTATCATTTTCCCCCCTCTGAAAGGCTCAAGTCTTCAATTCATCTTGAGTTGATTTTTGTATATGATGTAAGGAACAGGTCCAGTTTCAATCTTCTGCACTTGGCTAACCAGTTATCCCAGTACCATTTGTTGAACAGGGAGTCTTTTCCCCATTGCTTATTTTTGTTGAATTTTTTGGAGATCAGATGGTTGTAGGTAGATGGCATTATGTCTGGTCTCTCTATTCTATTCCATTGGTCTATGTATTTGTTTTTTGTACCAGTACCATGCTGTTTTGGTTACTGTAGACTTGTAGTACAGTTTGAAGTCAGGGAACATAATGCCACCAGCTTTGTTCTTTTTGCTCAGGGTTGCTTTGCTATTTGGGCTCTTTTTTGGTTCCATATGCATTTTTAAATAGTTTTTTTTTTAATTCTGTAAAGAATGTCATTGGTCATTTGATAGGAATAGCATTGAATCTATAAATTGCTTTGGGCAGTGTGGTCATTTTAGTAATATTGATTCTTCCTACCCATCAGCATGGAATGTTTTTCCACTTGTTCATGTCATCTCTGGTTTCTTTCAGCAGTGTTTTGTAATTCTTGTTGTAGAGTTCTTTCACCTCCTAGGGTAGCTGTTTTCCTAGGTATTTTTTTCTTTTTGTGACTATTGTGAATGGGATTGAGTTCTTGATTTGGCTCTCAGCTTGGACATTCTTGGTATACAGAAATTCTACTAATTTTTGTATCCATAAACTTTGCTGAAGTTGTTTATCAGATCATGGAGCTTTTGGGAAGAAACTACAGGATTTCCCAAGTATTGAATCATATAATCTGTGAGGAGAGAGAGTTTGATTTTCTCTTTCTATTTAGATGATTTTTATTTCTTTCTCTTTCCTGATTGCACTGGCTAGGAGTTCCAATTTTGTGTTAAATAGGAGTGGTGAGAGTGGGCATCCTTGTCTTCTTCAAGTTCTCAAGGGGAATGCTTCCAGCTTTGGACTATTCAGCATGATGTTGGCTGTGGCTTTGTCATAGATGCTTCTTATTATTTGTAGCTATGTTCCTTCAATGCCTAGTTTGTTGAAAGTTTTTAACAGGAAGGGATGTTGAATTTTATCCAAAGCTTTTTCTGCCTCTATTGAGATGATCCTGTGGTTTTGTGTTTAGTTCTGTTTATGTGATGAATCACATTTATTGATTTGCGTATGTTGGGCCAACTTCATGTCCAAAGGATAAAGCCTACTCGATAGTGATTGATTAGTTTTTGATGTTCTGCTGGATTCAGTTTGCTAGTATTTTGTACCAAATACACTCTTGAACCACAGTACAATAAAAATGTAAATCAATACTAAGGAAATCACTCAAAACCATGCAACTACATGGAATTTAAACAAGGTTTAATTCCTGCTCCTGAATAACTTTTGGGTAAAAAATGAAATTAAGGCAGAAATCAAGAAATTCTTTGAAACCAGTGAGAACAAAGACACAACATACCAGAATCTCTGGGACATAGCTAAGGCAGTGTGAAGAGGGAAGTTTATAGCACTAAACAACCACATCAAAAGGAAAGATCTCGAATTAGCAAATTAACATCACACCTAGAGGAACTAGAGGAACAAGAAAAATACAGCTCCACAGTTGGCATAAGACAGGAAATAACCAAAATATAAGAGCTGAACTGAAGGAAACTGAGATGCCAAAAACAATATAAAGGCAGAGCAAGATGGTAGAATAGAAGTTTCCATTGCTCATCCTCCATGCAAGGACACAAATTTAAGAACTGTCTACACACAAATAAAAGTACCTTCGTAAAAACCCCAAACCTAATGAGCACTCACAGTACCTGGTTTTAACTTCATATCACTTAAACAGGCACTGAAGAAGTAGAAAAAAAAAAAAAAAAGGCTTCAATTGCTGATGCCACTGTTTCCCCCAAACCCCACCCTGGCAGCAGCAGTATGGTGCAGAGAGAGACTTTATGTGCTTGAGAGAGGGAGAGTGTACCAATAATGAGACACTGCATTGAATTCAGTGCCTCCCTGTTATAGCAGGAAGTAAACCAGACCCAACTCAGCTGACATCAACCCATGGAGGGAGTATTTAAACCAGCCCTAGGCAGAGGAGAATTGCCCATCCCAGCAGTCAGAATTTGAGTTTCTGCAAGCCTTGCCACCTCAGGCTGGAGTGCTCTGGGGCTCTAAATAAATTTGAAAGGCAGTCTAGGCCACAAGGACTGCATCCCTAGGCAAGTCCTAATGTTGAACTAGGCCCAGAGCCAGTGGACTGGGGGTTTGGAGGCACACAATTTACTGATCCACCAGCTGGGGCAGCTAAGGGAGTGCTGACATCACCCTTTCCTTAACCCCAAGCTGCACATCTTGCAGCTCCAAAGAGATTCCTTCTTTCTAGTTGAGGAGAGGAGAGGGAATTGTGGGAATAATTGTGTATTGCATCTTGGATACTAGCTGAGCCTCAGTAGGATACAGCAACAGTCAGACTTATGAAGACTCATTTCCAGGCCCTAGATCCTGTTCATTTCTACACACATCCTAAATGAGAAGGGAACCCACTGCCTTGAAGGGAAGAGCCCAGTTCTGGCAACATTCATCACCTGCTAACTGAAGAGCCTTTAGGCCATGAATAACTAGTAGTGATACCCAGGTACTACATGCAGGGTGTTGGGTGAGTCTGAGATTTGCAGGCTTCAGGAGAGACTCGGCACATTGCCAGCTTTAGTGACTGACTATGGAGAGAGACTCCTTCAGCTTGAGAAAAATGGAGGGAACAGTAAAGGGGACTTTGTTTTACACCGTAAGTACTAGCTCTGCCACAAGGGGATAGAGCACTAAGCAGGCTCTTGGGATCCCCAGTTGTAGGTCTTTGCTCTTGGACAGCATTTCTGGACTTGCCCTGGCCCAGAGGGGAGCCCCAAAGGGTGAGTCCTAGTCCAGGCAGCATTCACTACAAGCTGATCAAAGAGCCGTTGGACCTTAACAGAACATCAGCAGTAGCCCAGCAATACTCCCAATGGGCCTATGGTGGGTGGGGGCCATGGGGTAAGAATCCTCTGTCTTTGGAAAGTAGAGAGAAGAGTGGGAAGGTCTGCATCTTGTGGTTTGAGTGCCAGCTCAGCTGCCGTACAATAGAACACCAGGTAGACTTCTAAGCTTTTTGACTCTACTCCTTCTCTCCCAGATGGCATCTTCGGACCCACCTGAGGCCTCAGGGAACTTGTCACCCTGAAGATAAGGATGCAAGCCTGGCTGGCTTTTCAACCTGATGATTGTAGAGCCCCAGGCCCTTGAGCAAACATAAGCCACAGCAAGGGAGTGGTTACAGCAGGCCTTGGGGTAAGACCCAGTGCTGTAGTGACTTCAGCTCTGATCCAGTGCAGTCCTGGTGGTGTTGGCAACAGGGTTGCTTGTGTCACACCACCCCTGCTTCCTGGTGGCTTAGAACTGAAAGAGAGCTTCTGTTTGTTTGGAATAGAGTAAGGGAAGAGAACAAGAGTATCTGCCTAGTAATGAAGAGAATTCTGGATCTTGTCCAAGACCTTGTACCTCTGTAAGTCTATAAGAACTACAGTGTTAATGGTCTTGGGGTGCCCCTGAAAGCAGATACAAATTAGATCACAACATCCGAGTCCTTTTGAACATCTGCAAAGCCTTCTGAAGAAGGATGGGTACTAACAAGCCCAAACTGAGAAAAACACAATAAATACCTAACTCTTCAATGCCCAGACACCAAACAATATCTACAAGCATCAACACCATCCAAGAAAACATGACCTCACCAAATGAACTAAATAAGCCTCTAGGGACCAATCCTGAAGCAACAGAGATATATGACCTTTCAGACAGACAATACAAAATATCAGTTTTGAGGAAACTCGAGGAAATTCAATATAACAAAGAGAAGAAACTTAAGATTCTATCAAATAAATTTAACACAGACATTGAAATAATTAAAAAGAATCAAACAGAAATCCTGGAACTGACAAATGCAATTGGCATACTTAAGAATGCATCAGAATCTTTTAATATGAGGACTATCAAGCAGAAGAAAGAATGTGTGAGCTTAAAGATAGGCTATTTGAAAATACATAGACATAGGAGACACAATAAAAAAAGGTTAAAAAATGAAGCAAGCCTACAGGATTTAAAAATAGCCTCGGGGCAAATCTGAGAATTTAAAGAAGAGGTAGAGAAAAAGATAGGGATGTAAAGAATATTCAAAGGGATAATAACAGAGAACTTCCCAAACCTAGAGAAGGATATCTATATCCAAGTACAAGAAGGTTATAGAACACCAAGCAGATTTAACCCAAAAAAGACTATCTGAAGACATTTCATAATCAAACTCCCAAAGGTTAAAGATAAAGAAAGGATCCTAAAAGCAGCAAGAAAAAAGAAACAAATAACATACAATGCAACTCCTCCAATACATCTGGCAGCAGACTTCTCAGTGGAAACTTTACGGGCCAGCAGAGAATGGCATGACATATTTAAAGTGCTGAAGGAAAAAAAAAAAAAACATTTTACCTTTGAATAGTATATCTGGAAGAAAGAAAAACAATTCTTCAAACATGAAGAAATAAAGACTTTCCCAGACCAACAAAAGCTGAAGGATTTCATCAACACCAGACTCCAAGAAATGCTAAAGGGAGTACTTCAATCAGAAAGAAAAGGACATTCATGAGCATTAAGTAATCACATGAAGGTACAAAACTCACTAGTAATAGTAAGAACTACAGCAAAACCCAGAATATTATAACATTCTAACTGTGGTGTTACAGTGTTATGAGAAAACACAAATCTACAAATCCAATCAAAAAATGGGCAAAATATTTGAATAGACATTTCTTCAAAAAGAAGACAAATTGTGAACAGTTATAGTAAAAAGTTCTCAATATTATTTATTGCCAGGGAAATGCACATCAAAACTACAATGAGATATTATCTCACTCCACTTAAAATGGCTTATATCCAAAAGACAGGCAATAAAAAGTGCTGGTGAGGATGCAGAGAAAAGGGAGCCCTTTACATTGTTGATGGAAATGTAAATTATTACAACCACGAGGGAGAACAGTTTAGAGGGTCCTCAAAAAACTAAAAACAGAGCTACCACTCTATTGTATACCAATGCCACTCCTAGGTATATACTCAAAAGAAAGCAAATCAGTATATGGAAGAGATATCTGCACCACCATGTTTATTGAAGCACTATTCATAATAGCCAAGACTTGGAAGCAACCTAAGAATCCATCAACAAAAGAATGGATAAAGAAAACATGGTACATATACACAACGAATTATTCAGTACTAACAAAGAATGATATCCTGTCACTTGCAACAAAGGAACTTGGAACTGGAGGTTATTATATTAAGTAAAATAAGCCAGGCACCAAAAGACAAATATCACATATTCTACTTATCTGTGGGAGCTAAGAATTAAAACAATTGAACTCATGGAGATAGAAAGTAGAAGGATGATTACCAGAGGCTGGGAAGGGTAGTCAGTGAGGTAGGGGCAGGGAAGTGAAAAGTGAGGATGGTTAATGGATGCAAAAAAGTATTTAGACAGAATAAATAAGACCTGGTATTTGCTAGCACAGCAGGGTGACTATAGCAAAAAATAGTTTAATTGTACATTTAAAAATAACTTAAAAATTATAATTGGATTGTTTAAAACACAAATGATAAATTATTGAGATGATAGATACAATATTTACCCTAATATGATTATTACACATTGTATGCCTTATCAAAAAGGCATACAATGTCCCTTGTAACCCATAAATATATACACTTAGTACATACTCACAAAAATTTAAAATGTAAAATTAATTAAAAAGAATACAAAAGAGTTTGGTTTATTGAGAGAGTAAATAAGATTATAGACTGATAGCTGGACTAATAAAAAAGAGAGAAGATCCAAATAAACACAATCAGAAATGACAAATGGGACATTACCACCAACTGCAACAGAAATACAAAAACCTCTCAGAGACTACTATAAACACTTTTATGCACACAATCTAGAAAACCTAGATGAAATAAAAAAAAATTCTGAAAATATACAAGCTCCCAAGATTGAACCAGGAAGAAACTGAATTCCTGAACGGACCAAAAATGAGTTCTGGAATTGATTCTGTAATCAAAAGCCTACCAACAACAAAAGGCCCAGGACCAGACAGAATCACTACTAAATTTTACCAGATGTATGAAGAAAAGCTGGTATTATTCCTACTAAAACTAGTCCAAAAAATTGAGAAGGAGGGATTCTTTCCTAACTCATTCTATGAGGCCAGCATCATCCTGATACCAAGACCTGGCAGAGACACAACAAAAAAAGAAAACTTGGGCCAGTATTTTTGATAAATATAGATGCAAAAATCCTCAACAAAATACAATTTTATCACATATGCAAGTTATAGCATCCACACCCAGAGTCAGATACTGAACAGTTTCATTATCAGAAGGATCCTTCACGTTTCCTTTTTACAACCATAATTCCCTCACGGCTAATCCTTGCCAATCAGTAATCTGTTGTCTATTTTAAAAATGTTGTCATTTCAAAAGTTATATAAATAAAATCATACAATATTTAACTTTTTGGATTAGCTTTTTTCGCCCAGCATAACTTCCTGAAGATTCATCTAAATAGTAGTGTGAATCAATAGTTCATTCCCTTTTAGTGCTTTTATTATATGGTATGTGTGTTCCATGTTTTTTTGAACATTTACCTGTAGAGATACTTCTATGCTAATGCCAATTTTTTACCTATTATAAGTAAAGCTACTATGAACATTCATGTTCAGGTTTGGGTGTGAATATAAATTTTCATTTATCTAGAAAATGTCCAAGAGGGCGATTGTAGAGCAATATGATAACTGCATGTTTAGTTGAAATTTAAAAAATTCTAAACTTTTTCTAGAGTGGCTGTACAATTTTATATTCCAAGGAGCAAATATATGAGTAATACAGATCCTTTGTTTTCTCATCTGTATTTGTTGTTGTCACTATTTTTTATTTTAGCTATTCTGATAGTTATGCAGTGATATCTCTTTGTGATTTTAACCTGCATTGCTGATCACTAAATGATGTTGAAATCTTTTCATGTGCATATCTGTTATCTGTATACCCTATTTGGTGAAATGTCAGTTAATATATTTTACTCATTATCTAATTTGATTGCCTTTTTTGTTACATTTTGAGTTTTGAGAGTTATTTTTAATATATTCTAGATATCAGTTTATTACTGAATGTGTGCTTTGAAAAATGTCTTCTCTCACTCTTTAATTTGGCTTTTATAGTTTTTACATGTGTTTCAGACAGTGAAAGTTTATAATTTTAAAGAGACAAATGTATCTATTTTCTCTGTATGGATTGGCTTATGATATCAAGTCTATGAACTCTTTGCCTAGACCTAGATTTTAAATATTTACCATTCTTTTACCAAAAAAACATATTTTACATTTAATTCTATTATAGTCATTTTATATGTCAACTTGATTGAACTACAGGGTGCCCAGATATTTGGTTAAACATTATTCTGGATATGTCTGTGGGGGTGTTTTTGTATAAGATCAACATTTGAAACTGTAGCCTGAGTAAATCAGAATGCCCTCTCTAATGTGAATGGATCTCATTCAATCCACTAGAGGCTTGAAAAGAACAAAAAGGTAGAAGTAGGAAGGATTCTCTTTCTCTGACTTTCTTTGAGCTGAGATATCAGTCTTCTCCTGCCTTCAGGCTTGAACCCATACTGGAACTTACACCATCAATTGCTCTGTTTCTTAGACCTTCAGATTCAAACTGGAATTTATAATTGGCTTTATACATATGTATGTGTATGTAAAAGTATATATGTATGTGTATAGCTTATGTATCTATTATACATACATACATATATATAATATTCTTCTGTTTGTTTCTGTGGAGAATACTGTCCAGTGTAAATTCAAAAATTCAATTTGAATTTACTTTTGTGTAAGGTGTGAGGTAGTTTAGATTGAGGTTTCTATGTTTCTTTTTTGTTTAATTGTTTTGCCTACAAATATATATTGCTCAAGCACAACTTGTTGAAAGGGTAATTAATAATCCTTGGCATTGCTTATTCATCTTTGTCAAAAATCATTTGAATTGACATCAGAGGAGCTCCACAAAATGTGATTATAAATAAAAGAAATTAGAGGGAGGAGGTTCCAAGATGGCCGAACAGGAACAGCTCCAGTCTGCAGCTCCCATTGTGAACGATGCAGAAGATGGGTGATTTCTGCATTTCCAACTGAGGTACTGGGTTCATCTCACTGGGGCTTGTCAGAGAGTGGGTGCAGCCCATGGAGCAGGGTGGGGCATCAACTCACCTGGGAAGTGCAAGGGGTCAGGGAATTCCCTTTCCTAGCAAAGGTAAGCCATGACAGAAGGTACCTGGAAATTGGGACACTACCCCCCAATACTGTGCTTTTGCAACAGCCTTAGCAAACGGCACACCAGGAGATTATATCCCGCACATGGCTCAGAGGGTCCCACACCCACGGAGCCTCACTCACTGCTAGCACAGCAGTCTAAGATCGAACTGCAAGGCAGCAGCGAGGCTGGGGGAGGGGCATCCGCCATTGCTGAGGCTTGAGTAGGTAGGTAAACAAAGCATCCAGGAAGCTTGAACTGGGCGGAGCCCACCACAGCTCAAGGAGGCCTGCCTGCCTCTGTGGACTCCACCTCTAGGGGCAGGGCATAGCTGAACAAAAGGCAGCAGAAACTTCTGCAGACTTAAATGTCCCTGTCTGACAGCTTTGAAGAGAGTAGTGGTTCTCCCAGCATGGAGTTTGACATCTGAGAATGGACAGACTGCCTCCTCAAGTGGGTCCCTGAGCCCCGAGTAGCTTAACTGGGAGACACTTCCCAGTAGGGGCTGACTGACACCTCGTACAGCCAGTTGCCCCTCTGAGATGAAGCTTCCAGAGGAAGGATCAGGCAGCAACATCTGCTGTTCTGCAATATTTGCTGTTCTGCAGCCTCCGCTGGTGATACCCAGGCAAACAAGGTCTGGAGTGGACCTCCAGCAAACTCCAACAGACCTGCAGCTGAGGGTCCTGACTGTTAGAAGGAAAACTAACAAACAGAAAGGATATCCACACCAAAACCCTGTCTGTATGTAACCATCATCAAAGACCAAAGGTAGATAAAACCACAAAGATGGGGAGAAACCAGAGCAGAAAAACTGAAAATTCTAAAAATCAGAGTGCCTCTTCTCCTCCAAAGGAATGCAGCTCCTGACCAGCAATGGAACAAAGCTGGATGGACAATGAATTTGACAAGTTGAGAGAAGAAGGCTTCAGACGATCAGTAATAACAAACTTCTCTGAGCTAAAGGAGGATGATCGAACCCATTGCAAAGAAGTTAAAAACCTTGAAAAAAGATTAGACGAATGGCTAACTAGAATAAACAGTGTAGAGAAGTCCTTAAATGGCCTGATGGAGCTGAAAACCATGGCACGAGAACTACGTGACACATGCATGAGCTTCAGTAGCCGATTTGATCAAGTGGAAGAAACGGTACCAGTGATTGAAGATCAAATGAATGAAATTAAGTGAGAAGAGAAGTTTAGAGAAAAAAGAGTAAAAAGAAATGAACAAAGCCTCCAAGAAATATGGGACTATGTGAAAAGACCAAATCTACATCTGATTGGTGTACCTGAAAGTGACGGGGAGAATGGAACCAAGTTGGAAAACACTCTTCAGGATATTATCCAGGAGAACTTCCCCAACCTAGTGAGGCAGGCCAACATTCAAATTCAGGAAATACAGAGAACACCACAAAGATACTCCTCAAGAGGAGCAACTCCAACACACATAATTGTCAGATTCACCAGATGAAATGAAGGAAAAAATGTTAAGGGGAGCCAGAGAGAAACCTCGGGCTACCCACAAAGGGAAGCCCATCAGACTAACAACAGATCTCTTGGCAGAAGAGAGTGGGGGCCAATATTCAACATTCTTAAAGTAAAGAATTTTCAACCCAGAATTTCATATTCGCCAAACTAAGCTTCATAAGTGAAGGAGAAATAAAATCCTTTACAGACAAATAAGTGCTGAGAGATTTTGTCACCACCAGACCTGCCTTACAAGAGCTCCTGAAGGAAGCACTAAACTTGGAAAACTGGTACAGTGGCCTGTACCAGCCACTGCAAAAACATGCCAAATTGTAAAGACCATCAATGCTAGGAAGAAACTGCATCAACTAATGAGCAAAACAACCAGCTAACATCATAATGACAAGATCAAATTCACATATAACAATATTAACCTTAAATGTGAATGGGCTAAATGCTCCAATTAAAAGACACAGACTGGCAAACTGGATAAAGAGTCAAGACCTATCAGCGTGCTATATTCAGGAGACCCATCTCACATGCAGAGATACACATAAGCTCAAAATACAGCAATCAAAATAACAAAGATCAAAAGAGACAAAGAAGGCCATTACATAATGGTAAAGGGATCAATTCAACAAGAAGAGGTAACTATCCTAAATATATATGCACCCAATACAGGAGCACCCAGATTCATAAAGCAAGTCCTTAGAGACTACAAACAGACTTAGACTCCCACACAATAATAATGGGAGACTTTAACACCTCACTGTCAACATTACACAGATCAATGAGACAGAAAGTTAACAAGGATATCCAGGAATTGAACTCGACTCTGCACTAAGTAGACCTAATAGACATCTACAGAACTCTCCACCCCAAATCAACAGAATATACATTCTTCTCAGCACCACATCACACTTATTCCAAAATTGACCATATAGTTGGAAGTAAAGCACTCCTCAACAAATGTAAAAGAACAGAAATTATAACAAACTGTCTCTCAGACCACAGTGCAATCAAACTAGAACTCAGAATTAAGAAACTCACTCAAAACCGCTCAACTACCTGGAAACTGAACAACCTGCTCCTGAATGACTACTGCGTACATAACGAAATGAAGGCAGAAATAAAGATGTTCTTTGAAACCAATGAGAACAAAGACACAACATACCAGAATCTCTGAGACATATTTAAAGCAGTGTGTAGAGGAAAATTTATAGCACTAAATGCCCACAAGAGAAAGCAGGAAAGATCTAAAATTGACTCCCTAACATCACAATTAAAAGAACCAGAGAAGCAAGAGCAAGCACATTCAAAAGCTAGCAGAAGGCAAGAAATAACTGAGATCAGAGCAGAACTGAAGGAGATAGAGACCCAAAAAACCCTTCAAAAAATCGATGAATCCAGGAGCTGCTTTTTTGAGAAGATCAATAAAATTGATAGACTGCTAGCAAGATTAATAAAGAAGAAAAGAGAGAAGAACCAAATAGATGCAATACAAAATGATAAAGGGGATATCACCACCGATCCCACAGAAATACAAACTACCATCAGAGAATACTATAAACACCTCTATGCAAATAAACTAGAAAATCTAGAAAAAACGGATAAACTCCTGGACACATATACCCTCCCAAGACTAAACCAGGAGGAAGTTTAATCCCTGAAGAGACCAATAACAGGTTCTGAAATTGAGGCAATAATAAATAGCCTACAAACCAAAAAAAAGTCCAAGACCAGATGGATTCACAGCCGAATTCTACCAGAAGTACAAAGAGGAGCTGGTACCATTTCTTCTGAAACTATTCCAATCAATAGAAAAAGAGGGAATCCTCCCTAATTCATTTTATGAGGCCAACATCATCCTGATACCAAAGCCTGGCAGAGACATACACACAAAAAAGAGAATTTTAGACCAATAGCCCTGATGAACATCAATGCAAAAATCCTCAGTAAAATACTGGCAAACCGAATCCAGCAGCACATCAAAAACTTATCCACCATGATCAAGTGGGCTTTATCCCTGTGATGCAAGACTGGTTCAACATACGCAAATCAATAAACGTAATCCAGCATATAAACACAACCAAAGACAAAAACCACATGATTATATCAATAGATGCAGAAAAGGCCTTTGGCAAAATTCAACAGCCCTTTATGCTAAAAACTCTCAATAAATTAGGTATTGATGAGACATATCTCAAAATAATAAGAGCTATTTATGAAAAACCCACAACCAATATCACACTAAATAGGCAAAAACTGGAAGCATTCCCTTTGAAAACTGGCACAAGACAGGGATGCCCTCTCTCACCACTCCTGTTCAACATAGTGTTGGAAGTTCTGGCCAGGGCAGTCAGGCAAGAGAAAGAAATAAAGGGTATTCAATTAGGAAAAGAGGAAGTCAAATTGTCCCTGTTTGCAGATGACATGATTGTATATTTAGAAAACCCTATCGTCTCAGCCCAAAATCTCCTTAAGCTGATAAGCAACTTCAGCAAAGTCTCAGGATACAAAATCAATGTGCAAAAATCACAAGCATTCCTATACACAAATAACAGACAAACAGAGAGCCAAATCATGATTGAAATTCACAATTGCTTCAAAGAGAATAAAATACCTAGGAATTCAACTTATAAAGGATGTGAAGGACTTCTTCAAGGAGAACTACAAACCACTGCTCAATGAAATAAAAGAGGACACAAACAAATGGAAGAACATTTCGTGCTCATGGGTAGGAAGAATCAATATTATGAAAATGGCCATATTTCCCAAGGTAATTTATAGATTCAATACCATCCTCATCAGGCTACCAATGACTTTCTTCACAGAATTGGAAAAAACTACTTTAAAGTTCATATGGAAGCAAAAAAGAGCTCACATTGCCAAGACAATCCAAAGCCAAAAGAACAAAGCTGGAGGCATCACACTACGTGACTTCAAACTATACCACAAGGCTACAGTAACCAAAACAGCATGGTACTGGTACAAAAACAGAGATATAGACCAATGGAACAGAATAGAGCCCTCGGAAATAATACTACACATCTATAACCATCTGATCTTTGACAATGCTGACAAAAACAAGAAATGGGGAAAGGATTCCCTATTTAATAAATGGTGCTGGGAAAACTGGTTAGCCATATGTAGAAAGCTGAAACTGGATCCCTTCCTTACACCTTATACAAAAATTAATTCAAGATGGATTAAAGACTTAAATGTTAGATGTAAAACCATAAAAATCCTAGAAGAAAGCCTAGGCAATACCATTCAGGCCATAGGCATGGGCAAGGACTTCATGATTAAAGCATCAAAAGCAATGGCAACAAAAGCCAAAATTGACAAATGAGATCTAATAAAACTAAAGAGCTTCTGCACAGCAAAAGAAATTACCATCAGAGTGAACAGGCAACCTACAGAATGGGAGAAAATTTTTGCAAACTACTCATCTGACAAAGGGCTAATATCCAGAATCTACAAAGAACTTAAACAAATTTACAAGAAAAAAATCAAACAACCCCATCAAAAAGTGGGCGAAGGATATGAACAAATACTTCTCAAAAGAAGACATTTATGTAGCCAACAGAAAAATGAAAAAAATGCTGATCATCACTGGCCGTCAGAGAAATGCAAATCAAAACCATAATGAGATACCATCTCACACCAGTTAGAATGGCAGTCATTAAAAAGTCAAGAAACAACAGGTGCTGGAGAGGATGTGGAGAAATAGGAACACTTTTACACTGTTGGTGGGACTGTAAACTAGTTCAACCATTGCGGATGACAGTGTGGCAATCCCTCAAGGATCTAGAACTAGAAATACCATTTGACCCAGCAATCCCATTACCGGGCATATACCCAAAGGATTATAAGTCGTACTGCTATAAAGACACATGCACACGTATGTTTATTGTGGCACTATTCACAATAGCAAAGACTTGGAACCAACCAAATGTCCATCAATGGTAGACTGGATACAGAAAATGTGGCACATATACACCATGGAATACTATGCAGCCATAAAAAAGGATGAGTTCATGTCCTTTGTATGGACATGAATGAAGCTAGAAACCATCATTCTGAGCAAACTATCACAAGGACAGAAAACCAAACACCGAGTGTTCTCACTCATAGGTGGGAATTGAACAATGAGAACACTTGGACACAGGATGGGGAACATCACACACCTGGGCCTATTGTGGGGTTAGGGGAGGGGGGAGGGATAGCAGTAGGAGATATACCTAATGTAAATGACTAGTTAACGGGTGCAGCACACCAACATGGCACATGTATATATATGTAACAAACCTGCACGTTGTGCACAGGTACCCTAGAATTTAAAGTATAATAAAAAATTTAAAAAAAAAAGAAATTGGAACACTGGCCAAAAATAAAGTAAATATCAACATTTAAGGACTCTGGAAATCATCCAAAGGCTTGCAACAATCCAAGGACTATTTATTTAAGAAAATATTTAATCTCAATAAGAACATTAAGTTTTATGGCATTTTAACTTCTTATATTCCAAATACACTGTCTCTAGCTCTGCAGTTGCCTTGTAAATAATAGCTCCACCGTCATGGAAAAACCCAGCAACCTATGAGCCATTGGAGGGGAAAAATAAGTTCAGAGCTCCCCCAACAACAACATTCTCAAAAAATAGTCATAATTTGATCTTTCTGGAAGTTCTCTGAAAACTCTTATTTACAGACAGAGACTCTAATGGTCACAAGTGACAAAGAATACAAACCCTACCAAATCAGTTCGAGAAAGTCACTAAACAAACAGCAACAATAAAAAAAACAAGCAGCAACAACACTAAATCCTCAGCAAGAGAGGAATCTGAATTCCAGAATTGCCAAATGATTTTTTTTAAATATCCAGTTTCAAAAACAAATTACAACATACACAGAGAAACAAGCACAGGAAAAAACAGTGAATGGAAAATATCCTTAAGGATGTAGACTTACTAGAGAGACATTAAATCAGCTATTTTAAATATATTCAAAGAACTTAAAAAAAGCATAAATATATAAAGAAAACTATGATACCAATTTCCCAACAAATTAGAATATCAATACACAGAAATTATATTTTTAAAAAGTACCAAATATAAATTTTTGAGTTAAAAAGTACACCAATTGGATGGAAAAATTTACTGGAGTTGCTCAACAGGAAATTTGAGCTGAAAAAATAATAGAGAATTTTAAGATAGATCCATTGAGATTGTTTAGTATGAACAACAGAAAGAGAAAATAATGAAGACAAATTAATAGGACCTGAGAGATCTGTCAGACATTAGCAAGCACATCAACAAACATAAAATGAGAATCATAGAAGAAAAGAAGAGAAGAAAAAGTGAAGAAAAAATATTTAAAGAAATAGTGGATTAAAACTACACAAAGTTATGGTAAACATCCATTCACATATTCAAGAAGCTCAATAAACTCCCATATAGGATAAAATAAGACATTCACAGCTAGACATATCAAAATCCAACTGTCAAGAAACAAAGGCAAAGATTTTGTCTTGAAAGCAGCAAGTGAAAAGCAGCTCATCACAAACACAGAACCCCAAATAAGATTAACAGCTGATATTTTCAGCAAAAATAATGCAAGCCAGAAGTCAGTGATATAACATACTCAAAGTGATGGAAGAAAATGACTGTCAACCAAGAATCCTATATCCAAAATATTTTCCTGCAAAAGTTAAGGAAAAGCTGAGACATTCCTAGATAAATATAAGCCAACAAAATTTATTGCTGTTAGATGTATCCCACAAGAAGTACTAATAGATGTCCTTAGGATTTAAATGAAAGGACACGTGATATTAACTGAAACCTACATACAGAAATAAAGAGCACCATTTAAGGTAACTACATAGGTAAATATAAAGAGTATAATTGTATATTTTATTTTTAACTCTCTTCTCTCTGACTTAAAAGACAAAGGCATTAAGCAAGAAGTGTAAAAGTGTTTATAGGTATATACTATATAAAGACGTAATTTGTATAATCATCATAGCACAAAGTAGTGAGGAAGAAATAAAATCATAACAGCAAAGTTGATACTGATAAAATATATATTTTTAAAATTCATATCCAAATTATTAATTTAATTTGGTATTGCTACATATATATAACTTTAAATATATATAGTTTTAAGTTAAGATATTAATTGCAATCCACAGGGAAAGTACTTTTTTAAAAGTCTCAAAAATGTAGTAAAAAAATGGTTCACCATATAACATCAATTTAGCAAAAAGAAATAGCAATAAATGAATAAATAAAAAGCTATGACATATAGAAACAAATAACAAAATTGCTATTTACTTTAGTTATCAGTAATAACTTAAACATACTGAAAATGGATGAAACACACCATTAACAAGAGATTGGCAAAATGGATTAAAAACTATGACCTAATAACATGTCTATAAGATACACAATTTAGATTCAAAGACACAATAAATTGGAAGTAAGAGAATGAAATGATATACTATGTAAATGCTAAGCAAAAGAGAGATTGGGTGGTTAAGACTAATAAATAAATTACTCTTTATACAAAAGTTGTTACTAAAAACAAAGAAGGATTTTTTGTAATGACAAAAAGATCAGTCTATCAAGAGTAAATAACACTTATAAACATATATGCACCTAAAAACAGAGCCCCCAAACCCATGAAATAAAGACTGACCAAATTTAAGAGAAATACACAATTCAATAATAATAATTGGTGATATCAATACCCCATTTCAAATCCAAAACCGTACAGAAGATAATCAAGAAAAGAGAAGATTTGAGCAACACTCCAAACCAACTGGACTTAGCAGACACTTATAGAAATCTCCACCCAACAACAGCAGAATACCCATATTTCTCAAGTGCACATGAAACACTCTCAGAATAGTCCATATGTTAGGACATAAAACAAGTCCCTATATATTTGAAAGGATTGAAAACATATCAATATGCTCTCCGACCACAGCAAAACAAATTAGAAGTCAATAAAAGAAGGACATTTGTAGAAACTAAGCAATATATTCTTTAATAAATAATGAGGCCAAGAAAGAAATCTCTTAAGGAAATTAGAAAATACAACACACCAAATTGTATTAGATGCAGTTAAAGCAGTGTTAAAGTGAAATTTTCTGTTGTAAATACCTACATTGAAAAATAAGACTTGGAACCAACCCAAATGTCCATCAATGATAGACTGGATTAAGAAAATGTGGCACATATACACCATGGAATACTATGCAGCCATTAAAAATGATGAGTTCATGTCCTTTGCAGGGACATGGATGAAGTTGGAAACCATCATTCTCAGCGAACTATGGCAAGGACAAAAAACCAAACACTGCATGTTCTCACTTATAGGTGGGAATTCAACAATGAGAACACTTGGACACAGGAAAGGGAACATCACACACCGGGGCCTGTTGTAGGGTGGGGGGGCGGAGGGGGGAGGGTAGCATTAGGAGATATACCTAAAGTAAATGTCGAGTTAATGGGTGTAGCACACCAACATGGCACATGTATACATATGTAACAAACCGGCACATTGTGCACATGTACCCTAGAACTTAAAGTATAATACAAAAATATATATATATAAAAAAATAAGAAATGCCCCCAAACAATAACGTAATTATCTACCTTAGAAAACTATAAGAAACACAAACTGAAATAAAAGCAAGCAGAATGAAATAAATTTAAAATGAATAAGGATAATAAATGAAATAGAAAACAGGAAAACAATAAAGAAACTCAATGAACACAAAAGCTGTACTTTTTTGAAAGATCAATCAAGATGACAAAACTTTAGCTAGTAAAAAGAAAAAGACTAGGGAAAAAAAAACGATTAAGTTACTAATACCAGGAAAGAAAGAGGGAATATTATTACTGACTTTATAGGAATAAAATAGGATTATAAGGAATACTACACAGAACTGTATGTCAAATATTAAACAACCTGGATAAAATAGACAAATTTATAGAAATAAACAAACTTTAAAAGCTGACTCAAGAAGAAATAGAAAATCCAAATAGAACTACAAGTAAAGAAATAAAATTAATAATTGTAAAACTTCTCACGAAGGAAAGCCCAGGCCCAGGTAGCTTCACTGGTGAATTCTACCAAACACTCAAAAAAAAAAATTATTACCAGTATATTACAATATCTTCCAAAAAAGAGAATAAGAAGGAATATGTTTCAATATATTGTATGAGGTGAACATATACTTACACTAAAACCAGACAAAAAAGTTATAGGAAAAAAATAGACATTAATATTACTTAAGAATATGGATGCAAAAAAAAAAAAAAAAAAACTCAATAAGACATTTACAAACTCAATCCAGGGATAAATGAAAAGTATTATAAACCTGAACCAGTGATATTTTTGTCAAGTATGCACAGTTTATTTAACATTTAAAAAGCAATCAATGTAATCAAATACATAATCATATTATAGACAGGTTTATATTCATATGCCTAAGGGATACATAAAAAGCTATTAGACTTAATAAAAGACTTTAGCAGAAGGACATGAGCAAAATGACACCCTAGGGATCTCCAAGCTCTCATTCCCTGACAAAAACATCAAGAAAACAACCAGAAGCTGTTAGAACCAATATCGTAAGAGCTCTTAAAAACAATCAGTGCTTATAGCACCCAAGCAAACACCCAATCAAGAAAAAAGCTATCTCCAAAATGGCAAAAGATGTGTGTGGTGTCTTCATTCCCCCTTGTCTCACTATCTCCCCAGCATGATGGCAGTCTTGGTCTTGAGCAGCAGCCACTAGGTTCCCCTCAAAGTGGAGGGAACAGAGCAGACCTTATTTGCAAATTATTATGTACATCTGTTCAAACCTGGATGGGGGATACTTGAAGGACTATTACATTCATCTCTGTCTCATTTAACTAGGAACACAGATGGGGAAAGTGGCAGGCACTACTTATAAAGATACCAGGGGACAACAAACCACAGATGCCTGGGGCAAGAGATTCTGGGTGGGGACATACAGTAGACCATCTAAGTCATGGAGAACAAGCTGGGGTAATACATTTTTTGGGAAATTAGGACATTACAAAGCAGCTGCATATGTGGGATAATTTAGAAAGCCACATGTATGCTGCAGCAAAATGGATGGTCTGAAAAATGCTGAGAAGCCTTCAGCCTTCACCTTAGGCTAATCGCTAGGCTCAGAGGAAGCTGAGCTAATTGGTAAAGAATTGACAAAATCTAGGAGAGATAGTTTTCGTGTGTGTGTGTGTGTGTTTCAGCTTCTGGCATCCAAGGAAATCTCTGTAAAAACATTAACTGAACATGAGCTAAAGAAGCAGAGATTTCAGTAAGCACACGTAACAAGAAATAGTGTTTGCATAAATAATTTAGAAAAGTTTCAAAACAAATAAACTACCACAGTCTTCAACAATTTCTAAAAATCTAGCAAATCCTGGTGTCATGAACTGAATGTTTGTGGCCCCCCAAATTCATATGATAAAGCCCTACCCGTACCCACAGTGTGATGGTGTTTGGAGATGGGTCCTCTAGAAGGTGACTAGACCTATATAAGGTCATGATAGTAAAGCCTTCATATGGGATTACTGGCCTTAGAAAAAGAGAAAGAGAGATACCTCTCAACGAGCATTTACCAAGTAAAGGGTGTGTGAGGATACAGCAAAAAGGCTGCTGTCTGCAACCCAAGGAAACAGAGCACTCACTAGACACTGACCCTTCTTGTACCTTGAACTTGGACTTCCTAGCTTCCATAACTGAGAGAAATAAATTCCTGCTATTTAAGCGACTCAGTCTATGATATTTTGTCATAGCAGCCTCAGCTGACTAAGACACCTGGAAAAGGGGACAACCGAATTGCCAGAGTTGCCACATTACAATAACCAAATGCCCAGTTTTGAAGAACAAAAAATCACAGAACATGCAAAGAAACAGGAAAAAAACAACACATTCAATAAAATAAGGTAAATTGACAGGCACTAACCATAAAGAAGCACAGACACTGGATTTACTAGACAAATACTTTAAAGGGGCAACACAAAGTATTTTCCTCTGCTGCTCAGGTATTTTTCTTAAATGCATGTGCTGATAAATGCACAGCTGAAGATTCAAGGGACTTTTCTGGAGGGCTGTAGAGCTCTCTCTCTCTCTCTCTCCGCAGCTCTCCTACCCAATGTGGTGCTCTGCCCTGCTATTTCTCACCTCGTTGCACACCCTGGAATCCCGGCACTGTCTCCTTAACTCAGGAAGGCCAATGAGCTTCACCTGGGTTTCCCCTTCTTAAGCTGTGGCCTGAAATGCCTGTACAGGAAGTAAGGCCAAGCAACCCCAGTTGTGCTGTGCTTCCTGAGGTCTGCTAGCCAAACACCCTTGTTTTATATCTTCTGTCTGGTTTGTGTTGTTGTTTGTTCAGGTAGGAGAGTAAATCCAGTCCCTATTTTTTTATCTTGGACAGAAGTGGAAGTTCATGTCTTATCTTTTTACTTTATTTATGATATCTTATGTGGAAAGTTTAAATTTTCAATCACTCAACTTATCAATCTTTTACTCTATAGCTTTTTATGAGGCTTTATGTCAATTTAAGGATATGTATCTATTTAATTTAAGAAATGTGTCTATTTAAGAAGACCTTCTCCAATGTTATGAATATATTTGCATATATTTTATTTAATAGCTTTAGAGTGCACATGGGCACAATATAAATAAAATATTTTTGTTAGAGAGTTTTTTATCCTCTTTGGTTTTATTTTCTATAACTCTTTTGAGGTTGTGAACCACAAAATAAATAGTCAATTGTCTTCAAATTTTGTGTTGTATAGATTTTTCCCCATTGATCTAAAATGCTATATTTGTTATAGACTGAATGTCCATATTTTTATTTTTAAAATGTTTTGTTTTGTTGACCTATTTGTATATTCCAGTCATTCTCTCTGTTTTCAGTTATGTTTAGCTGTGCCATTCTTGAGCATTATATTTTCCAGATCAATTGCATAATTATTTTCTCCAGTTGATCAAGGCTTTTTTAGAATTTTGATTGAGATAGCATTGAATTCATAGGCTAAGTTGGGAAGACTCAACATCTTTAAAACAGTGAACTTTCCCATCCAAGAATGTGCCATATGTCCATTTATTTGGGTCTTCTTTCATGCTTTTTAGAAATGTTTTATAGATTATTATTAATCATTGTGAGTTTCACGTGAAGTTTGTTTCAGGTTTTATAGATTTTGTTGCTGCTATAATTGAGACTTTTTTCCTATTTCATTTTCTAATTGTGTATTATTGATAATGGTGTAGGAAATTCGTCACTTTTTCTACTCCTGGATTTTGTTGGATTGGTCTTATTTTTCTTTGTCCTATTTCCCCCCTGTAGTGTGTGTGTGTGTGTGTGTGTGTGTGTGTGTGTGTTTGTGTGTGTGTGTTGGGAGGGCCTTAACTGTATGCTCACCTGTGACTGTAAGGCTCCTTGCCAGCCTGTCTGTGAAGCACTTCTGTGTGCTATTCTGTGCACAGGGAGGGCAGGCTGTGCCAGCAGCAGAAGTGACACCTCGGGGTAACAGCTTGCATCTGGGCAGGTGCACCCATGGCTCCTGCCCCAAGATGGAAGCCTCTAAGGATTCCAGTTGGCATGAGAGAGAGGAGAGGTGAGGTGGAAATGCCCTTTCAGTGGCAGAACCCCCTCATGTATGCTCCAGGCTCCCAACACCCGGTCCACTGCCCCCCGACGCCCCAACTCCCTGCCGGCAGCCATGGGCTCTGGGCCATCTTTTCTAAATATCTTTCTTGCTCGTATTTCAGGAAGTGGCTTCTTCCTTCTGCACTCTTCCATCTATCTCCTATTTTTCATGGATTCCTCGTGATTTTTTGTTCACAGAAAGTGCCCCACTTGTTTTCTAGTGTTACAAAATTAACTTTCTATTAATGCCATTTCTAGGGAATTGGAATAGGAGCAAGTAGGTAAAGGATGTTCTCAGCCCCATTCACTGGATTGCTTTTCAACAAGATCCCACATAGTGCTCTAGTTCCACGTTTTACCCCATTGCCTACCTGTTGGTACTCACACCTGGGCCATGCCTACTGCCCACCCCACAGCTCTTGTCCCACTAAAGTGCCCAATGTTGGAGGAGAACATCCCCAGAACTCAGAACCTTGTTCTCTTGAAGCTTCTCTGCCTTCCCGTTTTTGGCTCAGCCTGGTGCTTTTTAACCTGCTGTGCATGTTAGGTACTTTTTGAGGGGATGTGTAAAAGATGTTTCTAAAAGTGCCAGCTGTATGAATGAATTGGGATGGTGTTACCTCTGCTGAGTGCTGTGCTGTGATCCACTTTCTACTACACAGTTAGATCCTAAAAAAGGGCTAGTTCCAGATGACAGTTACATTTTTTAATGAAAATCTTCACACTAGGTGTATTAGTCCATTCTCACACTACTATAAAGAAATACCTGAGACTGGGCAATTTATAAAGAGATTTAATTGGCTCAGAGTTCCACAGGCCATATAGGAAGCATAGCAGCATCTGCTTCTGGGGAGGCCTCAGGGAGCTTTTACTTACGGTGGAAGGCAAAGCGGGAGCAGGCCTCTTACATGGCAGAAGCAGCACCGAGAGAGAGCGGGGAGGTGCTACATATTTTTAAAGAACCAGATCTCATGAGAACTCATTCACTATACAGTGCCAACAGGGACGGTGCTAAACCCTTCATGAGAACTCCACCCCAATGAGCCAATCACCTCTCACCAGACCCCACCTCCAACAGTGGAGATTACAATTGGACATGAGATTTGGGTGGGGACACAGATCCAAATGATATCAGTGTGTTCACCTGTTTTTGTTTTGCTGTAAAGGAATACCTGAGACTGGTAATTTATAAAGAAAATAGGTTTATTTGGCTCATGGTTCTACAGGCTTTACAGGAAGTATGGTACCAGCATCTGCTCAGCTTCTGGTGAAGCCTCAGGAAGCTTCCAATCATGGCAGAAGGCAAAGTGGGAGCAAGCACATCACATGGCAAGAGCAGGAGCAAGATTCAGGTTGCAAGGAGGTCCTAGGCTCTTTGAAACAACTAGAGCTTGCATGAACTCAGAGCAAGAACTCACTCATTACTGCAGGGAGGGAAACAAGCTATTCATGAGAGATCTGCCCCCATGACCTAAACACCTCCCACCAGGTCCCATCTCCAACACTAGGGATACATTTCAATATGAGATTTAGAGGGAACGCACATCCCAATCCTATCACTAGAGAAATCAAACAAAATTGTATAATAAATCCTTATATATCCATCACTCATCTTCAACAATTAACATTTTGCCTCTCTTGTTCCATCTATACTTTCTCCCACCCCCATCTCTTCACTCAATGGGTTATTTTTATTATCATTATTACAGTTTTTTTTTACTTTAGGTAAAATGTATATATATGCAAACCTTAGCCATAAAATTTTGACACACACATATACCTGTGTAACTTAAACTCCTCACAATTTGGAACATTTACATTCTTTATAGAAAGTTTTCTCCTATTCCTTTCTACTCAATCCCTCAATCTCACAAGGCAATCACTGTTCTAATTATTTTTACCCCATATTAGTTTTGCCTGTTCTTGAGCTTCATATGCTTCTTTTGACCAGCAGTCTGTGAGATTCATCTATGTCAGTGTGTCAGTAGTTTGTTTCTCTTCGTTCCTGAGAAGTCTGTATGAATATACCGTAATTTGTCTACCTTCCTTTGATGGGCATGTTTTTTCCATGTTTTGGCTATTACATTTATCTACTCATCTTTGTATGGACATAAATTTTCATTTTTCTTAGATGAACCTGTAGGAATGAAGTGACAAGGTCAAAAAGTGGGTGCATGTTTACATGATATAAAAGTATAAGCCATTGTCTTACACTGTAGGATTTTCTTATAAATCATATCATTTCACATTCCCATGAGGAGCATGTAAGGGTTCTGGCTACTCCACATTCTTGCCAACATTTAGTGCTGTCACTCGTTTTGGTTTTAGACATTCTAGTGCTTAAAGTGTGCTACCTTGTGGTTTTATCTTAAATTTCGCTAATGACTAATAATGTTAAGAACCTTTCCATGTGTTTATTGACCATTCATATATCTTCATTTGTAGAGTGTCCAAATGTTTTGCCATTTTTAATGTGACAGTTTTATATTACTGAGTTGTTTGAGTTCCTTATATATTCTTGAAATTCCTTGTTAGAGATATTTTTTGTGAATATTTTATCTTTTAGGCTTGTCATTCCATTTTCCTAATGGTATCATTTCTGTGAAGTCTAATTAATCATCTTTTTTCTTTTGTGGTTATCAATTTCTAAGCCTACTTAAAAAATATCTGCTTATCCCAAGCCACCAAGATATTTTTTCTTGCTTTCTTCTAAAATCTTTATAGTTTTAGCTTTTATGTTTAGGTCTATGATCCCTCTTAAGTTAATTTCTGTATATGGTGTGTAGAAGAAGATGGAAATTTTTTTCTCTCTCCTTTATTCAGTTGTTATAGCACCAATTGTTTAAAAGACTTTACTCATTGACTTGCTTTCATGTGTCTGTTCAAAATCAATTGACTCTATTAACATGGATCTCTTTGGCCTTTGTATGCCCCACTGATCTTTTCATCTGTTCTTATGTCAATACCACACTGTATCTAATACTTTAGCTTTCTAAGAAGTCTTGAGGTCAGGTAACATCACTTCTACCAACTTACATTTGAGCTTATACCTTACCCCACCCTGCTGTTCATTTCCTAGTATCAATCCTTCCTTCCTTTCTTCATTTACTTAACACTTATGGAGTGTCTAATATTTGCAAGGAGTTTTGAATACACCCATAGTGAACAAAACAGATGAAATCTTCATCTTCCTGGAACTTACATTTCAATATCATCTTCTACTCCTGACACCTCACACTCACACTCAGGCTAAGCTGGGAGCAGTGTCTGACAGTGCTCTTCTGCTTCACTCAGCCTCCCCGGCAGGCCATAGTTTCTGTGTGCTGACAACCGCTCTGACACATACGCATGCACACATGCACACAGCCAGCTCACCTCAGCCTGTAGGCTCTAGCAGACACCCAGCCCTGGGGCAGGGCCCCTGGTTTCCTCCAGCCCAGCATCAGGACACCATGCCTATCTTAGCTGAGCCACCATTTCCTTCCCCCTCTGGCTGCCCCAGGCCCATCCACACTTCCAGACCCCCGACTCCACCCTTCTTCACGAGCCTCTTAATACAGGAGCCTTCCTTACTGAGGAGATCTGGCTCTCCCAGGTGAAATTTCTCAAGCTCTGCAGCTATGGACTTGGGTCAGCCAGAAAGAAAAACCCAGCAAACTCTGCCAAATTAACAATTTTTCTACTGCCAGCCCTCACTGTGATCTCATCTTGGGTGTGAAACCTCCAGCCGCAGTGAGGCTGTCCACACAGCAGGTAACTCTGATAGAGGCCTGATTGCCGGGTGGAGGCTCCACAGCTCTGAGGTATGAGACAAGTCCCTCTCCTCATTTTCAAGTAGGACCACAGGAATCTTTGTGGCAGGGTTTTTAACACCTTTCAATTTTTCGCAGCATGAGCTCCAACAGTTCTATTCAATACTAACCCCCAAAGCTGATATTGCTGCTTAGATGCTTTCCTATTGCTTGGTATTTATTGGAATTAGGAAATATTTTTACCATCCTCCCTATAGAAAGCACTTAAAATTATGTAAAGATCATTTTTGAAAAAAAATTATACATGCTTATTGTGAAAGGCATTTAAAATGCATGAAAGTATAAGGAAGGAAGGCAAAAATGACCCCTAACTCCTCCCCTGCCTCCAGGATAAGCACTGTTGGAAGATGGAGAGAGTGCTCCCACCTGCTCCGCGCCTGGCTGTGCCTGGAGCAGGTCTCAGGAGCCGGACCCTCATCCGTGCCATGCCACTTACTGACCTGCCTGTGACGTCAGTTCTTTTCCACCAACAATGCTCCCTGACAAATACATCAAGATGCAAGAAACGCTTGGTGATTGGAGAAGGCTATTAAATCCCCTAATATGGTATTTATTCTAATATATTTTTATGCCTGAAGGTGTCTTATAGAGAGAATTACCTAATGCTGAGCTTTTTGTGATGCCTGCAGAAGTCCTGAAATGCATTTTCAGTCTGGTCCCCAGATTTGTTTTAAACCAAGAATATCCTGTGAATTAACTGTAAGTTACCAATTAGGAATATTTTAGGAAGCTGCAACTCAAGATCTTACATCAGACACTGCCTGCCAGTGAAAATAAGACAAATGTTTTTGTTGTTGTTGTTGTTGTTTTTATTTTTATTTTGCCTCCTCAACCTCAAAGCCTGCTCCCTCGATCTCAAAGACAGGTGAAAGGGAAGGGGGAGAGAGAGAGAAAATGTGTGAGCCCCTGGAGGCTTGCGAAGACACACTTCTGATTCCCCATGGTGCTTTTTTGTGCACAGAAGCGTCTGTAACAGAGCTGGGACTGTAATGATACAAGTAAGTTCCTAGCCTGGGGCAGACACCCAAAAATTAATGAATAATATTTCCATGTAATATTTTTTAAAATCAACATTAGCACAAAATCCACAATGAACAAAATATCAAAATCTTAGATAACAGGACCAGAAACAATGTTGTGCCAAGCCCTATGGGAGCTTGAGGCAAAAGGGGAAAAAGCAATACCACTTTTTATTAATTATGATTTTCTGAATATTAAATTATGTGGTATTTATGTCAATTACCGAGTTTTTGGTGTCCCCTTCGATGTTGCACCCAAGCAAGTCTGTCCCTCCCCTCACCTGATCTCACCCTTGTCTGTCCCTCCCCTCACCTGATCTCACCTTTGTCTGTAACTCAGGCTAAAAGCATCGCCCGCTTGGACCCAGGGATCCATTTTCTCACAGCCTAGAGCCTGACCCCTGAGAGATCTGAAAGAGGCCTTGGGGAGCAGGGATGGGCAGGCTGGAAGACAGCTACATCTCCTCCAGCTGAAGCACTGACTCTCTACAGTCAGGAGAACCTTCTCCAGAACCACATCTGCCAACAGCAACACAGGGAGCAAAAGTTCATTTTATTGTAAATGAACTGTGTGGTATGAAAGCCTTATGCGATACTCTAAATATTCCTTTAAAAAGTCAGAAATCAAAGCCTTCTCACAATATAATTTCTGCTCTTACTTTTGCTCAGTGTTGGGCATAATTCCAGAAACCTGAGAAGTTGGTGTTAGTAGCAGCATATCATGTTGTTTGCAATTACTCAGGTGTGCTGCAGCCACAAGCACCTCAATGCCCTTTTACGGCACGTCAAGGGTGGCAAAAACGGCAGCTCCCACGTGCTTGCGAAGGCCCTTCCTGCTTCCACAGTTCGCTATTCTCACATCCTCTGGGGTCTGCCCACACCTGCACTGACCCTTGGCTGCCCAAAGGTGCAGGAGTCAGCATCATCTTTGAGAGGTTCTCAGTGGCAAATTGCAACACTAGTGTTTTTTGATGAACACAGGTCTGTTTCAAATACATTATCACTCATGAGAGTTAAGGTAGTAAAGTTTGTCAATTTTATTTTTATCACTCAGAATGGATTCAGTGTTATCCCTATAACACGAACATGACAAAACCAATTCCCTTTTATTGTTAATGTGTTTTTCTGAATAATGGCATAAAAGGCTGAGGCAAGGTTTGTGCACAGTCCTGAAGGCCAGTGAAGAGCTGAGGCTGTGGCCAATTACTAAGACGCATCCCTTCCTAGAAAGCATTTCCCCAACTCTGGCCCCACCTCTTGGAATGCCATGCTTGGGAACAGCCTGCCATGTGGATGTGGCAGAAAGAAAAACGCTGAGATTGGCAGATTAAGGGATGGCCTTCATGCAGCCTGGCCCAAGGAGGGTGCCCGGGCCCCAGAGGAAGGACTGTCAGAGCTTCTTCTCAACAGGCCCAGGAAAAGGGAAGGCTTCTGCCTGTTTGAGGATATGCTCACAGCCCACATCTTTCCAGAGCTGATAACAGGCAGAACTCGCTGAGGTGAATATGACCTCTTTAATATCGCTAAAGGCCTACTGCCCTAGGGACAGGGCCTGAGGGTACCTGTTCATTCCTATACATTTGTCTAGACTAGTTCTGTGCCAGACCTGTGAGATTCTGGGACCAGGGATGGCAAAGAGCCAGGCCTTGGCCTCCGGGCTCCCAGTCCAGGGCGGATGACTGAGGTGAGCAGAGAGAGAAAAGGGTATCTTGCCCTACCTGGGGTACAGTGTAAGGAAACAGGGAGCCTCCTGGGGAGGGGTGATCCAGAAGAATGGGGAGTCTAGGTAGAGGGAACAAGACTAGCAAAGGTGAACCTGCAGGACAGTCCCTTCTTTCCCTGTATCCTCATGACCTGGAATGATGTCTCTACCTGGTAGATATTCAGTGAAGTTATATTGAATCAAACAAAACAGAAACACTATACAAAGAATGTGCACAATCATCTTTCAAACTTTTTTCTTTTTGAGAAGGAAAATCAGAATATCTTTTTCATATAAATCAAAAATGCTGCTAGCACCTGGGACACATGCCTGTCCCAACTGGCAGGAGCCTTCTTCCTCAGAGCCTGCCCACAGTCCAGTCAAGGACAGTTCTGGTCAGTGGCCACATTTGTATAAATAGTGCTCCAGTGATACTCACATTTATAAAGGAAAGAGTTCACATTTCTTTCAAGTGTAGAAGTGTTTGCTTGTGATGTTTTGTAGATAGCATTCATCTCTTCCTGCCCCCACTCCCCCGCCCAACATCAGACTCACTGTGATATAGACACACTCCCTACTCAGGCCTTGTATTTTCATGGAAAATGAGCAATTCCAGGCAGGGGGCATGGATCTTCAGTTGGTTTACAAATTCCACTTTGTTCATCTGTGACAGGTCCTTGAGACCCTTGGTCTCTATCCCTGGATTTTCAGAGCCCAGCAGTATGTATGAAGTAGGATTTCTCACCAAACTGAGGCTCTATGACTCCTGCCTGGAATATTTCCCACTCTTCCCACTAAGCCACTCCTCCCGTTCTATTGTTGCCAAAGGAAAGCATTGGACCAGGTGTCCAGGTAACCCCACTTATCCATCTACAGCTCATCAAATCTGGAAGACCTAGAAGTCATATTATCTCCCTAAGACTTTACTTTGCCCAGCTGTACAATAAGGATATTATACAACTTCTGAGAAGTTTTCAGAATTGAAAGCACTAGGAGTTATCAACATACTTTGAAAGCTCTAAGACATTCTGCTTTTACAAACATAATGTTTTATTGCCCTCTACCCCCTAAATACCTTTGCAACTTCATCAGTTATGCTGCTAAGAATCTGGTGGATACCATTTTAGTTCTGCATGTCGAGGAAAGAAGAGCTCATTTATTGACAGTCTCTTGACTCATGGAAGAAAAATAATTAAGAGTCATAGAAAAGTATGACTTAGGTTGATTTATTTTTCTTATGTACAGAGAGAAGGGTAGACAGTGATAAGGGCTGCAGGAAGTCATCCAAAGAGCCTAAGCACTGTCTACCTGAGGAGGTTACTGCCCCCGTCTACCTAGCAAGTTCATATATGCTCCTCGGGTTCAGACTCTCCTCAGGATACCTCCTCCGTGCAGCCTTCCTGGGAGGTGGCTCTAACCCTTGTCTCTATCATGGCCTGGACCTGCCCCACTGTTGCAGCAGCCACCTTGCTATGTTTCACTTATTTCTTTGCATGCCTGTTTCTTCTGGACTCTTGAAGGTGGGATGAGTCCCTACCAGGACCCACCCTGGGTATACAGGTGACCCAGAACTGCAGTCTTAACCACAACCTGGGAGAACTGGCAGGGAGACACACAGGCTTCCAAGTCAAGGTCACACCCTTGATTGACAGTGGAGGTGGGGTGATAGGATGAGTAAAAGCTGGAGTGGCCAATGCAGTGCTCCAATGCCAGAAGTCCCTGGGGGAAGCCTGTTGTTCCACAGAGGCCAGAGCACAAACCCTGCAGTCACCGATAGCAGCCCCATTGCAAGGTACCTAGCTGCAAGTCCCACAGTCTTGGTAGTTTTTCAACCCTCTGTCTTCTGCAGGTTATTTGAGCCAGCTTCGATTCCTTTCCCTTTACTCAAAAGAACTCTACCCTGTTGCTTCAGGAAGTCCAAGTATCATTTTGGAAATGCTGGGTGGGAACAGCATGGGTTTATACCACATCCAAGGCCAGTGGAGAGTCAGCCTCAGGGTTCAGTGGTCTACACGTTTACTGTTACTCCTTGCTCACTGGGCTGCCACATCCTAGGTAATTTGTAAGTGCTTTGCAATTTTGGCCGATCTTCTAGTGCATTGAGTTTTTGTGATATTTTTCTAGTCCTACCAAGAACAGTGGAATACTTCGTTTAATTAAAAAGACACCAAAAGATTATCTTTGTAAAAAGGTTCATGAAAGGGATGGTTGCTACTTCTCAGGCTGCCAAAACTTGCACCCCTAGGTCATACAGAAAAGAGGCCGGAGCTGAGGGGAATATTTGCTTTTTTACGGAAGTCAGCAGGCACAGAAAAGAGTCAACAGCCAGGATAATCCTCCCTCTCTACCACACTGAAGCATCAAACAATCATTGCTTTTTCTTGAGAAAACATACATGGATAAACTAATGCCACATATAGGAGTTCATATCTATCAGGATCAGTGAAAAAGCCAGGACTGTGAGCTGGGAGACGGAACAATAGCATCACCAGCTGAGATAAGTAGGGGTGGGGGAAAAAAGTAGCACATTTGCAGGGCAAGAAATGTTTTTGGGACTGTGGAAACACAGTTGACCATGGAACAGCAGATCACCCTGCCTCTTCTTCCTCCCATCCCCCCTGAAATCTGCCATGCCAACATTCTATAGCCTAAGCTTGGCCCGGCTCCCCACCGATCTGGGAATGTTGTCCCAACTCCCCATCTGGCAGGGCCCTCCCTCTCTCCAGCTGTGTGCTCTGCATCAGCCACGGCAGCCTATGCTGCAGTCAGGCTAGATAATTTGGAACTTTCTGGACTTCCCATCCTCTAACAGTTACTTTGAATTATGATTCACATACCACACAACTTACCTATTTAAATTGTATAATACAGTGGTTTCTAACATACTCACAGATGTGTGCACTCATCACCCCAGGCAATTACAGAATATTTTCATCAAAAACCTGTGCTTTTAGCTGTCACTTCCTTAGGTGGTCTGCACCCCACCCCCAGCCCTGTGCAACCACTAATCTATTATCTGTCCCTATACATTTCCCTGTTCTGCACATTTTGTATAAATAGAATACTACAATATGTTGTCTCTGGTGACTGGCTTTTTCCATTTAGCATGTTTCAAATTTCATTCATGTAGTTTGTATCAGAGTTGCATTCTTTTTATGGACAAATAATATTCCATTGTATGAATATACCAAATTTTGTCTCTTCATTCATCAGTTGATGGACATGTGGGTTGCATCCAACCTTTAGCTATTGTGAATAATGCTACTATGAACAGTCATGTACAAGGTTTTATGTGAACATGTTTCCCTTCTGTTGGATATATACCTAAAAGTGGAATTGCTGGGCTCCATGTTAATTCTATACTTAATCATTTAAGGAACTGCCCAACTGTTTTCCAAGTTGGCTGCACAATTTTTATCTTCCTACTAGCAGGATATGAGGGTTCTAATTTTTCCACATCATCACCAACACTTATTACTGTCTAACTTTTTTGTTCTAGTCATGCCAGTGGGGGTGAAGTGGTATCTCACTGTGACTTTTTTTTTTTGATGTTCGTTTCTCTGATGACTAGTGAGGCTGATTATCTTCTCATGTGCTCATTGGTCATTTGTACATATTCCCTGGAGAAATGTCTACTCAGATCCTTTGTCCATTCCTTAATTAGATTATTTGTTGTTTTATTACTGAGGACTGAACTGAAAGTTCAGTAATAAAGAACTGAAGAGCTCTTTATCTGTTCTGGATATAAGTCCCTTTTTAGATATGTGATTTGCAGATTTTTTTCCGTTCTGTGTGTTGTCTTTTCATTTTGTTTATGGTTTCCTTTGGAGCACAAAAGTTTTTAATTTTGACAAAGTATAATTTTTTATTGCTTGTACTCTTGATATCACATCTAAGAATCCTTTGCTAAATTCAAGATCATGAAGACTTAATCCTACTTTTTCTTCCATGATTTCTTTGATTTTGCTTTTTATATTTAGGTCTTTGCTCCATTTAAAGTTAACTTTTAAATTGAGTGAAGTAAGAGTTCAACTTCATTCTTTTGCATATGGCTGCATACATTTGTCCCAGTACCATTTGTTGAAAAGATTATTCTTTACTCATTGAATGGTTTTGACACCATTGTCAAAAATCAGTTGACTATTAAATGTGTGGATTTATTTTTGGACTCTCTCCATGACATTTCATTGATCTCTCTGTTTTCTTAATGCCAGGATCATATCGTCTTGATTTCTTTTGCTTTGTAGTGAGTTGTGAAATCAGGAAGTATGAGTACACCTACCTTATTCTTCTGTTTCAAGATTATTTTAGCTCTTCTGGGTCCCTTGCAAGTCCATATACATTTTAGAATCAGCTTCTCAATTCCTATAAGGAAGTTACCTGAGATTCTCATGGGGACTGCCTTGAATCTGTAGGTCAATTGGGAAGCATTGCCATCTAAACAGCGCTAGTCTTCTGATCCATGAATATAGACTGCTTCTCCAACTATTTAGATGTCCTCTAATGATGTATTGCAGTTACATTTCTCCCTGGAGGTCTCACTGTTTCCTGCTTGTGCTGCTTGAGAGAATGAAGAAGCTTCCCCAGCCTGGCTGCCTGTTGCCTCTCGGTGATGGGAATGCAGTCTCTGAGGAGTAGAGACAAAGTCACCTTCCCAGGCACACGTCGTGATGAAATTTTCCTCACAGGTAACCCCAGCCCTGTGTCTGAGTGAGGGAGAGTACTCTCAGGCTGGGGAAGGAGGGCACTTCCTGGGCTGGATCTGCTGGTTGTGGCAGGACCCCCTTCCTGATACACTTTTGCAAACCTGATGTGGTTGACATCATTAAAAGACCATTTAAATCCTTGATGGCTGGCATTAAGACTCAAGCATTTCTTTCCAAAAATTTCAATTTTCTTTCTTAATCCCATCTCTGTGAAGACTCAGTGGCAGTGTCTGCTCCTGGAGATATGGCAAACACTAGAGGGGCTCAGCTCCCCTTTACTGATGTCCATCTGGACCCTGCCCTGTCCCTCACAGGCATTCACAAGGAATTATGTGGGCTGGGCTTTTTTGTGAGTTAGAGAACATGAAAACAGGCTCTGTTTCCAAGTAGCTTCCCACCCGCCTAGGGTGCCGGCATCAACCACACAGCACCCCGAAGCACCACGAGGGTTGGGCACCTCAGAGCTGCAGTGCAGACAGTGACTCCTGCACAGCTGCTTGGAGCAGGCAGAGTCGCAGCAGCTGTGCTCCTGCAACGCACATCTCCTGAGCTTCTCTGCAGGGTGAGACTCTGCCCTTGGGGGCTGGGGATATGAGGATGAAAGCCATGCTTGCTTCCTTCAAGGAGGGCACAGTCTAGCAAGGGAGAAAGACAAAGCCGGTGCTTATAAAACAGCGTGGTCAGAACCGTTAGAGAAAGGAACACAGATGACAGGGATCATGGTGGAGAAGCCAACTGAGGGTAATCAGAGGGTTCCCAAATTAAGTGTGGCTCCAACTGAGACTTTGAAAGACAAGATGCTATTGTCCTGCAATGACTGGGTGGGGCCTGCAGCATCCCAGCTGAAAGGAGAGCCTGAGGTGAAGCCTGGAGAGACCTGCAGGATGAGGCAGGAGGGGAGGAGAGGGTAAACTGCACTGCATGTAGGGTGTTGATTGAGCTGGGATTTTCCACAAGGGCAGGATCAAACCATAAGAAGAGGGGCAAGCACTCCACTTCCAGGTACCAAATGATGTGGGTTTAAATATGGGTTCCTGCTGCAGCTGCAACAGAGGTCCCCTGAGAATGCTTTTATGAGAAACAATAGGAAACCTCTTTCTTACCTCAGATATGCTTCCAATTGTCCCTTTCTTCCATTTTAATTCACATGTTTCTTTATAACTTCTCAACCTCTTTCAGGTCACAGAGCTCTTTAGAATGTATCCAGAGCCACAGACTCTCTCTAAGGAGAATTACATAGCATATAAATATAATTGCAAGTTTCATCAAATTTCAATAGTTTAATGGCTTTGCTGAAACGCATCTGTAGACACCAGGGTCAACTATTGTGACCTAAAAACTAGACTCTGGCAAGTTTTTGTGCTCAGTGATCCTTTCAATGGGCCTTGGAAGTGCAGCTAGCACCATGCTAAGACAGGCAGAAAGGCACAGAGATGGTAGAGAAATAGGTGCGTGATTAGATGAAGTGTTTTAGGTGCTAAGACCTAGTCATGACAACATCTGAATGAAAAGGAAAATTCAGATGGCAGAACTTTGCTGACCATATTCCTTGCTTTCCATCCAGATGCTTGGTCTATGTACATACACTTTTATGTTCTGGAAGCAGCGTTTGTGAACAACACCCAGTGGGTTTCTCCACTGGGCGGAGAGTGGCAATATCTTCTCTAGCTAGCTAGAGTAAGTGCAGTCTCTTGCACAGTGTTATTTTATAATCGACTCAGTGCCTGGAATGAAATCAAGCTGGGACCAGCTTCACTGGCATGGCAACAGGAATATTCATACTTTAGTAATTATCCTAATGTCATCATGGTAGCAGACACAGATGACATCTGTCTGAATGGCTCTGCATCAAGGCACCTTCTTTCCTAAGTTTTAACATATCTGTTGTGCGTGTGTCTTGGGAACCTGAGGTTGTAGAGCAAATGATTCATTTTTAGATTCAACATGCAGTGAGCATTATTTACATCTACTGCCTTTCTGCTTTGGTATATATCAATATTTATTGCTAATTCAATGCCAAATTTTGACCTTACTTTTTATAGTCAATATATGCTTCTTGGAGCAATAAATCTTTATAATCACTACAGTTTAAATCAATACCTGTTTATTATCTATTTATCATCTATGCGTCAACCTTTCTACACTTCGGATCCTTAGCAACCTGGGCATCAGATTTCTAAGGATGGAGCTCCACTGAAATGACTATGGAGGTACAAAGGATTCATATTACCTGCTTTTAAAGTTGGACATAAGAGCTCAAATAAGAGCAATTACAACAAGAAAGACTCATAAAGTGGTTTGCTGGGCCAAAACAGCTGTTGAGTTATAAAATATTTACAACAGAAGAGATCTCTAAATTTATTTAAGTATATCTTTAGCACTGGGGTAGAATTCTATCTTTCCATGGAGAGCAAGCGACCTAAAAACATGCTTAGCAGCAGACAGCACTAAAGCTGGCTTTTCCCATCACCGTGCTCTCAGTTTAGTTGTGGGAGTGAATTTAAAGATAGACATATGAATCAAATCAGATACCACCACCTGCCAAGGCCTTCTACAGGGAGTCAGTCGATGGTCCGGTCAGTGATGGGGCTCAGGCCCAGTGTCTGTGTTGTGGGGAGCCATGTGTCACCTCGAAGAGGAATGAGTCAGCAGTGGCATCAGGCTGCTTGGCTGTAGCAGCTCCTCAGCCCTGCCAGTCCCCCAGTGCGTGCATCCTCCAGAGGACCCTCGGGAAGGACTCACACCGGCCGGAAGTCAGATCATGCATCACAGCCCAGAGCTGCTTCAGTTCTTGGCTCTCTTCTCCTCACCTGTGAAGAGCCAGCTGACCAGCGTCCTCTCACAGCTGCAGAATCCTATAATTTAGAGAGCCCTTTGGCATCTATCGGAGGATAAATCCACACATCTGGTTATATGCATGTCCTGCTGGTACTCTGTACATTGACGCTGTGGGACAGTGTCACTGGATAGCCTTTGAACGAACCCTCTTTATCACTTGTAGTTCTCAAGAATAACTGTAGAATGTGCTGGGAATGCAGCATCCTGAGATGAGGAGATACTGGCTGGAACAGTGCAGGCTCTGTCCGCATTTCTCCTAAAACAGAATGTCTTGCTATGCTTTAGCCCAGTGAGTCCCATTTCCTTAAAGTATAAAACCAAGGATGGGCTGCTTTCCAAGGTCCCTCAGCTGTGGTGCCGGTGGGGCACAAGCAGACAAGACTCCATCTGAGCAGCTTTCCTGAGCCTTGGAAGGCCCTTGTCACAAATCCTAGGCTTCTGTAATCCATTGCTGCCTATCCGTGAGTGACAAACCCAGTTCATGTAACCTGTATGTGGATGTTCTGCCTCACAGGACTCAGACAAGTTGGCGATCTGTGCCCAGTAAACCTGTTTCACAGACATCAGCTTCCATGACTGCCCTGAGCAAAGTGCTGAAGGGTAGATATTGTCCTAGACACTCAGAGAGCATTAGCAATCCAAGAACCTAAGGTCTCTACCCATTTTTCTGCAGTAGCTGGAAGTCAGGCAGGGTTCCCTGGCTATGTGGCTTTGAGTTTGGCCTGCCTCATGTGGCTAATGGTGAGAGGGTTCTGGTGCCAGAGTGGCACACTCCAGCAGCACTTCCCGACCACCTTACACTCTTCCCTCTTTCTGCCATCTGCCCAACTTGCCCCAGCCAGTGGGGGGGTCCTCATTCCTTTTAGGACATGAATTATAAATTTGGCAGCAAATAAACCCTGGGTACCTATCACGTATGGAGGAAATGTAGTTCAGAGGTTAAGCAACAAGACTTTTGAGCCAGGAAGGACTGGATCAATCTACTGGAGTGAGCCTTGGCAAGTTCACTACTCAGGAGGTGGCAATCTAACTCGTACAATTGGGATTATAGGTTTCAAGGACTGGTGAGACACTGCATGTTAAGTCATTTGCCCAGAATCCAGAGTGGAATCTATCCACAATAAATGTTCATTGTCATTCTTTTCCTCCTCCTTCTCTTCCTCCTCCTTCTCTCTCTGTCCCCTGACCATGTTATTGTTAAAACAGGTTTTTTTGTTTGTTTTTGTGTTTGTTTGTTGTTTGTTTTTGAGATGGAGTCTTGCTCTGTCACCAGGCTGGAGTGCAATGGAACGATCTCGGCTCACTGCAAGCTCCGCCTCCTGGGTTCAGGCAATTCTCTTGCCTCGGCCTCCCGAGTAGCTGAGACTACAGGTGCCCACCACCATGCCCAGCTAATTTTTGTATTTTTAGTAGAGACAGAGTTTCACCATGTTGGCCAGGATGGTCTCGATCTCTTGATTCATCCACCTCGGTCTCCCAAAGTGCTGGCATTACAGGCATGAGCCACCGAGCCAGGCCAACATTTTTTTTATGATTTCATAGCTTTGTGCTAGGTGCCCAGGGAATGCAATAGGAATTATTCCCTATCCCTTTAAGGCTTAGTTGGGGAGGTGAAACTAATTTATGTGGAAGAAATGAGGCCCAGGTATGTGGTAAACTAGTGATCATGGTGAACAGTCTGGAGAAGGACAGAAGAGGGTACTGCTGTCTGCTGAATACCTGCTCTGGCTTAAAAGTGTTACTTATAGTATCCCATGCAACCCCCTACCAGCCCTCCAAAACAACTGTCCTTTCCTTTTACAGAGGAGCAAATTGAGCCCTGGTGAGATGAATCACTTGCCCCAGCTGTTAAGTAAATAGGTTCTGGAATTAGGATCTATACCCAGTTGGGAGGGGTGTGCCAGGCTGCCTGACTTCTAAGTCAGGGTTTTTTCTATCCTGCCATGTTTCTCTATGGGAAACAAGGAGATCCAAGCAGGCTGCAGTAATCAAAAAGGTAATTAGAAATGGAATTTGAATGAGGCCCTAAAATATGGCAGAATTTGACAGTCCCACAGGGACTGATAAGCTTAGCTCTATCACAAAGCATGTGGCCTCTTTGGTAAATATTTAAGATATTGAAATCTCTTGACTATAATGTGGACTCTGAAGTTGTTGGTTGAATGCTCTACCAGGTCAGTTGCTTCAAGTTTGCTAATTGTGTTGTTTAAATATTCCACATCTTGGCAGGGCACGTTGGCTCGCAGCTGTAATCCCAGCATTCTGGGAGGCTGAGGCCACTGGATCACGAGGTCAGGAGATGGAGATCATCGTGGCTAACACAGTGAAACCCTGTCTCTAATAAAAATACAAAAAAAAAAAAAAAAATTAGCCAGGCGTGGTTGTGGGCGCCTGTAGTCCCAGCTACTGGGGAGGCTGAGGCAGCAGAATGGCGTGAACCTGGGAGGCGGAGCTTGCAGTGAGCCGAGATCACGCCACTGCACTCCAGCCTGGGCAACAGAGTGAGACTCCGTTTCAATAAATAAATAAATAAATAGCCTGTAATCCCAGCACTTTGGGAGGCGGAGAAGGGTGGATCACCTGAGGTCAGAGGTTCAAGACCAGCCTGGTCAACATGGTGAAACCCCGTCTCTACTAAATATACAAAAATTAGGCAGGCGTGGTGGTGGGCACCTGTAATCCCAGCTACTCAGGAGGCTGAGGCAGGAGAATCGCTTGAACCCGGGAGGCGGAAGTTGCAGTGAACCGAGATTGCGCCATTGCGCTCCAGCCTGGGCAACAAGAGTGAAACTTCATCTCAAAAGAAAAAAAAATAATAAATAAATAAATAAATATTCCACATCTTTACTGTTTTTGTTTGGGCATCAAATCAGAAGAGAGGTTTGCCAAAATCTCCAGGTATGATTATTGATTTGCCTACCTGTCCCTTTATTGCTGTAAATTTTTGCTTTATATCTTTGACGCTGTGCTGTTAGATCAATACAGATACAAAATGTTTACATATTCCAGTTAAATTGCTGCATTTTCATTATGGAATGTCCCTTTTTATCATTATTAATACTTCTTGCTCTAGAGTCTGCTTTGTCTGATGTTAGTACAGGGATAACATCGTTCTTTTGGTGTTTGCATGGAATATGATTTTCCTTCCTTTTACTTTCAATCTTTCTGTGTCTTCATAGTTAAGGTGTGGCTTTGAATGCAGCCAATAATTGGGTTTTTTGGTCTGACCATGTTTGTCTTTTAAAAAAAAATACTAAAATATACATTTAGGAATGGGTGTGTATCTTAAACCTCTCAGTAAATTTTCATTAAATGAACATCACTGTATAATCAGCACACAGATCAAGAAATAGAACATTTGGCAACCCAAAAGCTTTCATGCCCCTTCCTAGACACTGCCTCTCTGCAGGGCCTACCACTATTCTTACTTTTAACACCATATACTACTTTTGCCTGCTTTTGAAATTTATAGAAATGAAGTAATGCAATATTAAGTCTTCTGTGACTCTCTCCTTTCACTCAACCTATGTTTGTGAGATTCATTCACATTGCTCTATCAGTAGTTTGCTTTTTGTCTTTCTGATAGTGTTCTGTTGTATGGTACACAGCAATTTTTTTAATGCATCTTTCTATTGAACTTTTCGTAACATCCAGTTTGAGACCTTTACAAACAGGGTTGCCATTAAAATGTTTCTACAGTTTTATAAACACATATATACATTTTGTCTCTCTATATATCTAGGAATAAAATTGCTGGGTGTTATGCTACATTGATGTTCATCTTTGGTAGATAGTACTAAACCATTAGCCATAGTGATTGTGTCAGTTACCAATCCCACCAGTGGCATAACAGAGTTCTTGTACCTTGACTTGGCATTGTTTGTCTTTTTCACTTTACTGAGAGCAATGGGGCCTTATAGATTTAATCTGCATTCATCTAATGACTAATGGAGTGATGCACCTTACTTAGGTTTACTATTTAGATATACTATGTGCCTATTCAAGTACTTTTGCTCATTTTCAATTAAGATGTCTAACTTTTTCTAATTGGCTTGCAGGAGTTCTGCTTTGTGTGCTGAATATGTGTTCTTTGCCAGCAGTATCTATTGCAGATCCCTTCCCCACTCTGTGGCTTGTGTTTTTGCATTCACTTAATGATGCCTTGTGATGAACAATTTTTAATTTTAATACATTACAGCCTATTGAGTTTTTTTCTTTGTAGTTGGTGCTTTTTGTGCTTGTTTAGGAAATTTTTGCCTACCCCAAGATCACAAAGTTATTATAACATATTTTCTTCTAAAGACTTATTTATTCTTATATACTTACTATACCTTTCACATTCAGATTACAATACATTTCTAGTCATTTCTGAGTATGGCTCAGGGTTTTGTTCCATATCAACACCCATTTGATTCAATAGCACATGTTGAAAAGCTAATCTTTCTTCACTGTGCGGCATTGTCACTTTCATTATAAATCTATGTTTACATGTGTGGAGAGCTTTCACTTTTAATTCGATTAATTTAATTGGATCATTGACAAATACAAAACTTATATTTAATGAATATATTTGCATTTAAATTTACCTTTTTGTTTCATTTTTTCTTTTATTCTGCATAACTTTTCCGTAGTTTTTTCTTCATTTGTATTAATCAATATGGTGTATTATTCCATTTTTTCTCTTTATTAAGTTTTTCCATTATGTATATGTGTTAATATTTATGAAATAACAATATATGTTCTTGATTTATTATAGCCTGTCTTAAACCATTGCTTCAACACCTCCAGAAAAATGCAAGAATGTAAAAACAATTTGATATCATTTGCCTGTCTCACACCTGTTGTGTTAATATTATTGTGTATTTCTACATATATTTTAACCCCATAAGACATTAGAATCATTGTTTCAAAAAGTCAATATTCATTTGGAGTTATCCATTTATTTATCATTTCCTGTGCACCTCGTTCCTTTCTCCCTACCAGGCTTCCGTCAGGAGAAATTTCCCTTCTTTGTGAAAAACTCACACTTAAATTCTATTTTTTTTTATGAAGGTCAACAAATTCGGTTTTTTGGTTTTTGTTTGCGTGTAAATGTCTTTATTTTGCCTTCCTTTTCTTGAAGAATAGCACCAGTAACATGTATTTTAGATATTTCACCATCTTCTATATATCTCTTAAGCTCTTACTTTTAAAAAATAAAAAATTCCTGGCCGGGCGCGGTGGCACACACCTGTAATCCCAGCACGTTGGGAGGCCAAGGTGGGCGGATCACAAGGTCAGGAGATCGAGACAATCCTGGCTAACATGGTGAAACCCCATCTCTACTAAAAATACAAAAAAATACACACACACACAAAAAATACACCACGCCAGGTGTGGTGGTGGGCGCCTGTAATCCCAGCTACTTGGGAGGCTGAGGCAGGAGAATGGCATGAACCTGGGAGGCGGAGCTTGCAGTGAGCCAAGATCGCACCACTGCACTCCAGCCTGGGCGACAGAGGGAGACTCCGTCTCAAACAAACAAAACAAACAAACAAAAAATATATATATATATATATAATTCCTCCATGATACAATCCAGGACAATATTCCAATTCATTTTCATCCATTTTCTTGTGCCTAATCTGCTAATCTGCTAAAAATAGACTCACTATTTTTAAATTCTTAATTTCAGTTATTATACCTTTTTATGTACAAAATCAGTATTTCATTTTTCAATAAATTCTAGTTCTCTGGTGGAATCATCCATAATTTTCTCTATTTTCTTGACTGTATTAATCATAAAATCCAATATTTTAAAAATTCCAGTACCTGGAATGTTTCCATTGTCTGCCTTTTTCTGTGACTTTTAGTCATTTGGTCCTGTTTTTTGACATGTCTGGTAATTTTTTATGAAATACACATATATCATATAGGAAATAAATGTAGGGTCTGTCTTCCCCCAGAGAGGATGTCTCCTTCTTCTGAGAGAGAGATGGCAGGTCGTCTCTGGCAGATCACTCTGACCGTGTTGAAGCTGTGTTTTGGGCACGGTTGCCTTCCCAGTTGGCCTTACTCCTAAGGCATAATTCTCACTCCCAGGGCATAGTCTTCCCTGGTCCCAGTGGGAGCCTTCTGTGTTCACCAGGGCCCCTCCACACTCCCTGTTCCCAGCACCATGAGCCTGTGGGAATCTCTGCTCAGATATTCATCTCCGTGTTGCTCCTTTCATCTTGGACTCTCAGTGCCTTGTTTCAAGAACATACAGCTTGGAAGGTAGCCAATCCCTCAAAGGGAAGTTGCAAGCAGGAGTTCTGCCTCAATCCTGTGTTTCCTACCTCTCCAAGATCTTACCTTCTTAATCCACGCCACTGTGCTGCCTCAGAGTCTGCATAAGCCCTGGGCTGCTGTGGACCCAGCCCTACCTCCCATACTGTGAATCAGCAGGTGCCCCGAGGTGAGTAGCAAGGCATTTACATGCACTTTCCTGCTTTCTTGGAGTGCGGTCCCTCAAGTCCTGCCTGCCTTGCTCTGGCTCCAATGCCTTCATACGCTTCATTTTATTTTTAATCCAGATTTTATAGCTGTCTGCAGTGAAAGAGTTATTCCAATATATGCTACATGATTTCAGCTGGAAGTGTAAGCCCACTTTCTCTTTCAACATGACACTGTCGTTATGATTGTGTCTCATGCTGGGTATTTTCTTAGATGTGTTCTCATTTAATTCTCACCCTTTGAAGTCAACTGTATTCCCATTTTTAAGGATAAAAATGTGGCTAATAATAAAAAGCTGGGGCTTAAGCCCAATTCAGAGTGTTTTGAAACCCTATCTATTTTCAAATAAACCAGACTGCCTCATAACGCAGTCATACCAAACTCTGCAGATACAGTCTCATTATTTTGTTTATGAGAATGTCACTTGAGTCTAGTACCTTTCGATGAAGTCCCTGGCAGACAACTGGAGAATTCACTTTTCACCCTAATGTCCTATGTCTGTCAAGAAGGAAACCAGAAAGATTTTTTGACTTCCCAGAATATGACACCAAATTTTAAAATGTATCAGACAGCTCAACTTGACAAATTGCCAGGGGGAAAAAAACGATGGGGTGCTGCCTTTCCTCAAGAACTTTAAGGTGATTTGGAGTTATTTTGTGTGAAAAGTGCAAAAGAAATGATGAAAATTACTTAGAACAGCTGCACTTGCCTTGAAGCTCTGAGGATGCTGGAAATTTCAGCGAGTGACTTTTCTGTGTTAATGCAAAGGTGGGAAGCAACGCATTTAATATTGGATGACTTCCAGGGGAATCATCACTTCCAGGTGGATTCTGGAGAATGATGGAGATAAATCAAGTACAGTGGGTGCATAGCACACCTATTAAACATTTCTTTTTTCCAGTGGTCTCCTGATACTCTGCACATTTCAGCAGCTCCTGAGACTTGTTTACTGTAGGTTTTAAGAATCTTCCAGAGTCACCTCTTAAAACATGGCAAAATTAGCAAATGTGGACATCCTATCTGCTATAAGCAGACCTGCTGGATAAAATATAGTTTAGAAATAGTAGAAATGGAAAGAAATAGAAATCTTCAGGCAACATTAAGCGGGGAGGACTACACAGCCAACAGTCTAAGCAGGTGAGCTAATGCCTCTGAGACCCAGACAACTATGAGAAGTGAATACAGGCACTAATGACCAGGGCCAGAGTTTGACCAACCAAAGGAGAATAGAAGAGGAGGCCTTGGGCCTGTGCTAGGCAAGGAGCTAACACTGAGAACTCTGCATAAACCTGGTACTAATGCATTATCCATAATGATTATTAACCCTTTATTATGTTCCAGTCATTGTCCTAAGTATTTCACATGTATTAACTCATTTAATTCTTGTAATAATGATACATGTATAGGCAGGCTGGCTCTATTTCAAAGAGACCAAAGTGTGTATAATGGCTCCACCATCATAGTAGCTGGTTTCTGTCTCCTGTGACAGCATTGGATTGGACAGGTATCTAGGTCAACAGGATGGTCCTTCTTGCAGTCATCCAGGGACTCTGACTGATGGAAGCTCTGCTGTCCTCAAACTTGTTTTCCAAGATTACTTTGAAAAACTAGACTCTATTTTAGCCGTCGGGATGGTGAAAGCAGGTAGAAGATACCCGAAGAAGGTTTTTAGGGGCCAGACTGGTGTGGTTCACATTGCCTACACCCATACTCCATTGGCTAATTAGTTGTGGGGCTACAATAAACATCAAAGGAGGCTGGGAAGTGTATTCTAGCTGTGTGCGCTGGAAGAAGAAGAAATAGGTTTAGTGAACAACCAGCAGTCTCTGCTATAAACCTATGAGAGGGGTCGCATTATTTTCATTATTTTACATATAGGGAATCTGAGTACAGAGCAGATGACTTCTTGAGGTTACAGAGAAATTGCGATTAAAACTCCAGCTGTCTGGCCCCCAATTCTGCATGCCTCTTTCCTACCTGGAGCACACTGTTATGTGAAATTGCCTTTCCTCATGGAAGAGGAAATCAGAACTACAGCCATCAGGACCAGGAAAGTGGGAGAAAAATATATAACTGCTCTGGTAGAAAAAGATTCCTATGGAAAAAAAAAATCGAGCTGTGGACTGTGCCATGTGCTACTGACACACGGTGCAAGAATTCCAAGCTGATTCCCCAGTACATGATGTACGATTCCAAGCTAAGAAATTAATGAGCAAACTGGTTCCTGACTCAAGAAGACCCTCAGATACTCAGCAGAAGCAAACCTAAAATGACGTTGAGGGGACATGACCACAATGAGGGCTGATGTGAATAACAAAGGGGGAAAGGAAACACACAGGAGGAACTCACTTGAAGCTGCATAAGGAAATCAACTCGGTGAAAGATCAGATCAAAAGTACGGCTGTAAGTTTCTTTGTTAAGACCTTTCAGCTGGACTAAAACGGCCACCCAGAAAGCAATGTCACACATGACCCATCCCAAGAGGAAATGGAAGAGAATTTTAATTTGATGTGTAATAAATTTACAATTTTTTAGAAGAACTTTTACCAGCTTGGTCTGAAAGAGACTGATACAACTCAAAATGGAAAGTATTCTCAGAGGCCTCAGCAGTCTCTGGGAAGGAGGCAGCCTGAGAATGCTAAGAACTACAAGTGGGGCCACTCCCCATGGACAGGAAGACTCAGAAGACAGAGCCAATGCCATGGAGAACCATTCCCAGAGGCAGGACTGCAGAGATGCGGCCACATCAATTCCAGGATCGAAGTGGACCAGTGACGTCCATATAACTTCAGTCTCCCACCTTTTCTCCTACAAGTTTGTCTGCTGTAATGAACGCATCTCTGCCTCATCATTACATGTTGGAAGATGATGAACAGGTCATCTGCCTCTTTATTCCTAGTCTTCTATTCACGAGGAACAATGACTGAGATGAACCTAAAAAACTGCCTGAGGCCCTTTGTCTGCTTCTGGAGCTGATTTGGGGGACAAGAACCTGTACTTCAACCTGAACCTGATCTATGCTGGAATAAGACATTGGAGGAGCGGAGTGTGTTCTACATGTGGGAAGGAGATGGAACACTGGATGCCAGGAGGACTAGGAAAGCCAGTCAGTAGACATGGCCCCCAAGGAAACACACCCCTCCCTCATGAATCTGCTATGCCTTGGGACTTGCATTCACCAATAGAGCATGGTGAGAATGGTGTTGTGCCCATGCTGGGCCTAACTAACCCTTCCAAAGATCTAGAGGTTTCCACTTTGCAACTTTGGAGCCCTGAGTGGTCATATAAAAAGTCTGCCTTCTCTCTAGATTCCTCCTCTCTGGGCAGGGCATCTCTGAAAGAAAGGCAGCAGCCCCAGTCAGGGACCTATAGATAAAACTCCCATCTCCCTGGACAGAGAAACTGGGGGAAGGGATGGCTGTGGATGCAGCTTCAGCAGACTTAAATGTTCCTGCCTGCCAGCTCTGAAGACAGCAGCGGATCTACCAGCACGAGCTCGACTCTGCTAAGGGGCAGGCTGCCTCCTCAAGTGGGTCCCTGACCCCGGTGCCTCCTGACTGGAAGATACCTCCCAGCAGGGGTCAACAGACAGCTTATACGGGAGAGCTCCAGCTGGCATCTGATGGGTGCTCCTCCGGGACAAAGCTTCCAGAAGAAGGAAAAGGCTGTAATCTTTGCTGTTCTGCAGCTTCTGCTGGTGATACCCAGGCAAACAGGGTCTGGAGTGGACCACCAGCAAACTCCAGCAGACCTGCAGCAGAGAGGCCTGACTGTTAGAAGGAAAACTAACAAACAGAAAGGAGTAGCATCAACATCAACAAGAAGGACGTCCACACAAAAACCCCATCCAAAGGTCACCAATATCACAGACCAAAGATAGATAAATACATAAAAATGAGGAAAAACCAGCGCAAAAAGACTGAAAATTCCAAAAACCAGAATGCCTCTTCTCCTCCAAAGGATCACAACTCTTTGCCAGCAAGGGAACAAAACTGGATGGAGAATGAGTTTGATGAATTGACAGAAGTAGGCTTCAGAAGGTGGGTAATAACAAACTCCTCCAAGCTAAAGAAGCATGTTCTAACCCAATGCAAGGAAGCTTGAAAACAGGTTAAAGGAATTGCTCACTAGAATAACCAGTTTAGAGAAGAACATAAATGACCTGATGGTGCTGAAAAACACAGCACAAAAACTTCGTGAAGTATACACAAGTATAAATAGCCAAATCGATAAAGCAGAAGAAAGGATATCAGAGATTGAAGATCAACTTAATGAAATAAAGCGTGAAGACAAGATTAGGGAAAAAAGAATGAAAAGGAACGAACAAAGCCTCCAAAAAATATGGGAATATGTGAAAAGACCAAATCTACATTTGATTGGTGTATCTGAAAGTGATGGGGAGAATGGAACCAAGTGGGAAAACACTCTTCAGGATATTATCCCGGAGAACTTCCCCAACCTAGCAAGATAGGCCAACATTCAGGAAATTCAGGAAATACAGAGAACACCACAAAGATACTCCATGAGAAGATCGACCCCAAGACACATAATTGTCAGAGACACCAAGGTTGAAATGAAGGAAAAAATGGTAAGGGCAGCCAGAGAGAAAGGTCAGGTTACCCATAAAGGGAAGCCCATCAGACTAAAAGTGGCTTTGTCTGCAGAAACCCTACAAGCCAGAAGAGAGTGGGGGCCAATATACAACATTCTTAAAGAAAAGAATTTTCAACCCAGAATTTCATTTCCAGCCAAACTAAGCTTCATAAGCAAAGAAGGAATAAAATCCTTTATAAACAAACAAATGCTGAGATATTTTTGTCACTACCAGGCCTGCTTTACAAGAGCTCTTGAAGGAAATATGGAAAGGAAAAACCAGTACCAGCCACCACAAAAACATACTAAATTGTAAAGATCATCAACCCTATGAAGAAACTGCATTAACTAATGGGCAAAATAACCAGCTAGCATCAGAATGACAGGATCAAATTCAAACATGACAATATTAACATTAAATGTAAATGAGCTAAATTCCCCAATTAAAAGACACAGACCGGCAAATTGGATAGAGTCAAGACTCATTGGTGTGCTGTATTCAGGAGACCCATCTCAAGTGCAAAGACACACATAGGCTCAAAATAAAGGGATGCAGGAATATGTACCAAGCAAATGGAAAGCAAAAAAAAGCAGGGGTTGCAATCCTGGTCTCTGATAAAACAGACTTTATAGCAACAGATTGAAAATGACAAAGAAGGGCATCACATAATGGTAAAGGGATCAATGCAACAAAAAGAGCTAACTATCTTAAATACATACGCACCCAATACAGGAGCACCCAGATTCATAAAGCAAGTTCTTAGAGACCTACAAAGAGACTTAGACTTCCACACAGTAATAGTGGGAGACTTTAACATCCCACTGTCAATATTAGACAGATCAATGAGACAGAAAATTAACAAGGATATTCCGAACTTGAACTTAGCTCTGGACCAAGCAGACCTAATAGACATCTACAGAACCACCCCCCCACCCCAAATCAATAGAATATACATTTTTCTCAGCAACACATCACACTTATTCTAAAATTGACCCCAAATTGGAAATAAACACTCCTCAGCAAATGCAAAAGAATGAAAATCATAACAAAAAGTCTCTCAGACCACAGTGCAATCAAATTAGAAACCAGGATTTAAAAATTCACTCAAAACTGTACAGCTACATGGAAACTGAACAACCTGCTCCTGAATGACTACCGGGTAAATAACGAAATCAAGGCAGAAATAATTAAGTTCTTGGAAACTAATGAGAACAAAGACACAACATATCAGAATCTCTGGCACACAGCTAAAGCAGTGTTTAGAGGGAAATTTATAGCACTAAATGCCCACATGAGAAAGCAGGAACGATCTAAAATCAACATCCTAACAACACAACTAAAAGAACTAGAGAAGCAAGAGCAAAGAAATTCAAAAGCTAGCAGAAGACAAGAAATAACTAAGATCAGAGCAGAACTGAAGGAGATAGAGACACGAAAAACCCTTCAAAAAATCAATGAATCCAGGAGCTGGTTTTTGAAAATATTAACAAAATAGATAGACTGCTAGCCAGACTAATAAGGGAGAAAAGAGAGGAAAATCAAATAGACACAATAAAAAATGATGAAGGAGATATCACCACTGATCCCATAGAAATACAAACTACCATCAGAGAATACTGTAAACACCTCTATGCAAATAAACTAGAAAATCTAAAAGAAATAGATACATTTCTGGACACATACACCCTCCCAAGACTAAACCAGGAAGAAATCAAATCCCTGAAGAGATCAATAACAAGTTCTGAAATTGAGGGAATAATTAATAGCCTACCAACCAAAAAAAGTCCAGGACCAGACGGATTCACAGCCAAATTCTACCAGAGGTACAAAGAGGAGCTGGTATCATTCCTTCTGAAACTTATCAAAACAATAGAAAAAGAGGGACTTCTACGTAACTCATTTTATGAGGCCAGCATCACCCTGATACCAAAACCTGGCAGAGACACACACAAAAAAAGAAAATTTCAGGCCAATAACGCTGATGAACATTGATGTGAAAATCCTCAATAAAATACTGGCAAACTGAATCCAGCAGCACATCAAAAAGCTTATCCACCACGATCAAGTTGGCTTCATCCCTGGGATGCAAGGGTGGCTCAACATATGCAAATCAATAAATGTAATCCATCACATAAACAGAACCAATGACAAAAAACACATGATTATCTCAATAGATGCAGAAAAGGCCATCAATAAAACTCAACACCCCTTCATGCTAAAAACTCTCAATAAACTGGGTATTGATGGAACGTATCTCGAAATAATAAAAACTATTCATGACAAACCCACAGCCAATATCATACTGAATGGGCAAAAGCTGGAAGCATTCCCTTTGAAAACTGGCACAAGACAAGGATGCCCTCTCTCAACACTCCTATTCAACATAGTATTGGAAGTTCTGGCCAGGAAAATCAGGCAAGAGAAAGAAATAAAGGGTATTCAAATAGGAAGAGAGGAAGTCAAATTGTCTCTGTTTGCAGATGACATGATTGTGTATTTAGAAAACCCCATCATATCAGCCCAAAATCACCTTAAGCTCATAAGCAACTTCAGCAGTCTCAGGATACAAAATCAATGTGCAAAAATCACAAGCATTCCTATACACCAGTAATAGCTAAATCAAGAGTGAACTCCCATTCACAATTGCTACAAACAGAATAAAATACCTAGGAATCCAACTTACAAGGGATGTGAAGGACCTCTTCAAGGAGAACTACAAACCGCCACTCAAGGAAATAAGAGCGGACACAAACAAATGGAAACATCCCATGCTCATGGATAGGAAGAATCAATATCAGGAAAATGGCCATACTGCTCAAAGTAATTTATAGATTCAATGCTATCCCCATCAAGCTACCATTGACTTTCTTCACAGAATTAGAAAAAAACTACTTTAAATTTCATATGGAACCAAAAAAAGAGCCCCTATAGCCAAGACAATCCTAAGCAAAAAGAACAAAGCTGGAGGCATCATGCTTTGTTCATAGACTTCAAACTATACTACAAGGCTACAGTAACTGAAACAGCATGGTATTGGTACCAAAACAGATATATGGACCAATGGAACAGAACAGAAGCCTCAGAAATAATGCCACACATCTACGACCATCTGATCTTTGACAAACCTGACAAAAACAAGCAATGGGGAAAGGATTCCCTATTTAATAAATGGTGTTGGGAAAACTGGCTAGCCATATGTAGAAAACTGAAACTGGACCCTTTCCCTATACCTTATACAAAAATTAACTCAAGATGGATTACAGACTTAAACGTAAGACCTAAAACCATAAAAATCTTAGAAGAAAACCTAGGTGATACCATTCAGGACATAGGCATGGGCAAAGACTTCATGACTAAAACACCAAAAGCAATGGCAAGAAAAGCCAAATTTGACAATGGGATCTAATTTAACTAAAGAGCTTCTGCGCAGCAAAAGAAACTATCATTAGAGTGAAAAGGAAAGCTACAAAATGGGAGAACATTTTTGCAATCTATTCATCTGACAAAGGGCTAATATCCAGAATATACAAGGGAATTAAACAAATTTACAAGAAAAAACAAACAAGCCCATCAAAAAGTGGGCAAAGGATATGAACAGACACTTCTCAAAAAAAAATTTGTGCAACCAACAAACATGAAAAAAACTCATCATCTCTGGTCATTAGACAAATGCAAATCAAAACCACAATGAGATACCATCTCATGCCAGTTAGAATGGCAATTCATTAAAAAGTCAGAAAACAACAGATGCTGGAGAGGATGTGGACAAATAGGAATGCTTTTACACTATTGGTGGGACTGTAAGTTAGTTCGACCATTGTGGAAGACAGTGTGGTGATTCCTCAAGTATCTGGTACCAGAAATACCATTTGACCCAGCAATCCCATTACTGGATATACACCCAAAGGATTATAAATCATTCCACTATAAAGACACATGCACACGTATATTTATTGCAGCACTATTCACAATAGCAAAGACTTGGAACCAACCCAAATGCCGAACAGTGATAGACTGGATGTGGCACATATACACCATGGAATACTATGCATCCATAAAAAAGGCTGAGTTCATGTGCTTTGCAGGGACATGGATGAAGCTAGAAACCATCATTCTCAGCAAACTAACACAGGAACAGAAAACCAAATATCACATGTTCTCACTCATAAGTAGGAATTGAACAATGGGAACACATGGACACAGGGAGGGGAACATCTCACATCGGGGCCTGTCAGGGGGTGGGGAACTAGGGGAGGGATAGCATTAGGAGAAATACCTAATGTAGATGAGGGGCTGATGGGTGCAGCAAACCACCATGGCACGTGTATACCTATGTAACAAACCTGCATGTTCTGCACATGCATCCCAGAACTTAAACTATAATAACAACTTTTTAAAAAAAGTCTGCCTACCCTGTGTGACAGGCCACACAGAGACCACATGGAAGGCAATGCCAGGAGGAGAGGCGCTGAAGAAACCTAGTGGGAGAGAAGGCCCAGGCCTCACCAGCATCCCAACTGAGCCTAATCTTCCAGCCATCCCCACCAAGAGGCCCAATGCGGGGATGAACCAGCCTAGGCTTTCTAGCCCACCCAAACCCCAGACGATTTTTTTCCCCAGCCAACATTACATGGAGCAGAGCAATAACTTAAGTTAGAAAGACCCCTCCCAATAAAATGTTCAGTTTTTGAGGGTAGTTTGTGATGCAGCAACAGAAAACCAAAATCGCTGGGGTTTAATCCTTCCTACACCACAAACTCCCAGGCTCCTGTGTGAGCTGACCCACCATCTAGCTCGCCCTCCTCCGCTGCTCCTTGCCTACACGGGCCCTACTGCTACTCCCATGCCTTGACTGACATTCCCCTAGTTTTGGGGGGTCTTGTCTTCCCCCAAAGAAGCAAAAGAAAAACTAAAAAAGAGTAAAATAGCACAGTATGAAATTAGGAGCTCCAGTGATTAGACAAAAGGAAAAGATTAGAGGAGAGTAAGAAGGGTGAACAGGGAAAGTCTGCTCGGTGAATGTTAAGCAGTGAACCAACATATGGCACCTATTTCATGCATATTTATGCATATGGATTTATGGTAATGGTATGGCCCATATGGAGAAAGCTGTCCACCTGCCAATAGGTGTACTCATCCGAAATGGCCAGATGTCTCTACCTAAACCCAGAGAGCAATTTTGGAGCCATGAAAAGCCAACTCAGGTAGAAGTACACTTGCAAAGAAGCCCATTACAAATAAAATTTCAAATTACCTCTGATTTTACGTTAGAAATACAAAATAATGAAGCCAGGAGGTCTTCCAGAAAACACTAAGTTATTCTGAAGGCCAGATGCCTACAAGGGCATGAGTGTGCAGTTCTTAAGCCCTCATGAAATATTTTTCTACATTTTTAATTTTGAAAATTTCAAATATATACAAATGCAAAAAGAATATCATAATGTCCCCCTTGTCCCCGCCTCTGGGGGTCAGCAATTACCCAACCCCATTTTCCACATTCCCCATTTTCCACTTCCCCATTTTCCACTTCCCCATTTTCCACATTGTTTTGAAGAAAATCCAGGACATTTTATAATTTTATTCACAAATGTTTCAGTATGTGTCTTTAGAGTGTGAGGATTGTTTTAACGTATCGTGCCTAAAAAATTAACAATGATTCATTCATATCAGCATACTGCCAGCCAGTGTTCCTACTCTAATTGTCTCATAAATGTTATTTTCTCAGTGATTTATTAGTTTGTATCAATATCCAAATAAAGTCCATGTACTGTGATTGGATGACATATTTCCTAAATCTCTTTTGCCTATAGATATTTTGCCTCCATCTCTTTCTGTTCCATGCAATTTATTTGTCAAAGAAATAGGTTGTTTGTCCTACAGATATTTCACAATTTGGAGTTTCCTGATTGTATCCCCAGGGTGTTGTTTTATATGCTTTTTTATCCTTCATATTTTTCATAAATTGGTACTTGGATCTAAAGTTCTGACGAAATTGGGGTGTTTTCTTCTCCCCCTCCTCCTCCTCCTCTGCAAGACTGCTTGATCAGGAATGTGTGTTTTTCCATTAGGATACCCATAATGCGTTTGTCTCTCTTTTTGTGATGACAGCAGCCATTGACTATGAGCACTTAGACCCACTAATTCATTAGGAGCTACACAATGGTAGGCAGCATTCTGATGTCATATGCCTTCTTCATTTATAAACTAAAATGCTTTATAAAGAGAAACTTTGCCTACCAAGTGGCACACATGGCATGAGAAAGCCAGGGAAAATGCTTGGTTCCCTTTATTTACTTGTTTTCTACTAACGAGTTGGTTCACTTTCCTTCTCCAAGATTAAACATATGCGTGTTTTTTCAATGAGATTACAAATGCATGGATTTAATCCCATTTTATGTGTTTAATCCATTGAGGTTTATATCTCCCCTTTGGCTAATGGGACCCTATTCAAGACAGCTCCTGAGTTTTGCCGTGACCTTGGTAGTAGTTGTTAGCATCTGGGCTATCTGCCATGACAAGATATTTCATGCTTATTCTTTATATTCCTTGCCCCAAACCTGGAATCAGTCATTTCTCTCAGGCGTTCTGGTTTCTCTTAATAAGATACAGTATTTCAGGATCACAATCTCAGCTCTAGAGCTCCTCCTCACTTCTGAGTTCATCGTTATTTTCCTAGGACATTTTAGTTGACAAAAACTAGGAAATATGTGTATTTCTGTGTTTTTAAAGGAAATGTAATATATCATGAGTTTATGCTAATACTTCTAATCCAAATCATAAGGCTTTTATTTAACCCTTTCAGTCTTAACATCTGTATTTTTTTCTCATACAGTGAATCCCAGTTCTCAATAATACACAAACTGATAGAATTGGAGAACCACATAATTATTCCCAGGCTCTGTTTTTATAGCCACAACATACCCACAACAATTTAGAATAGCAATACCAGCACTCCTCCAACAATATGATCACTGTAAAGAACTTAAGTTTTGCTTTTTGTTTTGCAAATAGACTTTATCTAAGAATATATTCCATTAGGGATACACAAATTACTGTGTTTTAAAGCCACTTGGAATATTTCTTTCTGTGTGGTTATGCAACCAACTGGATACATATTTAAAAGTTTCTTTGATTCATTTTATTTTTGAGTTTTAAAGATCATTTTAATTTAAATTTGCTTTATAATTGTGTAAAATAATTTTGTGGTGCTAAAATCAAATCTATAAAAACAAGCTCTTAAAAAAAGTATAGCTTTTATCCTTGTCCTCTCTATTCTATCCCTTCCATAGGTGAGCTATCCTCCCATTATTTGTGGTTTGTGTAATACAGAGAGGTATATAGAACCATGTCTCCCCTTCTCAGCTAAATGGCAGCACAATATACCTACTTTTCTCTACCTTGCTTTATTGTTATTTCACACAGATACTTGACATAACCATGTAGAGGTCAATAGAGTATTCCTCATTACTTTTTTGTAGCTACATGGTATGCCAGTGTGGAGACATATCATAGTATAGTCAACCTTATGTATAGATGTTTAGGTAGTTGCTAGTTTTTGCTGTTATGGAGTCCTGCATAAACAGCCTTTCATCTATGTCTTTTTTTTTTTTTTTTCTGAGACAGGGTCTGGCTCTGTCACCCAATCTGGTGTGCAGTAGCATGATCTTGGCTCTCTGCAACCTCCACCTCCTGGGCTCAAGCCATCCTTCCACCTCTGCCTCCCAAGTAGCTGGGACCACAGGCATGCACCACCACACCTGGATAATTTTTGTAGAGATGGGGTTTCGCCATGTTGCCCAGGCTGGTCTCAAATTCCTGAGCTCAAGTGGACCACCCACCTTGTCCTCCCAAAATGCTGGAATTACTGGAATGAGCCAGTATTTCCATCTATGGAAATCCATGCCCAGCCATCTATGTCTCTTAGAACTTCTGTCAGTGTAACTGTGGGATACATTCATGTAATTCCAATTGCTGCGGAGAAGGATGAAGGTATGTACAATTTTTCTAGGCATTGCTGAATTCCACTCCTGATGTCTGGTCTGAAAAAATGGATTCTATTTTATCTTTTCCTCACTGATTTGAGGTGGTACACATCAGATTATTGCTACTAACAATATACAGCAGTGCCTATCTCCCCATAGCCTGGCCAAAAGAATATACTGTTAAAATTAGGACTTTGCCAATCTGGTAGGTTAAAAATGGAATCTTCATGTAGTTTTCATATGGATTTCTTTTATATCAGCAGCTATGAGCATCTTTTCATGTGGTGTAGAATCATTTGCACTTATTTTTCTGTGAATGAAACATTACTCTGATCTTTCCATAGGGCTCTAGGTTATTTTCTTCTGTAGTATTAGAAGCTCTTTGGATATTAAGAATATAAACCCTTTCTCTGCAATATAAGTTGCAAATATCTTTTCCTAGTTTGTCATTACTTTGTTTATGGTGTTGCCTTGAAAATTACTTTTTAAAATTTTTATTATTCAAACATATCCAATTTTATTCTTACTCTTTCTGAATTTTAAATTGATGCCAAATTATATAGGAATTTCATCTGTGTTTTCTTTTACTGTACATGTGATTCCATTTTTTTACATTGAAATCTCTTATCCTTTTGTAATTGACATGATACGTGAAAAACGAATCCAACTTCTTTTTTTTTTTTTCCCATAGGGTCACTCAGTTATTCAATTTTTTAAAGTTTTTCTTATCCCCTGATGATTTGAAATCCCACTTTCCTGTTACGGTAAACTTTTAAATGTAAGTGTATCTGTGTCTGGATATTTTATTCTATTAATCTGTCTGCTCTTCATGGACCTATGTCACACTGCTTTACTTATAGGCTTTATTGCATATTGAATGTCTTGCAGAACCCCATATCCTTGCTCCTCCAAACAATCTTTATAGGCAAATTGTCTTGATCTAGAAAAAAAAGTTATGGCTATTATTGTGCTGGGATTTTAAAAGTTAGGATAATGTTAGCTTATCTATCCAAGAATATGGTGCCTTTCCATGTCTTCAAATCTATTTTTATGTCTTTAAAAGTATGCATAGTTTTCCTCATATGGATTTTGATCATTTCTTGCTACATTTATGTCTTTATATTTTTGTTACATCTATTTTTGTAAATGGGTTCTTCTCTTCCATTATATCTTCACATATGTGTGTGTATGTGTGCATAGTACTATATATATATAAATATATATACATATATAAATATATATATATTTGTTTCTCAGCCTTTAGGCTTAGCCTTAGGCTAAGATCAAGTACAGAATAAATACTTATTCATATGTGTATATTAATAAATATTAGAATATATATTTATATGAATATAATACAATTTAATATAAAAAGTGCATATATGTGTATACAAATATATACACATACTTGTATGCATGTGTGTATATACTCACTCTATAAACTGATATTTTCTTGTATAAATTTAAGGGGTACAAGTACAATTTTGTTACATGAATATATTACTGTATTAGGATATTCTTGCATTGCTGTAAAGAAATAACTGAGGCTGGGTAATTTATAAAGAAAAGAGGCTTAATTGGCTCACAGTTCTGCTGGCTGTACAAGAAGCATGGGGCTGGCATCTGCTGCTGATGAGAGCCTGGCAGAAGGAAAAGGGGGAGCAGGTGCATCACATGGTGAAAGCAGGAGCAAGACAGAGGGAGGAGGTGCCATGCTCTTTTAAACAACCAGGTTTCATATGAATTACCAGAGCGAGAACTTGCTCATTACCAAGAGGAGAGTGCTAAGCCAATCATGAAGGATCCACCCCCATGACCCAAACACCTCCTACCAGGCCCCACTTCCAACACTGGGGACTACATTTCAATGTGAGATTTGGAGGTAACAAATATACAAACTGTATCATTCAGCCCCAAGTCCCCCAAATTTCACATCTTTCTCACATTGCAAAATATATTCATTCCTTCACAATAGTCACTAAAAACATTAACTCAAAAATCCCAATTCCCAAGTCCCAAGTCCAAAGTACCATCTAGAGATGAGTTCCTGCCACCTATGACCCTGTAAGATCAAAAGATGTTATTTACTTCCAAGATAGAATTGTGGCACAGCTATTGAGTAAATATTCCCATTCCAAAAGGGAGAAACTACCCAAAACAAAGGGATTATAGACCCTACACAAGTCTGAAACCCAGCAGGGCAGTCATTACATCTCAAAGCTCCAAAATAACCTCCTTTGACTCCATGTCTTGCATCCATGACACATTGGTGAAAGGGGTGGGCTCCCAAGGGCTTAGGCAGCACCTCCCGACATGGCTTTGCAGGGTACAGCTGCTTTCACAAGTTGGAGTTAAGTGTCTGCAGCTTTTCTAGATGTAGGGGGCAAGCTGCCAGTGAATCACTATTCTGGGGTATGGAAGGCAGTAGCCTCCTTCCCACAGATCCACTAGGCAGTGCCCTGGTGGGGACTCTGTGTGAGGGCTCTAACCCCATATTTCCCCTTGGCACTGCTGTAATAGGGGCTTTCTGTGGGGGTCCTGCCCCTGTAGCAGGATTCTGCCTGGGCACCCAGACTTTCCCATACATCCTCTGAAATCTAGGGGCAAGCTGCCCACCACCCTTCACTGTTACATTCCCTCACATCTTCGGGCTTAACACCACATGGAATCTACCAAGGTTTATGGCTTGTGCCCTCCAGAGTAGGCTGAGCTGTGTCTGGGGCCCTTTCAGCCAAGGCTGGAGCTGGAGTTGCTGGGATGGAGAGAACAGTGTCTCAAGGCTGGGCCTCGCTCTCAAAACCATTCTTTCCTTCTAGGCCTCTGAGCCTGGGATGGGAGGAGCTGTCCCAGAGACTTCTGAAATGCCTTTGAAGCCTTTTTCCCATTGTCCTTGATATTACCACATGCCTTTTAGTTAGGCTACTCTCTAGCAAGTGTTTGCTCCACAGCCTGCTTGAATTCCTCTCTTGAAAATGCTTTTTCTTTCTCTGACACATGGCAAGGCTCCAAATTTTCCAAACTTTTATGTGCTGCTTTTCCTTTTAATAGTAAGTTCCAATGTCAAGTCATTTCTTTGCTCCTGTACCTGATCTAAGCTATTAGAAGCAGCCAGGCCACATCCTGAATGCCTTGTTGCTTAGAAATTTCTTCCACCAGATAACCTAAGCCATCACTCTTAAGTTAAAATTTCCACAGATCCCTACAGCTTGAACACAATGCAGCCAAATTCTCTGCCAGGTTGTAACATGGGTGACCTTTATGCCAGTTCCCAATAACGTCCTCATTTCCATCTGAGACCTTGTCAGCCTGGCCTTCACTGTCCGTATTTCTATCAGCATTTTGCTTACAACCAGTTAGCCAGTCTCTAAGATGTTCCAAACTTCCCCTCACCTTCCTGTCTTCGTTGGAGCCCTCCAAACTCTTCCAACCTCTTCCTGCCATGCAGTTCCAAAGCGATTCCACATTCTCAAGTATCTTTATAGGAATGTCCCACTTTTGGTGCCAATTTTCTGTATTGGGCTGTACTTGCATTGCTATAAAGAAATACTGAGGCTAGGTAATTTATAAAGAGGTTGAACTGGCCCACAGTTCTACAGGCTGTACAAGAAACATGGTGCTGATATCTGCTGCTGATGAGGGCCTCTGGAAGCTTCCAATCATTGCAAAGTGAGTGCAGGTTCATCACATGGTGAGAGCAGGAGCATGAAAGAGACAGAGGAGGGGCTGGGCACAGTGGCTCATGCCGTAATCCCAGCACTTTGAGAGGCCAAGGCAGGCGGATCACCTGAGGTCAGGAGTTTGAGACCAACCTAGCCAACATGGTGAAACTCCGTCTCTACTAAAAATACAAAAATTAGCCAGGCGTGGTGGCATGTGCCTGTAGTCCCAGCTACTTGGGAGGCTGAGGCAGGAGAATTGCTTGAACCTGGGAGACAGAAGTTGCAGTGAGCCGAGATCACACTACTGCACTCCAGCCTGGGTGACACAGAGAGACTCCATCTCAAAAAATTTAAAAAGAGAGAGAGAGAGAGAGGAAGTGCCACACTCTTTTAAACAACCAGATCTTGCATAAACTACCAGAGCAAAAACTCACTCATCATCAAGGGGATGGTGCTAAGCCATTCATGAGAAATCTACCCCCATGACCCAAACACCTTCCCACCAGGCCCCACCTCCAACAGTGGGGATTATATTTCAACACAAGATTTAGAGAGGACAAATATCTAAATTGTATTAATTGCATGGTAGCAAAATCTGAGCTTTTACTGTATCCATCGTCTGAATAATGTACATTACACCCGTTAAGTAATTTTTTTATACTCTATTCCCCTCCCACCTCCCCACCTTTCTGAGTCTCCAATGTCTATCAGTCTACTCTGTATATGTGTATACATTATTTAGGTTTCACTTATAAGTAAAAACATGCAGTATTTGTCTTTCTGTTTCTGAGTTGTTTGACTTAAGATATATTTTTACTCAGTTGTCATGTTATTTGCAGTTTTTCCATTGATTTGGATGAGAAGGAACTTCCAGATATATGATCATGTTACTTGCAAAGAAAAATGGCATTACTTCTTGCTTTGCCATTATTGTGCCTCTGGTTTTTTTCTCTTATCTACTTGCTCTGATTAGCATCTGTAACACAATATTCAATAGTACTGGAGGTGGTCGGCATCCCACATTAGTGACACAGTCTCTAGTTTTCCCATTAAGCAAAATTCAACTTTTGGGCTGGTACATGCACAAATGCATGCTTGTGTGTGTATTCGTGTTAAGAATATATCCATATATTTATATTTTATTTCCATTTTTAAGGATTTTTTTCAGATACTTTTATGTATCTATGGAGATTGGAATGTTTTTCTTCTTATCTCTATAAATATGATGGATTGTATTAACGAATTACCTAATATTGAATAACCTTTACATTCCTGGAATAAACTCAGCTTGATTATGACATATTATTTTTAAAGTGCTGTTAAATTCTGCTTGCTAATATTTTATCTAATTTTTTTGAAGTAATATATTTCAATTAATATAGTGATTATATCATATATTTACTACAATTATTTGTCAGTTTTAGTTTTGATGTAATACTTGCTTCACAAAACTATAAGGTTTTTTTATTCTTTCTCCATACCCACAAGCTTTATAAGTAGTTTTGGAATTTATCTGATTGGTAGAATTCCTGTCACTCCATCTGAGTTTGATGCCTTCATTGTGAGGGTGCGCTTCAACTATGTTCTTTATTTCTTCTATCATAATTGGTCTGTTAGACTTTGACTAAGGTACATTTTGGCAGATTGTATTTTTCTTGACAATTATCTATTTCATCTAGAATTTATGTGCATCTGCAAATACATGATCTGAATAGGCCTATACCTATTAAATAAATTCAATCAATAATAAGTTTCCAAAGAAAGCACTAGGCCTGTATGGATTCACTAGTATATATTACCAAACATTTAAGGAATAAATTATATCAATTGTCTATAGTCTTTTCCAAAGATAGAAGCAGAAGGAATACTTCCTAACTCATTCTATAAGGCCAGCATTACCCTAATATCAAAGCCAGAGAAGAACATCACAAGAAAATAAAACTACAGAGCAACATCTCTCATGAATATAGATACAAAAATTCTCAACAAACCATTAGCAAATAAAATCCAACAATGTAGAAACAGAATTATACACCATGACCAAATGGGATTTACCCCAGGTATACGAACCTGATTCAATATTAGAAAATCAATTAATGTAATCCACCATATCGACAGGCTATGAAAAAAATCATATGTTCATATTAATTCATACAGTAAAAGCATTTGACAAAACCCAACACCCGTTCATGATAAAACCTCTCAGAGAACTAGGAATAGAAGGAAATTTCTTCAACTTGATAAAGAACATGTACAAAAACAAACCCCACAGCTAACATCATACTTAACAGTAAGAAAATTGAAGCTTTCTTGATAAGATCAAGAACAAGGCAAGGATGTCTCCTCTCCCCACTGTTCTTCAACACTGTATTGGAAGTACTAGCTAATTCAATAACATAAGAAAAGGAGATAAAACATATACTTATTTGGAAGAAATAAATAAAACTGTCTTTGCTTCCAGATAACATGATTGTTTATGTAGATAAAACAAAAGAATCAACCAAAAAAAGCTCTTGGAACTAATAAATCATTATCAAGGTTGCAATATACAAAAAAAAAGGTTAACATACAAAAATCAATCACTTTCCTATATACTAGCAATGAAAAAGTAGAATTTGAAATTAAAAACACATTACCATTGACATTGGCACCCCAAAAATAAAACAGGTATAAATCCAACAACATTCACATATGATCTCTCTAAAGAAAACTATAAAACTGTAGGGAAAGACACCAAATAACTAAATAAATGGAAAGATATTCCATGCTAATGGATAGGAAGACTCAATATTGTCAAAATGGCAGTTTTTCCCACTTGCTCTATAGATTCAACACAACTCCCATCAAATCCTAGCATGTTATTTTCGTGAGTATTAAATTGATTCTAAAGTTTATAATGGAGAGACAAAAGATCCAAAATAGCCAACTAAATATTAAATGAGAAGAACAAAGTTGAAGGACTGACACTACCCAGCTTTAAGACTTACTATAAAGCTACAGTGATCAAGACAGCAAGGTATTGGTGAAAGAATAGACAATTAGATCAACAGAACAGAATAGAAAGCCCAGAAAAAGACTCAAATAAATATAACAGATATTTGATAAATGAGTAAAGATAACACAATAGCACAAAGGTAAGTGTCTTCAAGCAGTGCTGGAACGATTGGAAAGGCACATGTAAAAAAATGAATTTAGACACAGATCTTATACACTTCACAAAAAATTAACTCACAGTGGATCACAGACTTAAATATAAAATGTAAGACTATACAACTCCTAGAAACTAACAAACGACAATGCCTTTTTAGATACACCACCAAAATTAAAAACTTCCGCTCTGCAAAAGACACTGTCAAAAGAATTAGAAGACAAGCCACAGATTGGCAGAAAATACTTACAAAAGACATGTCTGATAAAAGACTGCTATCTAAAACACACAAATAACTCTTTAAACTCAACAATGGGAAAACAAACCATCTAACTGAAAATGGGCAAAAGCCCTGAACAGAAACCTAGCCAAAAAGCCATGCATATGGCAACTAAGCATATGAAAAGATGCACAACATCATACATCATTAAGGAATTGCAAATTAAAACAATAAGAAGATACCACTACACATCTATTAGAATCTAAAATCTAAAACACCAACATCAAATGCTGGCAAGGATGTGAAGCAACAGGAACAGGGTGTGAAAGAAGCTAATCTGCAAAGGCTACATACTCTGTGACTCCAACTATAAGACATATTGGGAAAAGCAAAACCACAGAGATAGTAGAAAGATTAGTGGTTGCAGAGGCAGCTGGAAGAGAGGTATAAACAGGCAGAGCACAGAGGAACTTTAAGGCAATGAAACTATTGTGTACAATATTATAATGGTGGATAGATGTCATTATACCTTTGTCAAAACCCATGGAATATATCACACCAAGAGTGAACACTTCTTTAAACTCTTTGCATTCACATGTGAACGGAAATGAAAAATGTTTTCCCTATTTCATCTGCTGTTTACAAATAAGCCCACTACTGTCCAGTAATTATCCAGGAGTGCTTTGAGTCTTCTGCTCTCAGATCTATAAGATATTGTGTTGCTTCCCTCGGCTTACTCCTTCCAGATGCTGGTGCCACATGGACCTAGCTATAGGGAATTTGTCCCCAATAGCTTTCATCTTAAGGCTTGTGGATAAAACTTGCTACCTAGTTTTATTGCAGATGTGGCCCATTTTGCTCTACCTGTTTGTATGGAGGACCTGAAGAGATCAAAAAATTACACTTACACTATCACCGTCATCCCATCATTACCCCTTCTGATTTTTCCTCAAGCAACCAAACATTCTAGAATATTAAAATATTTGAGCCCACTTTTCAACCTCAGGCTAATGCCACAGTAAATGGACTCCCCTCACCCCCTCTTACACTACATATGTAAAGGTTCTGTTTATTGAGTGCTTTTCCACGTCTGTGCTCATTTTTAATTTAAAATTTCAGACCCCATCCTCACAATAATTTTTTAAAGTAGACATTGCTGGCCCTGAATAGATCCTTTGCTCCTCCTCAAGTCATTTTAATGACACGGTCTTGCACTGTCACCGAAGCTGGAGTGCAGTAGCCTGACCATAGCTCACTGCAGCCTCAACCTCCCAGGCTCAAGGGATCCTCCCACTTCAGCCTTCCAAGCAGCTGGGAACACAGGCGTGTACCACAGCATCCGACTAATTTTTGTATTTTTTGTAGAGATGGGGTCTCACTTTGTTCCCCGGGCTGTCTATGCTATTCTTATATCCATCTCTGGCTACAGATGTTTCTTTTCACTTTATGAAAGCTTACCCTTCTATGGCGGAGTTTTATCTTCAAGCGTCTACTGACCAGAGCGTTTTCTGGGACTCCCCTGCCCCTTTGCTCCCTTGCTGGCAGGCCAGGCCTGTGTTTTCCTCCACAGTTCCCCGTGGAACTGTGCAGTCCCTCTTCAGAGACTGCTCCAGCCTCAGGGGTGACGCCACGAGCTAAGATCTGGACAGGTGGTGGGGTGCGTGATTGCAACCAGGTGTCTTCCTTCCCCAGGGCTGGATGAGACTCTGGCCGGCGGGGAGAAAGAGACAGTCTGTGGCGGACTCCCATTCTCCTGCCTCTGCACAGGCTACTTTCTGGCATTCCTGCTCACTTGCAGAGCTCCTGGAAAGGGGACAGTGCATTCCTGAAAACGCAAAGCCTCCTCTGTACCAATTACTCCGTTCTTGCCTGGGCTCCACACAGGCCAGCGCGCGCTCAGCTCCGTGCATGCGGCTGGGCCCTGCGAGCCACGCTTCTGCGGCCCCGCTGGCCCTGCCGATAGGGGGCGCGAATGAAAGGCCGCGCGGCTGGAGAAGGGCGGGCTCGCTCCGGTCTCCGCCCCGTGGGCTCCCGGCGCCTGCGCGTCCCACGCCCTTGCTGCTGAGTCCTGCACGTGCGGAAGCGAACTCTTTGTGAAGTCGGTGTGAAGGAAGCGACCTCTTTGTGAAGTCGGTGTGAAGGAAGCGACCTCTTTGTGAAGTCGGTGTGAAGGAAGTGACCTCTCTGTGAAGTCGGTGTGAAGGAAGCGACCTCTTTGTGACGTCTGCGACCTCTTTGTGACGTCTGCGACCTCTTTGTGACGTCGGCCCTTGCCGGTGCCCCGCACAGCAGCCAGCAGCTCCCAGCCCAGGCAGGAGGTGCACTGGCCTCCCCGCGGCCTTCTGAGGCCTAAGAGCTCCAAGCCCTGCCCTTCGTGCCCTCTGCGCTAGACGCGTGGCCGCAGCCGACAGTGGATACCTCATGGTGACTCAGAGTCCTCTCTTTAACCTCTCAGCTACATTCTTCTCATGACGTTTTCTCGGTAAAATAAGTGGTGTGGCTCCCCTCTCCTGACCGGGCTGTGTCCCAGGACAGAGCCGGCTGGAAACGCCCCGCTTGACTGGAGAGCACTGCCCGGGCTGCTGCGGGTGCCCCTTTCACAGGAGCTGGAGCGCGCCTCAATGCAGAGATGGTGTGGCTGGGAGGGACTTCCCTTTCCCAGTCCTCCCCTTACATCACAGGGCACAAGAGCCATTGGAAAAGCATTTAGAGAAATCATAGCGAAAATTTTCCAGATGTGGCAAAAGACATACAGCTGCAGATTTAAAAAGTTAAGCAAACCTCAAGAATCGTAAACCCGAAAAAGTTCATGCCAATCACATCATAATTAAACATCAAAAAAAAAAGGCAGAATAAATTTTGAAAGCAGCTGGAGAGAAATCAAATGTTGTTCATGAGGCAACACCAATTCAAGTCAGCTGAGCTTTCACCTGAAACCATAGGACGCAGAAGGGAGTGACTGGTTTTTAAAGTACTGAGGGAAAAGAACTGTCAACTGTAGATTCAATATGTGGCAAAAGTCCTCCAAGGAGTGAAAGGAATAAGTACTTAGCAAACAAAGGAAAACTAAGAAAATTTGTTGTATCTTTAAAGAGTACCTAAAAGAAATTCGCTAAAAGGAAAGGAAATCAACAACAACAAAAGGACTTGGAACTTTAGAAAGAAAAGGAAAACATTAAAGTAGATTTTAGAAATTAGGAAAGATATAATAAATATCCTTCAATTCATGAGTTGCCAAATTCATATTTGATGGTTAAAGCAAAAGTTATATGACCATCTGATACAGTTCTCTTTTTATGTAGTGAAAACACTTAAGCTCACTATACATAAAAAGTGGGAAGAATAAAAAGACCTGAATGACAGTAAGGTATCTAAACTTCACTCAAATTGGCAAACATTGATACCAATAGACCATGGAAGGTTACATACATGTATTGTAAAACCTAAAGCAACAACTAAGAAAACTATACAATAAATACTACAAATAAGATGGAATCCTAAAAATGTGAGTTACCCACAACTAGGTAAGGAAAGGGAACAGAAGAATAACAAACAGAGAAAACAAAAAGAAAGCAAACAATGTCAGATGCATGTCCTAACATATTACTTAAATGTGAATAGTCTAAATATGACAAAAGGTAGAGACTGGCAGAGTAGATAAAAACACAGAATCCAACAATATGTTATCTATAAGAAACTCTCTTTGAATTCAACACCACAGGTAAGATGAAAGTAGAAGGAAGGAAAAAGATGTATTATGCAGACATTAATTAAAGTAGGAGTGGCTATATTAATATAAAGTAGACTTCAGATGAAAGAAAATTGCAAGTCAAAGAGCAACATTAAATAATGTAAAAGGATCAATCCATGAGGAAGATGTTGTGATCCTAAATGTGTATGCTGCAGACAACAGAGCCTTAAAATATATGAAGCAAAAACAGAGTTGATAGGAGAGAGAAACAATTCCACAATTATAGGTGGGAAGTTTAACATCTGACTCTCAGCAGCTAATAGAGCTACTAGACAATCAGCAAGAATACAGAAGACTGAGCAAGGCCATCAACCCACAGGATGTAACTGACATATAGAGAACACTCCCACGAACAGCAGCAGAGTACACATTTTCCAAGGGCCATGGAACATTCACCAACCCATATTCTGGGTGATTAAGCGAGCCTCAAGCAGTTTAAAATAATTGAAACCATACAGAGTGAGCTCTTTAACCATAATGAAATCAAATTAGAAATCAATAAAATAAAAACAACAGAAAATATCCAAATACTTGAAAATTAAAAGACTTCTAAATATTTCATATATCAAAGAGGAAGTCTCAAAGGAAATTTTAAAAATACATAGAATGGGAAGAAAATGAAAATATAACATCTCAAAATATGTAGGGGGGAAAAACTAGAGCTGTGAGGAAATTTTTAGCACTAAAAACAGAAAATGTCTCAAATCAATAACCTAAGTAATTCAAGTAACTAGAAGAAAAAAGAGCAAAGGAAGGAAATCATAAAGATAAAAGCAGAAATTAATGATTTTTTTTAAAAAATGAAAAGGTAACCAGCAGCTTAACTCCATAATGCGTTTTAAAACTTTTTTTCCGTTTTAGTCTCAAGATGTAATCTTGAAGCAAACTGCAACAGCCTTTTCCCTTAACCTTAAAATAGACTGCATGTTCCTTCCTTTCCCACTGTGTACTCCCTTCACATTCATCTAATTATGCCAGTATCTAAGTATGTGCTTACTTAGGAGTTCAAGGGCGAATCTTGAGACAGACAGACCGAGCCTAGAGACCGAGCAGAATTCCAGAGATTACCTCAAGGCAGCTAGTCACCAACCCAGCCATTGTTCAGATGATGTCAGCCCACACTCCAGGTAGACAGAGATCCAAGATAGCCAGTGAAAAAGGACACACACACCTTGCACTCAACACAACTGCATGTGTCCCATACGAAGTTTCTCTTTATAAACCCTAGCCTTCTCCCTACAAGTTCAATGTGATTCCTTTGGATATGAATCCAGCCACTTCCCTATTGCTAGTTTTTGTTAATGAAGTCACTTTCCTTTTACCAGACCTCACTCATTCTTAAGACTTCGCAAGCAGCAAACGGCTGGACCTGCATTCATTTACAAAAATAGAAAAAATGAATGAGGCAAAACACTGTCTGTTTGAAAGAAAATCAGTAAAATGCATAAACCTCTAGTAACACTGGCCAAAAAAAAAGACACATAAAAATTAGGAATGAAAAAAAGGAAATCACTATGAATCCTTTGGCCATTAGAAGAAAAATGAAGGATATGATGAATAGCTTTAAACTCACACAGTCAACAACTGAAAAGAAAAGAAAAAAGTCCTTGAAAACCTAAAACTACCAAACCTCAATCAAGATAAAACAGACAATCTGGGCAGTTCTGTAATCTTCAAAGAAATTGAATTTGTAAATAAAAGTTTCCACAAAAAGAGATCTCCAAGTCTGGATAGTTGTATTGAAGATTTCTACCATAAATTTAAAGAAGAATTAACACCAATTTTACACATTCTCCTACAGAAATAGAAGAAGCAAAAACACTTCCCTACTAATTTTATGAGGTCAGTATTACCCTTATAACAAGCCTACAAAAGACAATACAATGATTTATATCACTCATCAATTTAGAAGCAGATATTCTCAACAAAATATTAACAAATTGAATCCAGCAATGTATACAAAGAATTCTACACCATAACCAGGTGGGGTTTATTCCAGGTATGTAAGGCTGGTTCAACATTTGAAATCAATCAATGTAATCCATCATAAGTTAAATTTAAAACTTTGCGTGATCTTAACAACTGACACACAAAAAAAGCATTTACCAAGATCTGTGATAAAAATTAAAAAGAAGGGAACTTTCTTGGCTTAATAAAGAGTGTCTACAAAAAACCTTCAGCTAATATACTTAGCATTAAAGGAATGCTTGCTTTTCCTTTAAGATTGGGAACAAAGCAATAATATCCACTCTTATGACTCTATTCATCATACTACTGGAAGTTTTAGCCACTGCAATAAAACAAGGAAAATAAATAACATATACAGATCAAAAAGGAAGAAATAAAACTGGACCTGCTTGTAGGTAGCATGATTGTCTACATAGATATAGATCTATGTAGACCAAAAAAAAAAAAAAAATAGAATCCTAGAACTAATAAGCATGAGGGCTTTCTTAAACTCAGATCAATGCATAAAAATCAACTTTATTTCTGTATACCGACAATGAATATGTAGAAACTAAAATTAAACATAACAGTTTACAATTGTTTCAAAGAAAATGAAATAGGAATAAGTCTAACAAATTGTATACAGAATCTGTATGCTGAAAACTTTGAAATGCCGATGAAATGAATTTTTTAAAGTCCTAAGTAAATAGGGAAACATACTGTATTTATGAGTTGGACGACTCAACATAGAAAAGTTGTCCATTCTTCCCAAATTGATCTACAGATATAATCCAATTCCTACAAAAATCCCAGCAAGGGATTTTGTAGACATAGAAAACCTTATCCCAAAATGTATCTGGAAAGCACCAGGCCCTAGAATAGCTAAAAAAAAAAAAAAAAAAAAAAAAAAAAAAAAAAAAAAATCTGTACTAAGAACAGAATGGGAGGAATTATTCTACGTGGTATTAGATTTGCTATGTAATCATAGCAATCAAGACACTGTGGCATTGAAAATGCAATAGACATATTGATAAATGGAACAAAACAGAGATCCCAGAAATAGACCTATACAAATATGCCCAACTGAGTTTTTTATAAAGATACAAAAGCAATTCAATGGAAGAAGGAAAATCTTTTCAACAAACAGTGCTGGAGGAATTTAACATCGATAGGCACAATAATGAACACAACCTAAGTCTCACAGCTCATAACAAATTAATCAAAATAGATACAAACATAAATGTGAGACATAAACTTTAAAACTTTTAGAAAAAAATAGAAAGGAATCTTCAGGATCTAAGATTTCTTAAACTTTACGCCAAAAGCATGATCCATAAAAGGAAAAACTAATAAATTTAATGTTATCAAAATTAAAAAAATTTACTTAGTGAAAGATCCCATTAAAAGAATGAAAAGACAAGCTATAGACTGGGGAAAATGTTTGCAAATGCCACTACCAATGAAGAATTAGTATCTAGAATTAAGAAAACAAAACTCTTAAAATTTAATAGTAAAAAAAAAAAATCCGGTAACATGAGCAAAAGACATGCACAGAAATTTCGCTGAAGAGGAGATACAGCCGTGGAAAATAAACACATGAAAAGATGTTCAGCACCACTAGCTATTAGGGAAGTGCAAATTAAAATCATAATGAGATATCACTACACATCAGTCAAAATAGCTATAATTTTAAAGATAGTGACACCATCAAATGCAGGCATGAATATGAAGAATATAGATCATTTATACATCACTGGTGGAACTATGAAATGGTACAGCCAGGTTGGAAAACAGTTTGGCAGTCTCTTAGAAAATTATGTATGCAATTACTATACAACTTAGCAATATCACTCTTTAGTATTTATTCCAAAGACAGAAAAACCCATATCAAAAAAAAATCTGTACACGAATGTTCACAGCAGCTTTATTTGTAATAGACAAAGACTGGAATCAGTTCAGGTATCCTTCAACAGATGGAAAATTAAAAATATGATTCATCCTTTCCTTGGAAAACTAGTCGGCAACGGAAAAGAACAAAGTGTTGATAGACACAACTTAGACAAATACCTAGGGAATTATGCTAATTTTTTAAGAAAGCCAATTTCGGATGTGCATGGTGGTTCATGCCTGTAATCTCAGCACTTTGAGAGGCTGAGGTAGGCAGATCACGAGGTCAAGAGTTCGAGAACAGCCTGACCAAGATGGTGAAACCCCATCTCTACTAAAAACACATAATTAGCAGAGCATGATGGCGCACGCCTGTAGTCCCAGCTACTCGGGAGGCAGAGGCAGGATAATCACTTGAATCCGGGAGGCAGAGGCTGCAGTGAGCCCAGATCGTGCCCTTGCACTCCAGCCTGGGAGACAGAGCGAGATTTGTCTCAAAAAAAAAGAGGAAGCCAATTTCAAAAGATTCCATATTGTTTCCTGTATATAAGATTTTTGAAAGGATGAAACATTAAATATTGAGAAATGATTGGATGGTTTCTAAGAATTATGGATGATGAGTGGAGTGAGCAATGAGGGAGAGGAAAGTGGAAGAAAGGAAGGGATGATGAATGTGCTTATAAGAGTGCAACCCGGGGTGGGCGTGGTGGTTCACGCCTGTAATCTCAGCCCTTTGGGAGGTCAGGGCAGGCAGATCACTTGAGGTCAGGAGTTCGAGACCAGCCTGGCCAACATGGTGAAACTCCATCTCTACTAAAAACACAAAAATTAGCCAAGTGTGGTAGCACACACTTGCAATCCTAACTACTCAGAAGGCTGAGGCAGAAGGATTTCTTGAACCCAGGAGGCAGAGGTTGCAGTGAGCCTAGGTCATGCCACTGTATTCTAGCCTAAGCGATAGAGCGAGACACCATCTTAAAAAATACATATATATATATAGAGAGAGAGAGAGAGAGAGGAGAGAGAGAGAGAACAACACAGGATCCTTGTGATGATGAGTGGTGGAACTGTACTATTATCTTTACTTCAGTGAAGTAAATATACATAAGCAGGTATATCTAACATGAATCTACACGTGTGATAAATTTTATAGAACCAGAGTGCCAGGAATACAGATAAAACGAGAGAGACTGCCCTCTCCCTCTCCCTCTCCCTCTCCCTCTCCCTCTCCCTCTCCCTTTCCCCTCTCCCCTCTTTCCACGGTCTCCCTCTGATGCCGAGCTGAAGCTGGACGGTACTGCTGCCATCTCAGCTCACTGCAACCTCCCTGCCTGATTCTCCTGCCTCAGCCTGCCGAGTGCCTGTGATTGCAGGCGCGCGCCGCCACGCCTGACTGGTTTTCGTATTTTTTTTGGTGGAGACGGGGTTTCGATGTGTCAGCCGGGCTGGTCTCCAGCTCCTAACCGCGAGTGATCTGCCAGCCTCGGCCTCCCGAGGTGCCGGGATTGCAGACGGAGTCTCGTTAACTCAGTGCTCAGTGGCGCCCAGGCTGGAGTGCAGTAGCGTGAACTCGGCTCGCTACAACCACCTCCCAGCCGCCTGCCTTGGCCTCCCTAAGTGCCGAGATTGCAGCCTCTGCCTGGCAGCCACCCCGTCTGGGAAGTGAGGAGCATCTCCGCCTGACCGCCCATCATCTGGGATGTGAGGAGCCCCTCTGCCTGGCTGCCCAGTCTGGAAAGTGAGGAGTGTCTCTGCCCGGCCGCCATCCCATCTAGGAAGTGAGGAGCGCCTCTTCCCGGCCGCCATCACATCTGGGAAGTGAGGAGCGTCTCTGCCCGGCCGCCCATCGTCTGAGATGTGGGGAGCACCTCTGCCCTGCCGCCCCGCCCGGGATGTGAGGAGCGTCTCTGCCCGGCCGCCCCGTCTGAGAAGTGAGGAGACCCTCTACCTGGCAACCGCCCCGTCTGAGAAGTGAGGAGCCCCTCCGCCCGGCAGCCACCCCGTCTGAGAAGTGAGGAGCGTCCTCCCTCCTCGTCCGGGAGGGAGGTGGGGGGGTCAGCCCCCCGCCCGGCCAGCCGCCCCGTCCGGGAGGTGAGGGGCGCCTCTGCCCGGCCGCCCCTACCGGGAAGTGAGGAGCCCCTCTGCCCGGCCAGCCGCCCTGTCCGGGAGGGAGGTGGGGGGGTCAGCCCCCCGCCCGGCCAGCCGCCCCGTCCGGGAGGTGAGGGGCGCCTCTGCCCGGCCGCCCCTACCGGGAAGTGAGGAGCCCCTCTGCCCGGCCAGCCGCCCCGTCCAGGAGGGATGTGGGGGGGTCAGCCCCCCGCCTGGCCAGCCGCCCCATCCGGGAGGGAGGTGGGGGGATCAGCCCCCCGCCTGGCCAGCCGCCCTGTCCGGGAGGTGGGGGGCGCCTCTGCCCAGCCGCCCCTACTGGGAAGTGAGGAGCCCCTCTGCCCGGCCAGCCGCCCCGTCCGGGAGGGAGGTGGGGGGGTCAGCCCCCCGCCCGGCCAGCCGCCCCGTCCGGGAGGGAGGTGGGGGGGTCAGCCCCCCGCCTGGCCAGCCGCCCCGTCCGGGAGGGAGGTGGGGGGATCAGCCCCCTGCCTGGCCAGCCACCCTGTCTGGGAGGTAGGGGGCGCCTCTGCCCAGCCGCCCCTACTGGGAAGTGAGGAGCCCCTCTGCCCGGCCAGCCGCTCTGTCTGGGAGGGAGGTGGGGGGATCAGCCCCCCGCCCGGCCAGCCGCCCCGTCCGGGAGGGAGGTGGGGGGGTTAGCCCCCTGCCTGGCCAGCTGCCCCGTCCGGGAGGTGAGGGGCACCTCTGCCCGGCCGCCCCTACTGGGAAATGAGGAGCCCCTCTGCCCGGCCACCACCCCATCTGGGAGGTGTACTCAACAGCTCATTGAGAACGGGCCATGAAGACATTGGTGGTTTTGTGGAATAGAAAGGGGGGAAAGGTGGGGAAAAGATTGAGAAATCGGATGGTTGCCGTGTCTGTGTAGAAAGAGGTAGACATGGGAGACTTTTCATTTTGTTCTGTACTAAGAAAAATTCTTCTGCCTTGGGATCCTGTTGATCTGTGACCTTACCCCCAACCCTGTGCTCTCTGAAACATGTGCTGTATCCACTCAGGGTTGAATGGATTAAGGGCGGTGCAAGATGTGCTTTGTTAAACAGATGCTTGAAGGCAGCATGTTCGTTAAGAGTCATCACCACTCCCTAATCTCAAGTACCCAGGGACACAAACACTGCGGAAGGCCGCAGGGTCCTCTGCCTAGGAAAACCAGAGAACTTTGTTCACTTGTTTATCTGCTGACCTTCCCTCCACTATTGTCCTGTGACCCTGCCAAATCCCCCTCTGCGAGAAACACCCAAGAATGATCAATAAAAAATAAAAAATAAATAAAAAAAATAAAAAAAATTTTATAGAACCAAATACACAAAAAATGAATGCAATAAAATTAGTGGAATCTGAAGAAGAAAGGTGTATTGTCTCAATGCCACTTTCCTGGCTGTAATATTGTGCTGTAACTTTATAAGATGTTATCATTGGACAAACTAGGTAAAGGGTACATGGGATCTTTGTATAATTTCTCTTTTTATTTATTTATTTATTTTTATTTATTTTATTTTTTTTTTTTCATACAGGGTCTCACTCTGTCACCCTGGCTAGAAGGCAGTGGTGTGATCATAGCTCACTGCAGCCTTGGCCTCCTGGGCTCAAGCAATGCCTCTGCTTCAACCTCCCAAGTAGCTGGAATTACAGGTGAGCACCACCACATCTGGCCAGTTTTTTTTTTTTTAAGAGATGGGGTCTTACTATATTGCCTAGGCTGATCTCCAACTCCTGGGCCTAGCAATCCTTCTGCTTCAGCCTCCCAAAATTTTGAGATTACAGGCGTTAGCCATTGCACCCAGTGAAATTTTTTTATGTTTTTAATTGTGGTGAAATTTACATAACATAAAAAGTACTATTTTAACCATTTTAAATGTACATTTGGTGGCATTACAATGTTATGTAACCATCACCACTATGTACTTCCAGAACTTTTTCATCACCCCAAACAGAAATTCTGTACCCATTAAGCAATAACTCCTTTATACCCTAAATCAGGTATAAAGTAGGATCCAACTTTCCCTTTACCCAACCTCCAGTAGCCTTTACTCTACTTTCTGTCTCCTTGAATTTACCTATTCTAGATATCTCCTATAAATGCAATTATTTGATATTTGTACTTTCATCTCTGAATTATTTCACTTAGCCCAATGTTTTCAAGCTTCATCCATGTTGTAGCTTTATCTGAATTTTAGTCTTTTTATGTGTGTAATGCCACATTTTATTTATTCATCTGTTGATAGACACATAGATTGTTTCCACCTTTTGGCCATTGTGCACAATGCTACTATGATCACTGGTACACGAGTATGTGTTTGAGTCTCTGTTTTCAATTCTTTTGGGGTATATACCTAAGAGTGGAATTGCTGGATCACATGGTAATTCAATGTTCAGCCTTTTGAGGAACGACTGAACTGTTTTCAAAAGCAGCTGCACCATTCTACATCCCCACCAACAGTGCTTGAGATCTCTAATTTCTCCATATTTTTGCCAAAACTCATTATTTTCCAATTTATTGACAATAGCCATCTTAATCAGTACAAAGTGGTACCTCAATGTAATTTGTATTTGCGTTTCTCTTACAACTAGTGATGCTGAATAATTTTTCATGTGCTTATTGTCATTTGTTTATCTTCTTGTAGAAATGTCTATTCGAGTCCTTTGCCCATTTTCCAGTTGGATTGTTTGTTTTGTGGTGGTGGTGGTGGTGGTTGAGTTGTTGAACTTTTAAAAAGACTCTGGATATTAATCCCTTTTAGACGTATGCTTTGCAACTATTTCCCTATTCTGTAAGTGGTTAAGAAATCATTGCAGAATCCAACAACATGACAATTTTCATTTGTTTTCTTCTAAATTTTGTATAGTTTTTGCTTGTCAATTTAGGTCTTTAATCCATTTTTAGTTAATTTTTGTAAATAAGGTATAAGATACAGTCCTGTTTCATTCTTTTGCATGTGGAAACCCAGTTTTTTTCAGCACCATTCATTAAAAACACTGTCCTTTCCTGTTGAATGGTCTTGACATCCTTGTCAAAAATTATGTGACCACATATGGGAGGGTTTATTTGGGGCTTTATAATCTATTCCATTGTTTTATGCCAGTACTCCACTGTTTTGATTACTGTAGCTTTATAGTGTGTTTCGAAATCAGAAAGTATGAGTTCAACTGTATTCTTATTTTACAAGATTGTTTTGGCTATTGAGGGTCTCTTGAGATTCTTTAAACCTATTTTAAAATAGGTTTTTCTATTTCCGTAAAAAATGCCATTAAGATTTTGATAGAGATTGTATTGAATTTATAGGTTGCTTAGGGTAGTATTGGCATCTTAACTACATTAAGTCTTCTGATGTATCAACATGGGATGTCTTTCCATTTATTTTGTCATCAACATTTTTTAGTTTTCAATATACAAGCCTTTTGCCTCCTTGGTTAAATTTATTCCTAAGTATTTTGTTCTTTTTGAATATTATTATAAAGGGAATTTATTATTATTTTTCCTTTTGGGATTGTTCATGGCAAGTATTTAGAAATATAACTTACTTTAATCTGTTGATTTTATATGCTGCCACTTTGCTGAATTCATTTGCTAACTCAAGCAATCTTCTGTGTTTTCTTTAAGGATTTCTACTTATAAGCCAGACAAACACACTACAAGAAAACTACAGATCAATATCCCTTGTGAATATAGACGCAAAAATCTCTAACAAAATACTACCAGACAAAACTTAGCATATTAAAAGGATTGATTACATAACAGGACCAAGTAGGATTTATTCCTGGAATGGAAAGATAGTTCAACAATAAAAATTAATGAAGAAAAAAACTACATGATTATCTCAGTTGATGCAGAAAAAGCATATGAAAAACATTAATATCTTTTAATGGAACACATACTCACTATAGGAGAAACAGAAAGAAACTTCCTCAAAATGATAGAGGCAGGAGAATCGCTTGAACCCAGGAGGTGGAGTTTGCAATGAGCCAAGATCGAGATCGTGCCATTGCACTCCATCCTGGGTGACAGAGTGAGACTCTGTCTCAAAAAATAAAAATAAAAAATAAAATAAAATTAATCACACCTGTAATCCCAGCACTTTGGGAGGCCAAGGCAGGCAGATCGCCTGAGCTCAGGAGTTCGAGACCAGCCTGGGCAACATGGTGAAATCCCATCTCTACTAATTACAAAATAATACAAATAAATACAAAAATTAGCTGGGCATGGCGACATGCACCTGTAGTCCCAGCTACTTGGGAGGCTGAGGCAGGAGAATTGCTTGAACCTGGAAGGTGGAGGTTGCAGTGAGCAGAGATGGTGCCACTGCACTCCAGCCTGGTGACAGAGTGAGACTCCATCTCAAAAAAAAAAAAAAAAAAAAAAAAAATTAAAATTAAAGAGGACTATGGGTTGAAAATGGCAAGGTCTAATTATTCATGGGTCAAACCAGCAGGGCTTGAGGCGTGGATCAGAATGTCTATCAGGTTAGAAGATCTGCTTTAAATTACAAACAAAACAATGCACCTTTTTCCTTCCTACTGTATGGCTGGTTGTCCTTTCTGATAACAATAATCCTATCCTAGTTAGTATATTATTTTCTTGATTTGTCCTTTTTATTGGTTTTTATTTGGGGGCCAGCTGAGCCAAGCAGCGTTCTGGTTTTGGTTTATGTATAGAGTTTTTCTATGCTGGTTGTATATCTATTAAACTCTGGTTTATAGTTTAAACAATAATACAAATGAGCAAGGCATGGTGGCCCTTGCCTATAATCCCAGCTACTTGGGAGGAGCCAGAGGCAGTGGCTCCGTTAATGCTTTGCTTATGTTAAACCCGTGAAGTGTCCCTGGACTCGTTTGTTGTCAGCCCACATGAGGAACCTGAAGGCAGGGAGGCTCACGTGAAGGGGCCGCCCCTGGGACCCACTTGCTCATGAGCACTCCATGCATTGCCAAGTATTGCAGACTGTGTCCAATCACATGTGTTTACAAGTTTTAGATAAACTAGTGCCCCCCAAAATGGACATGAATTTCTTAACAATTCCTGCAAGAAACTGTATCGCAGTTTAAAACAGTGACATGCAAGGCCAATTATGCCATACCTTATTTTCAGAGCTGACATTTTTTCTACTCCAAATACAGAATCTGTCAACCAAATCATACCAAATAATAAGTGAAAACAACAGCAAATTAATCACACCTGGCATGAAGCAGCTCAAGTTAGAAATTGTCATAAAGACAATATGATATATAAAATTATGTCCATTTTTGAGGGTGACAAACTTTTTAAATGTACACTGTGGCTTAGGACATTAGCTAAGAATATTGGTGCATGCATACATATTTATAAAAAGTAAATATGTGTATATTTGGAAGTGTTGACAGTTTTTCAGTGATGTAGTAAATGATGAAAGTTTATTAAAAACTTCCAATTTTTAAAATACTTTGATCTTTCCAAGATCAAAATACTTTGTTGATCTCTTCCAAGAGTCCTACTATTTGAGTTTACCAAATAATTCTTGATTAAAAATCAGAATTTAGTTTAGCAGGAGATTATTTCTCATTGTTCCTTGCCACACCCACCACCTTTATCCCATCCCTTATCTCCCACATGTTATTAGAGGAAGCCAGGCCAATAGGTCTATGAGCCATGATTCCAACGTGACTTCTTTGGCATGATAAAGGGAGAAGGCCAGGCAGAATTGTTCTGTGATTCATACTCAGAACACATCACACACTCATTTATGTGACCTGGGAGCTGAAGAAAATCACACAGTGCTATCACTTGTTTCTTTCTTCCTTTATCGGCTTTTTTTCCTTTTTGCTTTTGTTTGTTTTTTAGTTTTGGGTTTTTTTTGTGTGCGTATATATATATATTTTTAACTTCAAGTTCCAGGATACGTATGCAGATTGTGCAGGTTTGTTACATAGGTATACATGTGCCATGGTGGTTTGCTGCACCCGTCAACCCAACCCATCATCTAGGTTTTAAGCCCCACATGCATTAGGTATTTGTCCTAATGTTATCCCTCCCCTTGCCCCCTGCCCCCCCAACAGGCCCCAGTATGTGTTGTTCCCCTCTCTGTGTCCAGGTATTCTCATTGTTCAACTCCCACTTATGAATGAGAACACAGGGTGTTTGGTTTTCTGTTCCTGTGTTAGTTTGCTGAGGGTGGTGGCCTCCAGCTTCTTAGTTATTTCTTGTCTTCCGTTAGCTGTTGAATTTGTTTGCTCTTGCTCCTTTAGTTCTTTTAATTGTGATGTTAGGGTGCCAATTTGAGATCTTTCCAGCTTTCTGATGTGGGCATTTAGTGCTATAAATATCCCTCTTAACACTGCTTTAGCTGTGGCCCACTGATTCTGGTACCTTGTCTGTTTGTTTTCATTGGTTTCAAAGAACTTCCTGATTTCTGCCTTAATTTTGTTATTTACCCAGGAGTCATTCAGGAGCAGGGTGTTCAATTTCAAAGTCGTTGTGTGGTTTTGAGTTAGTTTCTTAATCCTGAGTTCTAATTTGATTGCACTGTGATCTGAGAGACTATTTGCTATGATTTCGGTTCTTTAGCATTTGCTGAGGAGTGTTTTACTTCCAATTATGTGGTCAATTTTAGGATAAGTACCATGTGGCAATGAGAAAATGTATATTCTGTTGATTTGGGGTGGAGAGTTCTATAGATGTCTATTAGGTCCACTTGCTCCAGAGCTGAGTTCAAGTTCTGAATATTCTTGTTGATTTTCTGTCTCATTGATCTGTCTAATATTGACAGTGGGGTGTTAAAGTCTTCCACTATTATTGTGTGGGAGTCTACATCTCTTTGTAGGTCTCTAAGAACTTGTTTTATGAATCTGGGTGCTCCTGTATTGGGTGCATATATATTTAGGATAGTTAGCTCTTCTTGTTGCGTTGTTCCCTTTACTATTATGTAACGCCCTTCTTTGTCTTTTTTGTTTTTTTAATCTTCGTTGGGTTAAAGCCTGTTTCATCAGAGACTAGGATTCCAACCCCTGCTTTTTTTTGCTTTCTATTTGCTTTGTAAATTTTCCTCCATCCCTTTGTTTTAAGCCTATGTGTATCTTTGCACATGAGATGGGTCTCCTGAATACAGCACACCGATGGGTTTTGACTCTTTATCCAATTTGCCAGTCTGTGTCTTTTAATTGGGGCATTTAGCTCATTTATATTTGAGGTTAATGTTGTTATGTGTGAATTTGAACCTGTCATCTTGATGTTAGCTGGTTATTTTGCACATTAGTTGATGCAGTTTCTTCATAGTGTCATTGGTCTTTATATTTGGTGTATTTTTGCAGTGGCTGGTACCAGTTTTTCCTTTCCATATTTAGTGCTTCCTTCAGGAGCTCTTGCAATGCAAGCCTGGTGGTGAAAAATTCCCTCCGCATTTGCTTGTCTGTAAAGGATTTTATTTCTCCTTCACTTATGAACCTTAGTTTGGCTGGATATGAAATTCTGGATTGCAAATTCTTTTCTTTAAGAATGTTGAATATGGGCCCCCACTTTCTTCTGGCTTGTAAGGTTTCTGCTGAGAAATCCACTGTTAGTCTGATGGGCTTCCCTTTGTAGGTGACCTGACCTTTCTCTCTGGCTGTCCTTAACATTTTTTCCTTCATTACAACATTGAAGAATCTGATGATTATGTGTCTTGGGGTTGATCTCATGGAGTATCTTAGTGGTGTTGTGTATTTCCTGAATTTGAATGTTAGCTTGTCTCGCTAGGTTGAGGAAGTTCTGGAGAATATCCTGAAGTGTGTTTTCCAACTTGGTTCCAGTCTCCCTGTCACTTTCAGGTACCCCAGTCAATACACATAGTCCCATATTCCCATATCTTTTCACATAGTCTCATATTTCTTGGAGGCTTTGTTCATTCATTTTCACTCTTTTTTCTCTAATCTTGTCTGCATGCCTTATTTCAGCAAGGTGGTCTTCAATCTCTAATATCCTTTCTTCTGCCTGATCGATTCGGCTATTGATACTTGTGTATGCTTCACAAAGTTCTCGTGATGTGTTTTTCAGCTCCATCAGGTCATTTATGTTCCTCTCTAAACTGGTTATTCTAGTTAGCAATTCCTGTAACCTTTTATCAAGGTTCTTAACTTCCTTGCATTGGCTTAGAACATGCTCCTTTAGCTCAGAAGAGTTTATTACCCACCTTCTGAAGCCTACTTTTGTCAATTCTTCAATCTCATTCTCTGTCCAGTTTTGCACTCTTGCTGGAGAGGTTTTGCAATCATTTGGAGGAGAAAAGGCATACTGGCTTTTGGAATTTTCAGTGTTTTGGGGCTAGTTTTTCCTCATCTTCGTGGATTCATCTACCTTTGATCTTTGAGGCTGATGACCTTTGGACGGAGTATTGTGGGGGGATCTTTTTTGTTGATGTTGTTGTCATTGCTTTTTGTTTGTTTTTCTTCTAACACTCAGATCCCTCTTCTGCAGGTCTACTGCAGTTTGCTGGAGGTCCACTCCAGACCCTGTTCACCTGAGTATCACCAATGGAGGCTACAGAACAGCAAAGATTGCTGCCTGCTTCTTCCTCTGGAAGCTTTGTCTCAGAGGGGCACCAGCCTGATGCCAGCTGGAGTTCTCCTGTATGAGGTGTCTGTCAACCCCTGTTGGGAGTTCTCTCCCAGTCAGGAGGCAGAAGTGTCAGGGACCCACTTGAGGAGGCAGTCTAGTCCCTTAGTAGAGCTGGTGTGCTGCGCTGGGAGAATCCCACTTGTCAGGATCCACTGTTGTCTTCAGAGCCAGCAGGCAGGAAAGATTAAGTCTGCTGAAGCTGCAACCGCAGTCACTCGTCCCTGCAGGTGCTCTGTCCCAGGGAGATGAGAGTTTTATCTGTAATTCCCTGACTGGAGCTGCTACATTTCCTGTGGAGATGTCCTATGCAGTGAGGAGGAATCTAGAGAAGCAGTCTGGCCACAGCCGCTTTACTGCGCGGTGATGAATTCCACCCAGTCCAAACCTCCCAGTCTCCTTAGCACTGTCAGAAGAAAACTTCCTACTAAAGCCTTAGTGATAGTGGATGCCCCTCCCCTTTCCAAGCTCAATCATCCTAGGTTGCCTCCAGACTGCTGTGCTGGCCGTGAGAATTTCAAGCCAGTGGTTCCCAGCTTTCTGGTCTCCTTGGGAGTGGGACCCACTGAGAGGGACTGCTTGGTTTCCTGGCTTCAGCCCCTTTCCAGGGCAGTTGATGGTTCTTCTGTCTTGCTGGAGTTCCTGGCACTGTTGGAGTATGAAGAAACTCCTGCAGCTAGCTCAGTACCTGCCCAAACAGCCACCCAGTTTTGTGCTTGAAACCCAGGGCCCTGCTGGTGTAGGCTCATAAGGGAGTCTCCTGATCTGCAAATTGCAAAAATCCATGGGAAAAGCATAGTACCCGAGGTGGGTAGCACAGTCCCTCACCACTTCCCTTGGCTGTGGGAGGGAGGTCCCCAGCTCCTTGCACTTCCTGGGTGAAGCAGCACCCCACCCTGCTTCTGCTCACCCTCTGTGGGCTGCACCCACTGTCTAACCAGTCCCAATGAGATGAACCAGGTACCTCAGTTGGAAATGCAGAAATTACTCACCTTCTGTGTTGGTCTTGCTGGGAGCTGGAGACTGGAGCTGTTCCTATTCGACCATCTTGGCCCCTCCCCTGTTTTTTAGTTTTTAAAGAACTTTCCATTTTAGAGTAGTTTTATATTTACAGAAAGGCTTTGAAGAGAGTACAGAGTTCCCACACACCTCACACCCAGTTTTTCCTGTAATTAGCATCTTATATTAGTATAGTACATTTTGCACAATTAATGAGTGAATACAGTTAGGTATTATTAACTAAAATGCACGCTGTATTCATATATCCTTGGTTTTCACTGCATGTCCTTTTTCTGTCCCAGGACCCCACATTACATTCTGTCATCATGTCTCCTTAGGTGCCACTTGGCTGCAACAGTTTTGCAGTCTTTCCTTGCTTTTAAGGACACTAAGAGTTGTAAGGAGTACTGATCAGCTATTTTGTTGAGCATCCACCGGAGGGATTTATCTGCCATTCCTCTCGTGATTAAACTGGGCTTATAGGTTTTGCAGAGAAAGACCACAGAGGAAAAGTACCATTCTCATCATGTTATATCATGGGTATACACTATCAACTTTACTAACCACTGTTGGTGTTGACCTAGAACACCTGGATATGGCAGCTTCTGTCAGGTTTCCCCACTGTAAAGGTATCCTTTGCTCTCCTTTTCCATGGGATACTCTTTGGAATGAAGTCACAATGCATAACCCACAAGTACAGGGCTGGGAGTTACCTTCCACCTCTTTGAAGGTGGATTCTTCTGCATGGAAGAGCTGTCTATTGTCTCCCATTTGTTTATTTATCAATTATTTGTTTATATCAGAATGGACACATAGATATTTAGCTTATACTTTGAGTCATAACTCAAAACTCTCTTATTTAATTTTGTTCTCAGTTTTCTCCAGCTTTGTCCATTGGAGCTCTGTCAGTTAGCTCCTGTGTGTTTTGATATTTTCCCATCATTGTTGGGGTAATTCAACTATTGCTTTCATTAAGCTTCTGTCTATAGTGAAGTCATTGTGTCCCAACATTAGGTAACAAGAGCATATGTTTCTTCCCAAACTGCGAGAGTTTAAACTTTTCCTACAAGCAGCGATAGCATCAGACTTCACAGCTGTGAGTCATCCAGCAGCAGGTGAATGCAGAGAGCACCATAATTTCTTTAGTGGTATTAAAGATCAGCTGTCAGAAGTGAATCTACCCCCCAAAATCAGGCTGGATGTGCAGACCACAGCAAGAATGTCCTATGCCCAGGGACACCTGCACAGCAGAGGAGCATTTGCAACATGACGCATTTGCTGCTGGAACCTCTATTGAGGCAACTGTCTCAGCCACGGCCTCGGAGGATGAAATGTGCCAACTGGTTCACAGAGACAATTATAGACCACTGGATTTCTGGAAATGCAGCAATTCTCACTGCCTCAGCTGGACAGAGGAAGTGCATGTGAAGCAAATTTGCAAATCCCACCCCATCCCTGCAGGACCACAAATGTTTCCCCATACACTGAGTACAAGCAGTGTTTTAGGTAGGGTCAGGAGCTTTCTCTCAGCCTCTGCAGATGGGGAGAGGGTGAGCAGGAATGAGAGACTCGGAGTCTTAAGTGGAGAGAGAGATTTTGAGATTGCTCTGGGAAAAAGGAAATTTCCCTAAGTCTTCCAACACTTTTGAAGGCATCTCATTCACTCAGTTAATCTTCGGCACAATATTCACTGACCACCACTTCATGCCAGGCAGGTATGAGAGTGCAGAGAGTCCAGCCTGCGAGGAGGGCTGCCACAGTGCCCTCCACAGAGGACAGTGCTGTGCTTAAAAATGAACAGACGGACTGCTGTGGAAAGCAGCATGCAGTTCCTCAAAAAGTTAAAAATAGAACTATCATATGATCTAGCAATCCTATTTCTGGTATATTCCCAAAATAATAGAAAGCAAGGTGAGGCCTCGGGAAACCCCAGGGTGCACCCAGCCTGGCCTGGGCCTGAAATTTTCAAAAGAAAGAGTAAGAGTCCATCTAGTTTCGGTCCCATTCACAGCAACTCCACCAAACCAGGGAGAGATCAGCAGTACATTACACAGTGACCATGCTCCGAATCATAGCATTCCTCACAACTGACTCAGGAGCTGTAACCCAGCCTGAGAGCTCAGGCGGCCATCCCCTCAGGGACCCACACCCCCACCCAGCTCTCTCCTGTGGACATCCCCTGGCTTACCAGCAAGCAGATGGGTCGCAGTAGTACAAAAATTCACAGGGAAAAGTGAGTGTTACGAGACACAAACAATATAAGTGTGAAAATACTTTGAAAAAGATCCAACACTCCTAATCATGTAAACCATCATGTGTCATAATCATTTTATTAATATTTATGTCAGTTGTCATGCAATTTGTCAAACTCCTCTCTGCTGATTTTTTCCCATTGATTTGTACTGGGGCTGGGATGAAGAAATGAAGTAAAATGTGTAAGAATCCCAGAACTAGAAGCTTACACTTGACAGCCACCCCAAACCAGAGGATGCTGTGAAAAATGGCTACTGTGCATTAGCAGTCAGCCCCAATTCCTGGGGAGTAACTTATGGAAAAATAAGTGCTGGAATGGAGTATGCAGTAAAGTCTCCTGAAATGAGATAATTCATGCAAACTACTCAGAACAGTGCTTGGCACATAGTAAGTGCCCAATAAATGTTCACTATTATTGTTGTAAATGTTAAAGTCATTTTTATACTCTGGAGGGATCCTCTATTTCCTTATATGACACTGAGCATTCCTCTGGAGAACAGTAAGTAACACTTTGCTGTGGCTTAGATTTGCTGTCTTCTGCTTTTTTCAGCTGGCATGACTTTTGGCGTTAGGCCAGATCTGGATTCTAACCCCAGCTCCTTGGCTCACAAGCCCTGCCACCCTGCGGGAGTCACTTCACACCAATGAGCATTCACTCCTGGTTTGTGAAAGGGTAGTAAATGCAGCCGGCCCCTTCTCCAGAGCTGAGGCTGCAGTCCACCACCTGCTTCCTCTGCACGTTCTCTGCGTTCTCCTCTCTGCTAACGCATCCCCTCAGCTTACCCCTTGTTGCTGCTTCCTGCGATTTCCAGCCCATCTAGGTTCTCAGCTCACCCCCACCAGCTCTTCCTGACCATTACTCCTGAGACAGTTTCTCCTTCCACCTCTCCACGTGTGTCAGAGATTCCTGCTGAGCCTTTGGGTGGGCGCCCTTGGATCATGACTCCCCTGGGTACCAGCGAGACTTGGCTGGGTGCAGGGGTGGCATTTGGTGAGGAACACAGCCATCCAGGGCTGAAGGGCTGTGGCCACAAGGCAGACAGCTACATCTAGCTCACTCTTCACTCAGCACAGCCGCATCACTTCTGTTTCCTCTGTCATTAGTGCCCTTCCCTGACTTTCTGCCTTGGAAACTCCTACTTTTCCCTCAAAGCCCAGCTCTGCTGTGCCTTTATCTCTGAAATCTCCCCTGAATGCCCCTCCATGGCTGGCTGAGTGGATGCACCACCCTCTGTCATTCTAGAATTCCTCCCACAGGACACGTGTACTTGTGTTCCCCAGGGCACTGTGTGCCCTGTCCCGGAGGGTACCACATATATGTCTATCATGTAATACATGATTCCTATCACTTGCTGGCTCCAGGCTACCCTGCAGCAGTTCCAGTCTTGCTCCACATCAGCACTCCCAAGGGGCCGGGAGGCTTTAGGAGAGAAGATATGAACTCCAGAAATGGCTGGGTGAGGAAACCCCATGTGTGTGAACAGGAAGGAAATAGCATGAGAGTGCTAACACAGCGGGAGAGAGAAACCCAAGAAAAGAAGGAATGCTGAATACTAAACTAACAGCTCTCCAGCTAGGAGTTAGTGAATGCAGGCTACAAATCAGGCAGCATGCCAGGTACATGAAATTTTTTTAATTGCTTTGTTCTGGAGATATACAAAATATGAAATAGGCCATTTCCTCAAAGGCTCATATAGTCTAATATATGAAGGCCAAAAAAGAGTGTTGGCAAGAACACGGGCAATGGCCTAATGGACTGGGGTGGACTACCCTGGGGGCCCAGGTCCTAGCACACAGAGGTCTCTAACCTGTGGCACACATTGGGCCTCACTCCCTGCAGCCTTCTGTTTCTCTTCTGACACACTGGGAGGAGACACTGAGTTCCCTGTCATCATCAAGCTTTGCCCAGCTCCTTGAATGATTAGGATAGAACTGGACAGAGAGGTGGGCATCTGTGCCTCTCTCTTTAGTGGTGTGAAGATCTTCTTGATCTGGCCCTTGCTGAGGCGGTGAGCAGTGTTCTCAGACGCAAGTGTGACAGTGCACCCGAGAGCATGCCTGGAGCTTTCCCGGGGCACTGCCCACCCCAACCCAGCAGGGGCCACAGGTCACCCAGTGAGAAGCCTGAGGACAAACACAAGGTCATTTCTCCTCCTTTGTTGATTATGGTCCCCAACAATTATTATGGGGTGTGGGTTACTGTGGTGATAAACTGGACACATGGAAACTGAGTTTAAAAATCACTGTAAGTTGACAAGTGGGACCCAGTTAAACTGAAGAGCTTCTGCACAGCTAGAGAAACTATCAGCAGAATAAACAGACAACACACAGAATGGAAGAAAACATTCACAAACTCTGCATCTGACAAAGGCCTAGTATCTGGAATCTGTAAGGAACTTAGATAAATCAACAAGAAAAAAAAAAAAACCCTTTAAAAAGTGGGCAAAAGGACATGAACAGACACTTCTGAAGACGTATAAGTGGCCAAGAAGTGTGAAAAAATGCTCAGCATCACCAATCACCAGAGAAACGCAAATCAAAACTGCAGTGAGATACCATCTCAAACCAGTCAGGATGGCTTTCGTTAAAAAGTAAAAAAAAAAAAAAAAAAAAAAAAAAAAAGTCGGTAAGGTTGAGAAGAAGGAGGAAAGCTTATACACTTTTTATACACTGTTGATAGGTGTGTAAATTAGTTTAGCCACTGTGAAGAGCAATTTGGAGATCTCTCAAAAAACTAAAAGTTGAACTACCGTTCAGCCCAGCAATCCCATTACTGGGTGTGTGCCCAAAGGAAAACAAATTGTTCTACTGAAAAGACTCATGCACCTGTATGTTCACCACAACACTATTCACAATAGCAAAAACATAAAATCAACCTAGGTGCCCATCAGTGGTGGACTGTATAAAGAAAATGTGGTCCATATACATCATGGAATACTATGCAGCCATAAAAAGAACAAAATCATGTCCTTTGCAACAACATGGATGCAGCTAGAGGCCATTATCCTAAGCCAACTAGTGCAGGACCAGAAAGCCAAGTACCATGTGTTCTCATTTATAAGTGTGAGCTAAACATTGAGTACATATAGACACAAAGAAGGGAACAACAGACACTGGGGAATACAAGGGGAGGGAGGAGAGGGGGGCAGGTGTTGAAAAACTACCTATTGGGTACTGTGCTCACTTCCTGAGTGATGGGCTTAATCGTACCTGAAACTCCAGCATCACACAATATACCTTTGCAACAAACCTGCACATGTACCCCTGGAATCTAGAATAAAAATTGAAAAAGAAAAAAACAAAACTCTTTTTAAAATGGCAGTGTAAAAAGTGCCGTGCTATCAGGATGCATAGATGATGGTAGAGTGATCAAGCCTTGCCTCTCTAAGCTAGACTTAGCTGGCACATTAGTCACACCCATTAAGCATCATGAACCAACAATGCCTGGGGAGAGTTGATAAGCCAGATCTGTCTCTGGCTTTCATGGCCATGACCTCTGCGATGGCTCCCATTGTGGCTAATAGTAAAGGGCATAGGAAGGCAACCCTGGGGTAGAGGATGCACAAGGAGCTGAGGAAGCACCAAGTAGGGACCACCCAGCCAAGCAGAAGAGAAGCGTGGAGAATCATACCTCGGAGACAGGACCTGGGCTGAGTCTAGAAGAAGGATTGATGAATAATCCAGATATATCAACAGTCACAAGATGTTCTAGGATGACTGCAGGGCCCATGTGAAGACATTGCAACAGGATGGGGATCTGCAAGAGCTTTTGCATGGACATTGTTTGTGGGGGTTTGGGGGCGATGAGGAGTGAAGGTAAAAGAAAATAATCTAGTGATGGAGACATGAGCTGGATCTTAGAGGGCCTCCCAGGCTATACCCAGAAATTTGAAATCTTCTGAGGCATTAGAGGATCACCGGGAATGTTAAATACAATAAGTAACAATAATCAGTTTACCTTTGGCATAGACTACTATTTTGGATTCTTCTGCTGAAAGCTATAGAAAATCCTGATTCATTTGGTTTAACTATAAAGACAATATTGTCTTGCCTAACAAGAAGTCTGAAGTTAGTAGCTGGTTAACTCAACAGCTCAAAAATATCATCAGAAACCAAGATTTTTTTTTCCTACTCCAATTCATAGATCGACATTAGTTTTATATTTTTACCCTTCATGCTGGATTGTTCTTGTGAGATAATTCCTCTTGATTGCAAGATGGCTGCAACAGTTCCAAACTTTCATCCAACATCCCATGCTGATTATCCCTCAGTTCTTTTTATTGGAGGGAAGAAAACCTTCCCAGGCACACTGCACCACCACCCCCAACACAGCACACTACCCCTGTGTCTCCCGGCCAGATTTGCAGCCTACTCTCCTGCTTAAATGAATTACTGGAAAAAAGCCTGAGGTCACTGGGCTGATTTATACCAATCCAGATGAGCTCTCTGAGGCTGGACAGCTCAGGGCTCACAGAAGAGAATGGATACCTTAAAAAGTGGAATTATGTTGAAAAGGAGGAAGGGATGGGGTGAATTTTGAAAAGACAGCTAGTTGGGTCTGCCATAATCACTCAGGGTGCAGGTGAAGACCCAAAGTAGGAAATCCTTGCTCATGTTAAAGGGCCTCATGTGTGGTGATGAGTGAAGAAAAGGCAAATTAGGGTGACTTTAGGGATAAAATAAAAGCGACTTTGTGCGAGGATTGTGAAGACCTCCCACCAAGCAGCAGTGCCTCCCCTGGATCTGCTTCCGCATCCACCAGCCACCAGCCCCATGTATTTCCAGAAAACTCAGGAAGATAGAAACCTGGCCAGAAGCTGCATCAGCATGAAACCCATGGTGGCAGCCTGGGGCTGGAAGCTACTGCAAAGGGTGAAAGGTGCTCAGCCTGGATGGTGCTAAATTGCTGTTTGTCTGATTTTGCACTTTGACAATAAGGATCTTGGAGGAATCACAGCTAAATGACTTCCAGAATAGAGTGCATACAGCTTCAAAATTTGAGTGCGTTTGTAATGACTGCATGCCCTGCGAATTCAGGCAAACACTGTTTACATACACATGGGAAAGACAGAGGTTTCACTGCATGCAATTTACATTAATGAATATAATTTTACTAATACAGTCAAACTCTAACATTTACAAGTGCAAATAGCTTAACCAAGGTCAGGTGCATCTACCTCCCAGCTGTTTGAATAAAGCAATATTTGGAACCTCCAACTCTCACATAAACCTAAATATTTTTTAAAATACCTTTTCTGCAATTTTTTTCAGTTTCAACTGTATTCAGTTAAAAGTGTAAATATGGCTGACCTTCCTCGTGTCAGGCAGCATGGACTTTCTTTATTGGAACTGTGAGAACCTTGAATCCAGAGGAGGTTATCGAGGGTGCTGGAGAGGTCAGAATTCTAGGCAGCATCAAGGAAACCCAGAGTCAGGGTTAAGGGACACCGTCAGCTTGGAAAGGAAATGAGCCCATGAGGCTCCTGATGTCTGGTATAATATGGTGACATGAAGACTGAAATCAGTCCACACAAGTTAAAACAACAGAAGCTGAGACATTTCTAGCATAATGCTCTTCACCTTTGCTTTCACTGCAGAACATATATAGCCCCTGGTTCTAACAGGGACACTTTTACTTCAAAAATGCCGTTTTGCTTGTGGATCCAAGCGAGAGATGAGCAATGACACACATATGCCCTCACCCGGGGTGGACGCGCATCCCACCACCATCTGTGGAGCCCTCCTCAAGACACCAGCTGCAGCCCTGCTAGACAGCTATAATTAGCTCCTCTCCACCCTGGGCAATAACATTTTGTCAGGACAATGTGTTTCTCCAAAATTTCATCTCATTTCTTCAGCCGTGCTCAGATACAGTCGTTAAATACTCAGTTTGCTTTCAGTGAAAGCAATGGCTTATTTTTCATGTTAGTACTTGCTATGAAATGGATAACACCCATTAGGAATAAATGCTTGTTTTTATAACACACCATCAAGAATGAGAACATTTGAGCCCTGGACAATAAAGGAAAAGGGAGGCTAAATTCACTCTATCAAGTACATTTCTGGATAAAAGCACAAGACAGATTCTGGGTCAGGGTTGGAGGTGGGGACACCTCCTCAACTCTAGAAAAATACACCCAGTGGCCCCTACATCTTAGAGCCAAGGGTGCACTGCAGAGAGGCGGGGTGCAGGGACGCCATTCAGACATGGGGTACAAATTATCTGCTTCTCTTATTCTTCAGGTGTAGAGTTCTGTTGGGAAATATGACCTCCCTCCCCAAGCATGGGAACTGGTGGCAAGAAAGTGATGATTACCCATCACCCTGGGTCCTCTGCAAAGACTGGAATCCCTTTGTTATTCCTGGTGATGATTCCATTCAGCCTCTTCTACAAGCTCCACACCCTCAGGCAGGCACATCGCATCACCCGCTTCAGCACAGACAGACAACAGCCAGGCCCCAGCTGTGAGCTTTCGCTGTTCCCACCAGATGCACATCTGTGTCTCTGTGAGAAAGCTGAGCATCCTGTGCAAGTCTCACCTGTGGCCTAGACATATCCCTCTCCATCTGCTCCATATATTGCCCTGATTTCCTCTGCTTCTTCATGTACTGCCTTCGGCGCCTCCCATCCTGTCTATAAACGCACTCAACTCTCCCCGTCATAAAAAGAGAAATTTCCCTTTACTTTGAGTTCCTTCCAGTTGCACTCCTGTTTCGTCCCTTGTTAAATCCACGTTATTCATTTCTTTTCTCATTCAATAAATAATTACTGAGCACCTACTATGTGTTAGACATTTTTCTGGATTTTGGGAATACAGAGAGAAACACCTGCCCTATGGAACTTACATTCTAGAGAGGAGACAGACACCACACCACCCACTCTCAACTACCAGTGAGGGTAATGATTAGATAGATATGATATCCAAAGCACAAACAGAAAAAGAAAAAATAGATACATTGAACTTCATCAAAATTGAAAACTTTGTACTTCAGAGAACACAATCAAGAAAGGGAAAGACAAGAGAGAGAGAGAAAGTGGGGATGGTTAATGGGTACAAAGATACACTTAGGTAGAATGAACAAGATCCAGTGTCGTAGCACAACAGGGAGACTACAGCTGACAATAATTTATTGTATGTTTTAAAATTACTAAAGGAATGGAATTGGAATGTCCCTAACACAAAGAATTAATAAATACTTGAGGTGGTGGATATCCAAATTACGGTGATTTGATCATTAAACATTGGATGCCTGTATCACAACATCACATGTACCCCATAATATTTTATATTTATAAATATTTACAACTATTACATACCCATAATAATTAAAAATTATTTTTAAAAAAAGAAAAAAAAAGCTTTACTCCCCTAACAGGAGGAATGACGAAAAGATAAACAATGAAGGACACAGAACGATTGGCAGGTGTTTTGGCCAGGTATTTGGCAGTCCCTGCCCACCTTTACATGGAGAATAGGTGGCCTCTTTTAATCCTCGGCATTGAAAATTGGCCCCTCCCCCATTTTCTTGCATTCCTTGGGATTAGACTGGCTATATAACAAAGACTACAGATACTTTAAAGAAGAAAAAGAGAAGACAACAAAGAGAATGAGGAAATATATTTTCAAATTGTATATCTGATAATGGACTTGCATCCAGAATATATAAATAACTCCTACAATTTAATAATTTTTTAAAATTTCAAAATGGGCAAAGGATTTGAGTAGGTATTTTTCCAGAGAAGATAAATAAATGGCTATAAGCACATGAAAAGATGCCTGCAATTATTAGTCATCAGGAAAATGCAAATAAAAGCCACTATGAGATACCACTTCACAGCTCCTAGGATGGCTAACATCAAAAAGACAGACAATATCAAGTGTGGCTGAGGATGTAGAAAATTGGAAATTTCACACTTGTTGGTGAGAATGTAAAATGGCACAGCCACTTTGAAAAAGAGTTTGTCAGTTCCTCAAATTGTTAAACATAAAGTTACCATACGACCCGGCAATTCCATGTCTAGTACATACTCAAGGGAAATAAAAACATATGTCCACACAAAAACATATACAAAAAATTTTATAACAATATTATTCATAATAGCCAAAACTTCTAAGCAATCCAATGTCCATCAACGGATGAATGAATAAATAAAATGTAGTACACCCATACAATGGAATAATATTTGGCCATGAAAAGCAATGGAATTCTGACCCATGCTACAACCCAGATGAACCTTGAGAACCTGATGCCAAGTGAAAGAAAGCAGTCATGAAAGACCTCATATTCTATGGTTTCATTCACATGAAATATCCAGAATCAGCTCATCTATAAAGATAAAAATAGATTAGTGTTTCCCTAGGTCTGGGGGTGGAGGCCGTGAGCAACTATTAATTGGTGCAGGGATTCTGTGAGGAGATTAAAATGTTCTAAACTGAGATTGGGGTGATGATTACACAAGTCGGTGAATACATTGAAAACCATTGCATTGTACCCTTCTATATATCAATAAAGCATTTATGAAAACAGAAACCTAGAGTCCTAGCTAGATTGCCAGATAAAATGCAAGATGCCCAGTTAAATTTGAATTTAGATTTTTTTAAAATGACATTTCAGTCTGACTACTCTTCAGATATTGCATGGGGCATACTTATACTCAAAAAAACTGCTTGGTTTGTCACATATTTAAATTAACTGGTAATTATGGATTTGATCTGCAACCTATTATGGGGAATGGACCGGTACAGGGTTGATGTGTAGGATCCCAGTAGGAGTGCAGAAGTTGGCTGAGGCCTTAGTGCAGGATTAGCCTTGAAAGCCAAGGGAAATTCAAACGGTGGAGACTTTGGGTAGTGGGGCTGAACAGTTTGCCCTTACTCTTGTATTGAGTGGCCTCCAGTCAAGATGTTGTGAGGGGATTGGGGTGGGTGTTGGTGTTGGAAGAAAGTGTACCGCAGGCTTGTCCAACCCGCAGCCCACAGGCCACATGCTGCCCAGAATGGCTTTGAATGAGGTCCAACACAAATTCGTAAACTTTCTTAAAACATTATGAGATGTTTTTGTGATTTTTTTTCTCATCTGCTGTTGTTAGTGTTAGTGCATTTTATGTGTGGCCCAAGACAATTCTTCTTCCAGTGTGGCCCAGGGAAGCCAAAAGACTGGATACCCCTGGTGTACAGTCACCTGGATCCACTCATGCCATTGACAGGGAACCTGATGCCAGCAACAATCTGTGGCCTCCTGGTAGTCATGTTTGATGGACCACAAATGCAACGAACAGGTGCCGGGAGACCAGGTAAGTGATAGTCTCACAAGAGCTTACCCTGGGGCAATGATAACTGGAAGGGGAAAGAGGAGGCAGTGGTGTCAGCCATTTCAGTGAAGAGTTGAAGGGATGCCTGGGGGATGTGAGAGGCCAGAAGTGGGAAGCTTTGGGGTTTCCAGCCTAAATGACAAGGAGGGCACAGTGGCCCCTAATGAGATGGGAAAACCACAAGAACAGGAAGGAGGAGGGGGGAGGATTGGTTTTGCACACCAGTTTGAGCGCATCAGCGGTAAGAAACTGGATGTGACTGTGGTGACAGAGGACAGGAAAGAACATCGGGGCTGGACTTGGATGTGCTTCCATCTGTGGCAGGGCTGGAGAAACGTTCCCCATGCAAGTAGCCAGAAGGACCATCAGAGAATGTAATGCAGGGCAGAGGGTTGGGGAAGTTGAAGAAAAATGAGTTTTTAAAAAATGCGATATCCGCAGTGACATAGGTCAAAGAGAAGTCTCACAAGTAAGGGTGGAAACATGCCCTCTGCTTTCGGAAGCAGACACTGACCACATCCCCAAGGCTGAAGGGACCATCGTCAGCTGTACTGCTCAATACTGCAGGAGACACAGGTTCACTTCACCTGTGTGGTCAGGTCTGCCAACACCCCTGCAGAGTTGTAAAGAATCTCCGGCTGATTAGGGAAAAAAAAGAAGATGTGCAAACGGCCAACAGATATGTGAAAAAAGGGTCAACCTCACTAATCACCAGTGAAATGCAAATCAAAACCCCAGTGAGAGATTACCCTACCTCAGTTAGAATGGCTGTTATCAAAAAGGTGAAAAAAAAATAACAGATGCTGGTGAAAACAAAAACTCACACACAGTTATGGGAATGTAAAATAGGACAGCCACTGTGGAAAACAGTAGGGGGGTTCCTCAAAAAACTAAAAAATAGAACATTTGACCCAGCCATCCCATGATTGGGTATATATCCAAAGGAAATAAAATCAGTATGCTGAAGATATATCTGCATCCCATGTTTATTGCAGCGCAGTTCACAATAGCCAAGCTATGGAATTAACCTAAATGCCCATCTCCAGCTGAATGAATAAAGAAAATGTGGTATATATACACAATGGAGTACTCTTCAGCCATAAAACCAATGCAATCTTGTCATTCATGACAACATGAATGAACCTAGAGGACATTATGGTAAGTGAAATAAGCCAGACACAGACAGACAAATATTGCACATTCTCACTCATTCTAAAAAAGTTGATTTTGTAGAGGTAGAAAGTAGAATAGCAGTTACCAGAGGCTGGGGAGGGGAGGGAGAAGGCAGAATGGGAGAGGCTCGTTAACAGGTATAAAGTTAGAGTTGAGGAGAATAAGTTGTGTTGTTCTGCTACACAGTAGGGTGACTATGGCAAATAATAATGTGGTGTATATTTTAAGAAAGCTAAAAGAGAAGATTTTTAAGGTTATCACTACAAAGAAGTGATAAAAATGTAAAGTGATGAATATGGCAATTGCCCTGATTTGATCATTACACAATGTGTGCCTACACTGAAACATCATTCCACCCCATAAGCATGTACAATTATTATGTCATCTGTGACTTTTGACAGAGCAGGAGCATCGCCATCTTGGACAAACACTGCCATTTTAAGTGCTCCTTGGTTAAAAAACCACCTAAATCCAGCCCCAAAACATCAGCCTAATGGCTAATGTCAGCATCACCAGAAAATTCCAACCCTAAGATAAACCCACCTCCAACCAGAAACGTGGCAACCCTGAGATAACCTCACCTTCAAACAGAGATTCCAACCCCCCAATAAACTTTCCCTCACATAGAAACATCCCGAGCCTGCAATAGGCTCCCCGCATTTCCTAAATCCTTAAACACCCATAGTCTGTGAGAAAGAATGCTCTTGACTGAAATCAGCCAGAAGCCTGTCTCTGGTTTATTCTCCAAAATAAGCCTGTCTTTGACTGTTGAGCTGCTTTCCGTGTTTCTTTCCTCCTTCTTTACTTACAATAATTTCTTTAAAAAAGCTAAGTCTGAGCATGTTTCTTCAGAGATGCACTGTGCTCTGCTTTATTACAGTGAATTGAATGGGAAAGAAAAGATGTTTTATTGCTGGTGATATCACCAGGCAGAAATGACAGCTTCCAAAGTTCTAAATAGCAGGGGTATTCCATCTTTGTTGAAGGTTATCATGAAACTCAGAAAGAGAAGTAGAGCCTGTTCTGACAATGTTCCTCACAGACGAGCAGTCTAATATTCTAGGTTCAGTTCCCATGAGGTTTACAGAGTTGGGTTTATTTTCAAATGATATAGACTTGCTTGGATTCAACTTACTTCTGAGGTTGGTGAGAACCTTCCAAATAAGAACATCAGTGCGTCTGCAACATGGGGACATTTTGGACTCAGAAATTTAATAATTTTTGGTGATAACTTTAAATTAATAATGACTTTTTAACTGCATTGCTTTTTAGCTTAATGTCATTTTTAAATTAACTTTATTATGTAAGGCCATGAATTTTATTTTTCCCCTATTTTTCCTGCCCATCCCCAGAGCCCCAACTGAAATGTGTGCTTCAGTCATGCATGTGCAGTGGGAGAGAGAAGGCAGGAGGAAAGGTGTCCAGGTGTTTTCAGTCACACAGAAACATTCTTGATTTGGCCAACTCTGCACGAGGAGCTAAGGCAAGCTGGCAGAGCAGGTGTCTGCAACGTGTCAGGTGCATGCAGGTGCAGCAAATGGGCAGCAAGCATGGGAGGGCATCACGGGGCTGCGGTGATGGCAGCCACACAGGTGTGCACAGATAACGAGAAATATGACAGGATCTGGACCTACGTTTTCATGTGAAGAAACATTTCATCTGCTGAAGAAAAGTGAGGGGCCCTTTTGATCTCAGGCTCTCCCCAGTGTCTAAAATGTAGGGTGACCAGCCAGCCCAGTTTTCCTAGGACTGTCCCAGTTTTAGCACTAAAGTTTGGTGTTCTGGGAAACCCCTCAGCACTGGGAAAACTAATGGTTCTGGCCACCCTATATCCCCACCACTTCTCAGACTCTGCATCATGGGGCTGAAGGTCAATTTCCCATTTATCATCGGCGAGCCCACCTGTGCTTTTCTCCCGAATATTCTTCCATCGTTGCTCCTCCTCCTCCTCTTCTAAGGTAGAGAAATAATTCTCTCTCTCTGTATCATAAGAGGCACAGTGAACCTGAAGTCAAATTTATAGAGACAGAAAGTGGGAATGGTAGTTGCCAGGGGCTGGGGGAAGGCAGAATAAGGAGTTTGTGTCTGATGGGTACAGAGCCTTAGTTGGAGAAGATGGAAAAGTTCTGGAGCCGGGTGGTGATGATGGTTGCACAACAATGTGAATGTATTTAATAGCACTTTAAAATGGTTACCACAGTAAATTTTATGTTATGCATATTTTACCGTAACAAAAAAAAATAAAATGGAAAACAAAAAGTGGTACTGTGAAAACTAGACCAAGAAGAGCATCTATGCCAAGGCAAATGGAAGAGAGGACCTTTCCTTGCAGAATCGAGAATTTGTCCCACTTGTTTTCTCTCATTCCTCACGTGCAGCACATAGAACCCATGTAGGGTCCTCATGTTGCTCCTGTAACCATTTGAGTTTAGAGGTAGGAAAATTGAAAGGATGCTTGAGCAAGAGGCAGCATACTGAGGAAACCTGAGGGCTAGTGTGGAAAGTTCTATGTCAAACCCTTTTGAAAGGGAAGGTTGGACAAAACTGGCTCAAATGCCATTAGCCCAGGGTGCTAAGAACTCCTGAGTGTGGACTCACCTGTGACCCATCTCATCCTGGCTCTCAGGGCTCCAGACAGAGCTATTCTCAAGTAACTTTAAGTTCCATTGTCTAAAATGTGCCCCACAGAGCAGTGAGAATAACATGCTTTGCACAGGGGTAGGAGTGTGACATTTTGTACTTCACAACTCCAGAGGCACCAGCCAGCGTCGCCAGGAGAAGAGGAATTCCTAGCTGAGCAGATGACTCCAGCAGAGAGAAAGTACTTTCCATAAAAAATAATGCCACCCCTAACTTTCACCAACACTGACTCACTTGGCCCCTTTTAGTAAAAGTTGAAAGCCTTTATATACTTGCTTCGTCAAAAGTATGCTGCCGTGTCTCTATTCCAACCATCCCTGAGCAGTTTCATTTTAGCGAGTGCTCCTTCATTTGAGAGGAGTGTGTCTGTAAGTGGTCCCAAGAGTACCATATCTTGCCTTCTCTTGCATAAGCCACCGCCTTGCCTTGGAGGGTCTCTCTGGGCTCCTCCAAGTCATCCTCTGGGCGGGGAATGTGGCCATCGACCACGGGGCGCCACAGCATCTAGAGTCTGGGGAGTATTCTGTGCTCCCACCTTAGTGGTGAGTCTGGAGTCACAGATCTTCCAGGAGTAAGAAACTGCCCAATAATTGTGCATTTCTTTAGGTATTAAACACAGCCATGCAATGTGCAGCCTCTTTGTCTTGGGGTGCTGTGCCTTCTCCCCTCTGGCGATGCACAAGGTCCTTGGAGTTTCAGCATATGCCTGAGGGATGCATTGATGCTGGATGGGAGACAAGGGTCTCAGGGACCCACTGGTGCCTAGAGTCGTCAAGGCACACAGTCCCATAAGGCCAGGAGCCCCAAAGGGGAAGCTGAAAGGGATGCTACTGGGGAGCATCTAGTGCCAAAACATCAAGCTAACCTGGATCTTTTCATCATGCACCCGAGTGTCACCTGAGGTGGGAGGTCCCAGTGCTGAGAGAGGGCGTAACACTTGAAGCAACTGAGAGATGTTGGGGGAACAGGAGCGCAGTTTTTCTTATTTACCATCTACTCAGAATGTTCCTCTGGCACATGGGTAGCATTATCTTAGACTAGTCTCCATTTTAGCAAAGTAAACATCGAGAAGCAAAACAAAAAACCAAACAAACAAACAAAAAAAGAAACAAAAACAAAAAACACCTCTCAATATTCTACGTGTCAGAGTGATTTTTGTTTTGTCTCAACTTTCCCCAGGAGTACTGAAATGGGATCCTGGCTCTGGTAACAGGGAGCCGGTGCCTAAACTGCTTTGCGCCTGCAGGAACACCAGGCATTCAACAGGCACTTAATGAACACCTGCTGGTCACTGGTTGAGTTCTGCTTGAAACACCTGGCAACAATCCCAGGAAATGGAGCAAGGGCAGGAAATGCCTTTGCAAACCCAGAACGCCACTGATGTCTTGAATGTCTGGCAGTCACTGAGCTCATGGCCAAGCAATCTCAACGAAGCACGGGGGCTCAGGAAAGGAGGACATCCAGGGGTTCAAGGACCTGATGCAGCCTTTCTCCTGAGTTTTTTATCTCAATGTCCCTTTACATACATTTGCAGCTTTATGCAATATGGCCTCATCGAGGTCTGTGTTAATATGATCATCACACCACAGAGCATGCAATGAGTATATGTAGGGTCAGAGGATTTTGAGGGTGGGATGGGGGTGAAAATTCTGCAAAACTCTGGGGTTCTAGTAAGAAATACTTGGGAATAAATTCTTCCATGACACCATGATCGGGTTCAAGAGGCAAGCCTGCAGTCCTAGGTATGGAGAGATGACAGCCTTCCTGCCTCCTTCACTGCTGTAGGGTGGTGAAAACAGAGGGCAGCCCCCTCAAAAATGCCTGGTCCTTCTGCATAAAGGAGAACATGGCGGGTGGAGGGGTTGTGGAAAGGGTGCCTGCCCGGCATCATTCTGACCTTGCAGGATGGGCACTCTCACAGGATGAAGCACAGGAGTTGGGGATTTAGGGTCTATAAATGAATTTTCTCTCTTTTATAAGGGGAATAAGCCTTACGGGATTGTTCTGAAGATGACATGAGATCATATAAAAAAGTGATTAAGATGGTGGCTGGAACACAATCACACCAAAGACATGTAAGCCCTTGTTTTCACACTCCCTGTTTTATAGATGACAATTCTGAGGCTCAAAGTAAGAAGCCGAGCAGCATCCAGAAGAGCACTGACTCAACCAGATCTGCCTATTCCAAAAGCCCATGTCTTTACCCACCACCCTGCTTCCAATCACAGCACAACACAGCCACAGCGAAGGCATCTGAACTCAGAGGGCATTTCCGCCAGCTCAACAAATATTTCAAGCTTATTTAGCATGATGAGTCTTGCTCTTTGTTTAGTGTAGATATGCTAGAATTAGCAACATTAAAGCAATTATCTGTGAAATTATCCCCAAATTATATTAGCATGCCCATAGAACAGTATTTTGCATGTAAATTGATAGCAGGTAAGTTCAACAGAACTGCCTTTAAAATGAGTCCGAGGAATCCATAATGAGTGACTATTTATTTTAGCGATTCTGAAACTATGCAATGTGTGTGCAACTACCAAAAGCATCAGAAAGAAGGAAAAGAAATCTTCCTACAAGCCAGCTACTTACTAAAAAAAATACATAAATAATTCCCTGAAATTCCCACTGCTTCAGTTTTAGGAACAGGCACTCTTCTTTCCCATCTTTACCTGTACTCCCTCATGCTGTGGTCACTTGCTATCCAAACATAGCAGACATATCCAAACATAGCAGACATAGCTGAAGAACCCCTCATTAATTTAAGCCTAAAAGTGCATTCAAAAGTCCATCCTCCTGTGTGATTGTAAGGATGATGCACTGGTCACTTTGGCATCTGAACCAATAGGGAATGTAGAGGAAACATGCTCGGGACACGTCAGAGGGGCTGGCCAGGCAGGCTTGCTGCAGTCTCTGCTTTGCCAGTGCAGCGCCTAAGACCAGGTGTGGCAGGTGGGGACGGTAGAGTCGATATGAACATCCTCCATAGCCTTCTCCATAGTACTGGTATTGCCCTTTGCAATTTGTATCAATTGCTATGTTGATCCTTGCTATGAGGTGAGCAAGAAATCTGAGGCCCAGAGTTTAAATGACTGACTCCAAATCTCCCCGATATGGGGGATGGAGCTGGGATTTGACCACAGATGTACTAAATCTAACTCTATATTTCCAGTATGAAGAGGCCTCGGAGCTTATTCAATCGAACTCAGTGTCTGGCGGAAAAATCCCATGTATAGTAAAGTGAGTGTAAAAAGGCGAACAACAGCAAGTGTTGAGAGAATGTAGAAAAGGGAACCCTGGCACACTGTTGCTGGGAATGTACATTGGTGCAGCCATCACAGAAAGCAGTTTGGAGTTTCCTTAAAAAACTAAAAACACAACTACCTTATGATCCAGCAATCCCACTGCTGCACACATACCCAAAGGAAATGAAATCAATATGTCAGATGAATGGATATAGAAAGTGGGGTATATATACACAGTGGAATATTATTCAGCCTTAAAAATAAGGAAATTCTGTCATTTGGGACAACACAGATGAACTTGGAGGACATTTGGTAAAATAAGTTAGATGCAGAAAAACAAATACTGCAGGATTTCACTTATATGTGGAATCTAAAAGCACTGAACTCACAGAAGCAGAGTGGGATGGTGGTCACCGGGGGCTGGAGGTATGGTGGGTAGATGAGGTGGGGAGCAGGGGAGTGGAACTGGGGATATGTTTGTGAAAGAGTACAAACTTCCAGTGATGCAAAATGGATACATGCTCAGATCTATTGTAATGCATGGTGACTCTTGTTAATAATACTGTATTGCATAGTTGAAAATTGCTAAAAGAATCGATGTTTTTACCACAAAAAATAAGCATGCAAGGTGGTAGATAAGTCAGCTTGACTTAATCATTTCCCGATATATACATATATCAATACATGAAATCATACACTATAAATGTATAAAATTTTTATTTGTCAATTATACCTTAGTAAAGTCAGGGTAACCATGACAGAAAACAAGTAAAATTAAATGCATTGCATTCCATTACATTAAAAAGTCAGCATGGGCCAGGCCCAGAGGCTCCTGCCTATAGTCATAGCACTTTGGAAGGCTGAGGCAGGAGGATCGCTTGAGACCAGGAGTTCAAGACCAGCCAAATCAATAGAGTGAGACTCCATCTCTACAAAACTAAAAATAATTAGCTTAGCATGCTGGCGCATGCCTGTAGTCCCAGCTCCTCGAGAGGCTCAGGGGGAGGATTGCTTGAGCCCAGTTCAAGGCTGCAGTGAGCCATGATCATGCCACTGCACTCCAGCCTGGGTGACAGAGCAAGAATCTGTCTCCCAAAAACAAAAAAAAAAGAAAACAAATTGAGCATAGTAAGTAATTGAATACTGTTTGGATAAAGAGTGAGACAAATGGTCTGACCTAAAAGAACTCTAGTTCCAGCAGGGGAGAAGCAAGAGGACAAAGAAGAAGAGGGTGGCTTGGTGCGGGCTGCAGGCAGCGGGTGTCTCCATGGAGTGAAGCAGGGGACGGGGTCGTGGGCATCTGAGGGAGACTGCGAGGCTTCAGGGAGAAGATGGCACCCAAGGTGTGCCCCAGAGGAGGAAGGGGCAAACACCAGGCTGAGAAAGGAGAAGTGCGTTTAGCAGAGGGAAGAGCAAACAGAAATTTTGGAGACAAGAAACATGGGCATGTTCCAGAAGGGTGTGTAAAGCACTGTATGGAGACTCACACAGAGGGGAATGGCACCCAGCCTGAGGGGTGTGAGGGAGCACTCCAAGCTCGGACAGATGCACTCTATTCTGCAGCCCAGGAGTGGCAAGTAACAGTTACTACCAATAATGAGGGGACAATCATTTACAGATTCCTTTCATAAAGTAGACCCTACAATCATGTGTAGCATAAGAACACTTTGGTCAATGACAGACTGCATATACCACAGTAGTCCCATAAGATTATAATACTGCATTTTTACTGTACCTTCTCTGTATACACACAATACTTAGCAGTGTGTTAAAACTGCCTACAGCATTCAGTACAGAAACATGCTGTACAGGTGTGTAGCCAAAGAGCAACAGGTCATCCCACTTAGCCTAGGTGTGTAGCAGGCTGTACCGTCTAGGTTTAGGTGAGTACGCCCTATGATGCTCACACAATGACAAGATGGCCTAAGGATGAATTTCTCAGAACGCATCCCTGTCATTCAGTGACATATGACTGTATGAAGGAATCCCATAAAACACAATCACACGTTCCGATACTTTTCTTCACTGGGAGAAAAACTAGGGAATTGTACATAATCATACTGCAGCCGGTAATGAACGACTGATGATACCTGTGATTAATAAAACTTGTCGTGTTCTTTTTCTTCACAACATTTTGGAGGGCTTATGTGAATATCAGAGTAGGCTGGTACTGGTACAGTGCACATGAGAACATTACTCATCACGTATGTTATAGACAAACTCGGGGAGCTATTCAGAGAACTGGTGTAAACAAGGCGTTTGATCATGGGGCACTGGTGGCATTAAGATGACCTGGGATCCAGGGGCCGGAATTCCCAGTCGGGCTCAAGTCACAGCTGCTTCCTCCATACTCCTCGCATTAGAATGCTGATCATCCCCATTTGTCTGGAATCAAGGGCATTCCTGGAATGTGGGACTTCAAGTGCTAAACCCAGGACAGTTCCAGGTAGACCAAGGAATTGCTGGTCTCTCCACTCCCCACATATGGCAAATAGGAATCAGGGACTTCTTAATGACTGGGAGGTTGTTTTCTAAAAACTTCAATCTAAAACTCAGTACTCCTGAGTAAACAGGTGTGGGGTGGGGAGCTGAGGTGGGCCTGCAGAGTGGGTGTCTGCCATGCTCAGGTACACACAGGTGCAGCACATGAGCAGGAAGCATGCGAGGGCAACGTGGGGCAGCAGTGACAGCAACCAGCCCGGTGTGCAGACTTAAGGGGGGGTTGACCGGGACTGGACCCACGTTTCCATGTGGAACAATCCACTGAAGAAGTGAGAGGCCCTTGGACCTCAGACTCTCCCTAGTGTCTAAAATGTAGGGTGACAAGCCAGCCCAGTTTTCCTAGGTCTGTCCCAATTTTAGCACCAAAGTTCGGTGTCCTGGGAAACCCCTCAGTCCCAAGCCTTGCAAAACTAAAAATAATTAGCTGGGCATGCTTGCACAGCCCTTCCCCACTCCCTGCTCCACACACATTTACTCAGGAGTACTGAGTTTAGTCAACACCTAATGTGGCACCCGGGAGGGTTCTTCCTGCCTAACTCCCAACACCAGCTGTCCCGTGGACAGCCTGTCAAAACCAGAAGGGCTTCATCTTATCCGAGGCCTCCCAAGGGCAGAGTGTAGAGCACAGCTTGCCATGGTAGCAGGAACAGTCAGAGGAGAAGGGAAGGGCACACAAGCACATGTGGACGTTGAGCCCATGGTGACCCTCCCTGTGAGGTGTATGTCCTGGACATTGAACCCATCTTCACAGTGTTCCCTCCTCTTGGGGAGGAAGGATAGGGAATGAGGTAGAACTTTTTCTTCCTACAAAATCCATTAAAGGTTTTTTGTTGTTGTTTATTATTTTGTTTTGTTTTGTTTTGAGACAGAGTCTTTCTCCGTTGCCTAGGCTGGAGTGCAGTGGCACAATCTCGGCTCACTGCAACCTCCGCCTCCCAGGTTCAAGCAATTATCCTGCCTCAGCCTCCCAAGTAGCCGGGATTACAGGCGTGCGTCACCATGCCTGGCTAATTTTATTTTTTTGGTATTTTTAGTAGAGACGGGGTTTCACCATGTTGGCCAGGCTAGTTTTTTGAGATGGAGTCTTGCTCTGTCACCCAGGCTGGAGTGCAGTGGTGCAATCTCGGCTCACTGAAACCTCTGCCCACTGTGTTCCAGTGATTCTCCTGCCTCAGCCTCCTGGGTAGCTGGGATTACAGGCATGCACCACCATACCCTGCTAATTTTGGTATTTTTAGTAGAGACGGAGTTTTGCCATGTTGGCCAGGCTGGTCTCAAACTCTTGACCTCAGGTGATCTGCCCACCTTGGCCTCCCAAAGTGCTGGGATTACAGGCATGAGCCACCACGCCCGGCCCCATTAAAGGGTTTTGTGCTATGAAACAGCATGATGATGGAGAATGGCCCTACAGAAACCCACGCATTCGTCATTTCCTCAGTGAATATGGATTATGTATCTAGTAGGGGTCAGGTACTGTTCTACACACTGGGCATAAGGCCCTGAACAAACAGAGCAAGTCCTGCTGTCATGCAGCTTCTGTTCCAGGAGCACAAGACAAAATAAAGACATACATGTAGGGATAGGTGGGCATCCATGCTCAGAGGGAAAGTTGAGGGTGGCATTTGGGGGTTGTCATTTTAAGTGGAGTGGTATGAGAAGCTCTGACTATGAAGACGCTACCTGAGGAGAGGACAGAGCAGGAGTGTGGGGCTAAGCAACCCAGCTCTCCGAGGGAAAATTTTTCAGCAAACAGAGTGACAAAAGTAAAGTTGTGGAGACAGATGATGCTGCCTGTCCCAAAGCAGTGGGGTCCAGTGTGCCGGGGAGAGTGACAATGAGAACCGAGGGGGGCTGGCACCCACCATGCAGAGGGCTTCCAGCCACTGTGAGGGTGCAGCTTCTCTTCACATCCATGGGGAGGGAGTGGCCGAGTCTGCCTGCTGTTTCAAGGGCTTTGAAGAGAAGTGACTGGGAGGTTGTTTTCTGAAAACTTCAATCTAAAACTCAGTACTCTTGAGTAAACAGGTGTGGGGTGGGGAGCTGAGGCAAGCCCGCAGAGTGGGTGTCTGCCATGCTCAGGTGCAGCACATGGGCAGGAAGCACGGGAGGGCAAGAAAAGAAGAAGACCAATTTAGTCTATATTGAAGATGACGGTGGCTTGTAGCAAGGTGGCAGCCGTGTGTGAGAAATGGCTGAAGTTTGGGTTTTTGGGAGGCTGGAGTCGACAGGATTTGCTAATGAAATTCACATGGGGTATGACAGAAGAAGTGCCTTGCAGGTGACTGGAAGGCAGTAAACAGAAGAAAGCATTACCATCCACTGAGGTGGCGAAGGCACAGGCAGTGGGCTGGAGAAATCGAGACATGAGCTTGGGATATGTTGAGTCTGCAGTGCCTAACAGGCATTCAGATGGAGATGTGGCATAGGGAACTGAATTTTCAAGTCCCAAGTTCAAGGGAAAGGGCCAGGTGAATAAGTCAATCAAGAGTCCTTAGCACACAGACAGGATGCAAACTCATGGGAATTGATGAGATTATAAAGAGACAATGTCCCGGACTGAGCTCCAGGCAACCCCCAGTTTAGAAAGCTGAGGAAGGTACAGGGAAGGAGCCCAGAAGGAAGTCACCTGTGAGGCAGGAATCCAGCAGGCTGAGGGAAAGGCATGCTCTCCTGGAGAAGAAGAGGCCCACTGTGGGGTGAGAAAGATGAGGGCTGACAACCAGTTATCCAGTTGGCCATGTGGAGGGCTCAAGATAAAACAATGAGAGTGGGCAAAACTCTTCTGATTGGCAGGTGAAAGAAATATGAGAGTAATATGTTTGTCAGGGAATGATGTGCTTGGAGCCCAGCAGGCCTTCTGGAACATCTTTTGACACCCCTTGCCTGATTCTGGTGGTTGATGAACAAGTGCGACGATGGTGGCCACTGTCCAGTGGCCCTCACGTGCCCAGGAGTTTGTCTGGAGAGCATTTCCCAATGCACTTCCTGTCTGCAAGCCCCCATCTCAGAACCTGCCTCCCATGCAACCCAGCTGAAGACAGCAGGTAGATACGATAGTGGGATGAACAGCAAGAGATGTGAGGATGTGTGTGAGAGAGCAATTACAAAGTTGAATTGCAAACTCTAAGCAGAGCATGGGGAGAGGTGAGAAACTTATAGGCCACAGGAGAGTGAAAGGGGGCTAATTCATTGGGTTAGAATCCCCTGGGTGCCAGGGTGGCTATGGTAGAGGTGCCAGAGAGTGTGCACCGGAAAGCTACTGCCAAGTTTGCTGCTCAAAAACAGGATAACAGAGTTGTTGGTAATGACAGAGTCTAAGATTAGACAGTGGCAGAGGTGGCTGAGAGGGGTGGAGGACAGGATCATGGGAGGTGGGAAAGTCGTGGAACTGAGAGGCCAGGAAGTTGCTTGAATCATCGAAGCGGTCATTAAACTCATTAGGAAGAATTGCATCTACATTGGTAGAGAGGAAGGCAGGGGCCGCATCCGCAAGGAAAAAGGGCATCATCCTGAGGCACTGCTGTGGTGAAGCCTGATGGGGCGCACTTCCGAGGAGCAGGGCTTGATTTTAGGGAACCTGAACATGGCAACACCCTTTGCTTCTTTACGCTACACTCCCTCAGTGCTTTCAGCAGAGGTTTGCATTCACAGTTCCCAAGCTTTCTCACCTCTGCTTGTTTATTCTTCACTCAGACTCTGCCTGCCTGTGTATGCCTCAGGTGAGCTGGTGTATCAGCCCACATGGCTCTCTTTGCTGTCACCGCCAGCACTGAATGTGGCTGGTCCTTAAAGCTGCTTGGAATGACAGGGTCTGCTGCTGTGAGATGAACCTACAACATGAAGGGACTTTTTAATGGGCAATTAAAGCTACAGAAATGAACCTTTTTTTTTTTTTTGAGACAGAGTCTTACTCTGTTGCCCAGACTGGAGTGAAATGGCATGATTTCAGCTCACCGCAATGTCTGCCTCCCAGATTCAAGTGATTCTCCTGCCTCAGCCTCCCAAGTAGCTGGGATTACAGGCACCCACCACCATGCCTGGCTAATTTTTGTATTTTTAGTAGAGATGGGATTTTGCCATGTTGTCCAGGCTGGTCTTGAACTTCTGACCTCAGGTGATCCACCCGCCTCAGCCCCTAAAATTGCTGGGATTACAGGTGTGAGCCGCCACGCCCGGCCTCAAATGAATCTTATCACTACAAAAAAAAACACCTCACTTTGGAAGTCTGCCCTCCGCCATTGTTCTAAATCCTTTGTTTCTTGTTGAGGTCTTCCTCAGGCCCTCACTCTAATTCCTTGGGTAGTGAAAGCCAATCGTTAGCTCATCAAGATAGATATGCTATTGATATGGCTTGGGTATTTGTCCCCACCCAAATCTTATGTTGAAATGCAATCCCCAGGGCTGGAGGCCGGGCTGGAGGTTCATGGAGGCAGTTCCCTCATAGCTTGGTGCTGTCCTTGGGACAATGAGCTCTCATGAGAGCTGGTCATTTGAAGTGTGTGGCACCTCCCCACCCTCTCTCTTGCTCCCGCTCTCGCCATGGGACGTGCCTGCTCCTGCTTCACCTTCCACCAAGAGTAAAAGCTTCGTGAGGCCGCCCCAGAAGCCCAGCAAATGCCGGTGCCGCGCATCCACAGCCTGTGGAACCTTGAGCCAAATACACCTCCTTTCTTTATAAATTACCCAGCCTCGGGTATTCCTTTAGAGCAATGCAAGAATGGCCTAACACAGTTATATGTAATTTCTACAAATGTTTAACTTAGAATAACTTCAGATTTACAGAAAAAAAAATTACAAAAGGTGATACAGAGTTCCCACACAATCCGCGCCCAGTTTCCCCTGATGGTAACCGCAGTGTGCAGTACGGACAGCACAACTCAGGAGCCAGTGTTGACGCGTTATTAGTAACTGCCTTCCACATTCTTTCGGCCTTCCTTAGCTTTTCTCTAATGTCTTTTATCTGTCCCACAGTCCCACATTATGTTTTGTCATCACGTCTTCTGAGGCTCCTCTTGGCTGTGGCAGCTTCTTAGTCTTTCCTTGTCTTTGAAGACCCTGACAGTTATAAGAAGTGCCAGTCGGGTATTTTGTAGAATGTCCTTGAGTTGGAATCTGTCTGATGTTCTCTCGTGATTAGACTGGGGTTCTGTGGGTTTTGAAGAGAAGGAACACAGAGGTAAAGCATCATTCTTGTTGCATGATATCAAAGGTAAATGCTATCAACATGAAATTTCACTGTTGATGTAACCTTGATCCCCTGGCCAGAGCAGCGTTTGACAGGTTTGTCCAGTGTGAGAAAGTCACAATGAGCAAACTAAGGTTAAGGCCTGGGGCACTGTGTTCTACCTCCTTGAAGACAGAGTATCTGCATGAATTACCTGAAATTCTTTTGCATAGGATGTTCAGCTGTTGTTTCTCATTCCTTTATTTATTCAAGCATTTATTTATATCAGTGTGGACTCAAGGATGTGTATCCTATACACTGGGTTATAATACAACACTGCATTTTTGTTGTAGTTCTATTTTTCCAGCTCTGTCCATGGTGAGCACTGTTAATTGGCTCTGTGTCTCACTGTGATACCCACATAACTGTGAGGTTTTGTTTCTTTTTAACCGCTTTCTTAGCTTTCTGGAACTACGAGATGTGCTAGTCTCATCTTGTATATTTTGCCCCCAGCCCCAGAGTTATCCATTTTTTCAAGGAGTTCTGGTTTCTTTGGTTAGAGAATGGTATTAAAAACCAAAATCTGGGCCCTGGGTGTGTTTAGTGCTCCTAGGATGTTGTTACTTCTAGGCATCTTCAGCTGACATAAAAAAAATGTGCATATAATAGCACAAAATGATACAAATATCTATGCCTATTTCTCTCTATATCCACATGTATTTATATTAAGCTAAACACGAGTGCATCCTCTGACTCTGACCCACTGCCACACGCGCAGTCCAGCCTCTCCCTTGCCTATCTGTATTCTACCCTGCAGCAGCGGGAAACCTGCTTCTCACCACCTGCCCTCCTTTTGATTAACTGTTCCATCCCAGTGAGTATGAACAGTGGTTTCAGAATTGTTAACCTGCACCCCAACTGGAAATAACATCACCTACGAGATTCCAGTGCATAGGAACATTTCCTTCTGCCTGTACTCCTGCAGTCTCCACTAGGTCAGCACCTTTTTCCCAGCCACCTCAATAAGGTCATTTCATATATTTGTGATGTGGTTGGATTATTTTTTCACACTATGCATTCTATCCCAAGTTCCTCTACCTACTACTTTTTAAATCCACACACATTAAGGTTCACTCCTTCTTCTGTAAAGTTTTATGGGTTTTGGCAAATGTGTAGTACCATGTGTATGACCATTACTGTGTCATACAAAATAGCACACTGCCTTAACACTCCCCTGGACCTCACCTCTTCAACCCTCTCCCCCAAATCCCCGACAGCCACTGATCCACTTACTATCCCCATTATTTTCTCCTTTCTCAAATGCCATATAAATGAAATAGCACAGTAGGTAACTTTTTCATACTGGCTTCTTTCACTTAGCAACATGCATTGAAGATTATCCATGTTATCGCATGCCTTACAGCTCACTCCTGAATCGTTTTCTTATTGTATGGATAGGCCACAGTTTATCCATTCATCTACTAAAAGACATCTTGGTTGTCTGAGTTTTGTCAATTATGAATAAAGCTGCTGTAAATATGTACTTGGAGGTTTTTGTGTGGACCAACATTCTCATAACAGTTGTGTAGATGTCTAAGAGTGTAATTACTAGATTGTATGGAAAGTCTACATTTAGCTCTTGCATTTAGCTCTGCAAAAAACTGCCAAACTCTCTTCCAAGGTGGCTCTAACATGCTGCATTCCCACCAGTGATGAATGAGAGTTCCTTCTGTATCCTCAACAGAAATTGATATTGTCAGTGTTTTGATTGTAGCCATACTAAGAGGTGTGTAGTGGAAGCTCATTATTTCAATTTGAATTTCCCTAAATGACAAATGAATGTCAGTGTCTTTTCATATTCCTACATGAATAATGCAAATGGGTATGTTGTCCAGTTTTACATTGCGTTGTTGGTTTTCTTCTTGTTGAGATTTGAGAGTTTGTTTTATATTTTAGAAACAAGTCCTTTAGCACATATGGATTTTTTTTCAAAATATTTTCTCCCATTTGGTGACTTGCCTTTTCATTTTCTTAACATTGTCTTTCATAGAGCAAAAGTTTTAGTTTTAATAACATCCAACTTATCTATTTTTTCCTTCATGGATCATGATTTGGGAGTTGTATCTAAAAGCTCATGACCATCTCCAGTGTTACATGGATGTTATCCTGTGTTTTTTTCTAAAAATTTTATAACTTTGCATTTCATACTTAGACTTATGACCTATTTTGAGAGAGCTTTGTGAAGCTGTAAGGTCTGTATCTAGTTTCATTATTTTGCACATGAATATCCAGTTGCTCCAGAACCATTTCTTGAAAAGACTACCCTTTCCCATCATTGAATTGCCTTTGTGTGTTTGTCCAAGGTGAGTTGAAACTGTATTTCCATAGGTCTATTTCTAGGCTTTCTGTTCTTTTCTGTTGATATATGTGGTTTTTCTTTCTCAATAACATGCTGTCTTGAATCCTGTCGTTTTGTAGTAAATCTTGAAATCAGATAGTGTATGTCTTTCAATTTTGTTCTTCTTTTACAGTTTTGTTTTGGCTGTTCTGTGTCGTTTGCCTTTCTACGTAAATGTTAGAATCATTTTACCGATATCTACTAAATAGCTTGATAGGATTTTCTAAATGTATTAAACCTATAGATTACATTGATAAGAATTGAAATCTTAACAATATTGACTTGTCAATCTGTTAAAACAGTATGTCTCTCCATTTATTTGCTTTTTTAAATTTTTTACCAGTTTTTGTAGATTTCCACATATAAGAAATTATAAGTATTCCATGTTGGAGTATACTATTGTTTTCTTTAAATTTTACGTTCTAATTGGTCATTGCTGATATATAGGGAAGCAACTGACTATTCTTTTTTGCATCTATTAAAAAGAAACCCCATATTCACTAGCAGTCATTTCCCATTACCTCATATCCCCATGGCAACCCCTAATCTACATTTTGTCTCTAAGGATTTGCCTAATCTGGACATTTGATATAAATTGAACTACACAACGTGTGGTCTTTTGCATCAGGTTTTCTCAATTCACGTAATGTTTCCAGCATTCATTCATGCTGTAGCATGTATTAAGACTTCATTCTTTTTTATTGACAAATAATATTCCATTATATAGATAGGCTACCTTTTGTTTATCCATCCACTTTTAGGCTACTAGAAATAATGCTTCTATAAACATGTACAAGTGGAATTTTGTGTAATCCTAATGAAATTTTATTTTAATTAAAGCTCTGTATAACATTAAAAGACAGAGTGTTTTAAACACCATCAGTTCCACTATGACAAAACCAACTGATTCCAAGAAGGAATCCATGAATATGAGTTTGTCTGTTTTAATTAAGAGAATTGTAGAGTTACCTGCAGTTGTAGGAAATAATAAAGATCCTATGTATACTTTTCCCAGTTTCTTCCAATGGTAACATTTTGAAACTCTATAGTATATTGTTGCATCCAGGATATTGACAATTTTGTCATCTGAAAATACCAATAAGGGAATACAGCACTGTATACAGTGGTTAGGGACAGAGAGAAGAGAAGGAAGGTGAACAGACAAGAGGGACCCATGTGGTGCTGGAGCTCTCCAGTATCTTACTAATGGTGGGTGTCACTAACAGGTGATAAAATTGTATAAAGTTAATATGCACACACCCACTCTCCTCCACATAAACACACACACACACACACACACAAGCGAAGCTGAGTGAATCTGAATATGATTAGCGGATTATATCAATGTCAATATCCTGATCAGTAGTGAAGATCCCTCTCTCATGTAATATTAGTAATTTGTACCTTCTCTCTTTTTCTTTGTAAGCCAGGCAGATGACTACCAACTACCTTGATCATCTCAAAAAACAAACAGGTTTTGTTGATTTTTTTGTATTGTTTTCCTGTTTTCAATGTCCTCGATTTCTGTTCTGATTTTTACTGTGTGCTTTACGTTTACTTTCTTTTTCTTTCTCTAATTCACCAAAGTGGAAACTTAATTTCTTATTTTATGTTTTTCTTCTTTACTAATATATGCATTTAATTCTATTAATTTCCTTCAAGATACTGATATACATTTCATATATTTTCATAAGTTATATTTGTTTTTATTTTACTCAAAATATTTTTCAATTTATCTTGAAATGTCTTTGACCTACAGATGATTTAGAAGTGTCTTGTTTCATTTCCAAATATTTGGGGATTTCCCAGCTATCTTTCTGTTATTTATTTCTAGTTAAATTTTGATGTGGTCTGAGAACATACTTTGTGTGACTTCCATTTTACCTTTATTTGTTCAGGGGTGTTTGTGGCCAGAGTGTGGTCTATGTTGGTGAATCCCTCATGTGAGCTTGAGAAGAATGTGTATTCTGCAATGGTTGGCTAAAGCATTCCATAACTATCATTAGATCATGATGATCATGCTTTGCAGGTCATCTATATCTTTACTGATTTTCTGCCTGCCTCCTCTGTCAATTACTGAGAGAAGAGTGCTAAAGTCTCCAGCTCTAAGAGTGGATGAGTCAATGTCTCCATGCAATTCTATCAGTTTTTACATCATGCATTTTGATGCGCTATCATTAGGTACATGCTATTAAGGATTGTTATGTCTTCTTGGGCAATTGCAGTTTCTGATTCCCCTCTTTACCCCTGATAACCTTCCTTATTCTGAATTCTGCTTTGTTTGAGCTTAATATAGCTACTCTAGCTTTTTTTTGATTATTGTTAACATATGTTTCTTTCTCCATCTCTTTGCTTTTAACCCATTTGAGTCTTTATATTTGAAGAGGTTTTATTTTTAAGCAGCATGCTGTTTGGTTTTATTTTTTTTAATCCACGCTAATAATCTCTGTCTTTTAATTGCTGTGCTTAGACCATTCACATCTGAAGTAATTATTGGCTGGGTGCCGTGGCTCACACCTGTATTCTTAACACTTTGGGGAGCCGAGGTGGGAGGATCCCTTGAGCCAAGGAGTTCAAGACCAACCTGGGCAATGTGGTGGGCCCCTGTCTCTACAAAAAAATACAAAAATTAGCCAGGTGTTGTGGCACATGCCCGTAGTCCCAGCTACTTGGGAGGCTGAAGTGGGAGGGTGGCTTGAGCCTGGGAGGTTGAGGCTGCAGTGAGTCATAAGCGTGCCACTGCACTCCAGCCTGGGTGACACAGTGAGATCCCTTTTCTAAAAAAAAGTAATTATTGAACCATTGATATATTTAGACTAATATCTGTTATCTTTTTAACTGTTTGCCTTTTGTTTTCTTTGTTTTTTTAACCTCTTTTTAGTCCCCTTTTATTTCAATTGAACCATTTAGATGATTCCATTTCATCTCCTCTCTCAGTGTATTGTCTAACATTCTTTTAAAAAATTTTTGTGGTCAGCCTAGAGTTTACACTGTATGAAAAGCTTTATTTCTTGCTCATATTCCATGTCAGTTGCAGATCAGCTCTGGCTAAATTGCAGGTTGGCTGCAGCTCTGGGCCCATCTTTCTTATTCCAGGATTGAGGCTGAAGGAGCAGTCTCCAGTCCATGCTGGCCTCATGCTCAAGAAAAATAGCAAGAAACAGGGACACATACTTGTAGCCCTTAGAGCTTCTGCTCAGATATGGCCAAGTCTGACATCAGCAGGAAAGGGAACACGCTTCTTTCACGGGATGGCACTCAACTCTCCCAGAAACCGGTGGAGATGTGGAATCCTCTTACGGAGCAGGCAGAATAGATGCATGTACAGCCTGCACAGGCTCTAACAGGAATGGGGGTTAGCTGGCTGGCTCCCAGGGATGTGGGGTCAGGGCCTTGGCTTATGCTGTGGGCAGAACTCATGGTCCACTCAACAGGCAGGCCCAGCAGCTCTGCTCTGCCCAGCACTGCAGCAGCAGCCTGTCACCGACTCCATCACTGCAGGGCAGGGAAGGGGAACTTTTCTCATTCCTCTTTTCCCAGGGGTTTCTGTGCATTGAAGCATATCTTGCTTCTCCATTGCCAGATGGTGAGACTGAACAAACAAACAAAATTTGAACTTGTAAAGTTTTCTTCAAGGCTAAAGAGTTTGAGGGTTGTTCTGATTGTGGTTCTCCTATCAAGTAGAAGTCCCTTACTGAAATCCATAGAAAATTCTGGAGTCAGGGCTTCTCAGTTCCTCAGACTGCCATTGCCTCACCAACGCTGATGCTTCAGTGGATATGGAAGTCAGCCAGGGTGCTGGGGAGGAATATCAGTGACTCCAGAAGTTGGGAGAAAAGGAAATAAGAGGTCATCACAAAAGTAAAAGGAAGAGAGGGAGAAATGAAGACAAAGTCACCAGCTAACCCTTTCTCTCGATGCTCTGAGTACAGCACAGGGCCCCTTTCTGAGAGGCCATGCAGCCCAAGACAGGGAGACTGGTGCACCCATCCGTTCAGCACCAAATGCCTGTCATGGGGGCAGAGGGGCAGGAGCAGCAGCCTGGGCAGTGCGGCTGCAGAGGTGTGGTTAACCACTCAGTGAGAGCTGCCTCCGTGAAATGATAGAAGAAAAAGCCGGACTACAGGAGTTTCCAGAGTGACAGGGTAGGGAGAAAGGGGCAACTCCACTGGGTAAACACAGAATGACAACACCTGTGCCATCCGCCCTCCATGACCACCCTCCTGTAAGCCCCCACTGTCCCCACACCAACCCTATTGGTGAGACAGGCCCTGCCTTTGTTCAAACCCCCTTTCTGTCAGCCACAGTGTCACTTACACAGGGCTACAAATTCACATATGCAAAAGCAGAGTGCCTAAGTCTGTTTGGGCCACTTTAATAAAATACCATAAACTGTGCAGTTTATAAACAACAGGAATATATTTCTCACCATTCAACAGCCTTGGGAGTCCAACATCAAGGTGGAACTGATTTGGTGTCTGGTGAGAGCCCACTTCCTGGTTCACAGATGGTCACCTCTGTGTCCTCACATGGCCGAATGGGAAGGCAGCTGCCTGGAGCCTTTCTTTATTTTCTATTCCTTTTTTTTTTTTTTGAACGAGTCTTGCTCTGTCACCAGGCTGGAGTGCAGTGGCACAATCTCGGCTCACTGCAACCTCCACCTCCCAGGTTCAGGCGATTCTCCTGCCTCAGCCTCCCGAGGAGCTAGGAGTACAGGAACATGCCACCACGCCAAGCTAATTTTGTATTTTTAGTAGAGACAGGGTTTCACCATGTTGGCCGGGACGGTCTCCATCTCTTGACCTCATGATCCACCCCCTTGGCCTCCCAAAGTGCTGGGATTACAGGTGTGAGCCTCCGCGCCCAGCCTGGGCCTTTCTTCTTAGGATACTAATCCCACTCTAGAGGGTTCCACCTACAAGATCTACTCACCTCCCGTAGCCCCACCTCCAAATACCAGCACACTGAAAATTAAAGCGTCAACACACCAATTTGGGGGAGACACAAACATTCAGAGCCTAGCACAGAGCTATGCCTCCTGTCCTGTAACTGAACTTAAATCCCCGACTTGCCTGGGGTAGAGTGACACATCGCTTCTACACAGCTGAGCTGCTTCGGAGCTTTTGGCTTGTCCATCATTTCCAGCTCAGGTACTGGGCCTGGGCCATACCCCAGTCCCCCCACCCACCCTGCAGCTTACACAGTGCTGTGCATTGACAACCCGGCCTGTCCCCTGCTGGCCCCATTCTCTCCGCTGTGGCCCACCCTGGTCTTGGGACATAGCTGACACACGGTGCACAGCCTGCAAGGCCTCTATAGAAATGAGCTCCTTTGCCTCCACCCTCAATGCACTGCGTTATTCAATCCTCCCAATGTCTTGCAGGATTCCTGTTGCTTCTGTTCCTCCTAGTTTGAGGTTGTTGTTGTTTTTTCAAACCTTCAACACATGTCTAAATTCTGTTACCTTTAGGGTTCCTTAAATTGCTGTGGGAAGAAAGTCCTGGCCCTAGTTTCTAGGACAGTCTATTTGAGCCCAAGGTCAAATGTGGATTCTGGTTCTGCACCATGGAATAAGGTCCTGTAGTCCCGTAAACTTGCTGTTGCAGGGGCTCAAGGCTTTTGCAGATAGAAGCAGGCGTCTCCTTTGAGCTACCTGGGTGGGAGGTGGGAGAATCAAAGACCCCCTCTTGAGAAAGATTGTGAGGCCTGCATGGTCCAGCCAGGCAGGGGAGCGGCTGCTGGGGTAGGGCGCCAAGTATTTCACCACCTGGCCTGTGTCTTTCTTGGGCTATTCACTTCATTATTTTAAGTGTTAAAGATTTTACTTTCTTTAATTTGGGATAGTGAATGCACTCATATTTCAAATATTAAATCATACAAAAAGATGTGATTAGAAAGAAGTTCATCCCCACCTTGCTTCCTTACCCCTCCCTAGTTCCTATTTTCCCATATGTAGTTACATTTCTTCCCTGCTATATAAACCTTTTTTTTTTTTTTTTTTTTTTTTTGACGGAGTCTCACTCTGCCACCCAGGCTGGAATGCACTGGCGTAATCCCGGCTCACTGCAGCCTCTGCCACCTGGGTTCAAGCAATTCTCCTGCCTCAGCCTCCTGAGTAGCTGGGAGTACAGGCGTGTGCCACCACACCCAGCTAATTTATTTTTATTTTTTGACACGGAGTCTCACTCTGTTGCCCAGGCTGGAGTGCAGTGACGTGGTCTCGGCTCACTGCAGCCTCTGCCTCCCAAGTAGCTGGGATTACAGGCACCCACCACCATGCCTAGCTAACTTTTTTATTTTTACTAGAGACAGGGTTTCACCATATTGGCCAGGCTGGTCTCAAACTCCTGACCTTGTGATCTGCCCACCTCAGCCTCCTCAGCTAATTTTTGTATTTTTAGTAGAGACGGAGTTTCACCATGTTGGCCAGGCTGGTCTCGAACTTCTGACCTCAAGTGATCTGCCTGCCTCAGACTCCCAAATTGCTGGGATTACAGGCGTGATCCACCATGCCCAGCAGAGCTTACTTTTTCAGTCTATTTTCTCTCTCATTCAGAGTGGGACATTTCTATTGTCCTATGGTTGTGTAAGGATTCCCTCCTCTGTCCCCTTCGTTCTGCTTTAAGACTCTCTAGTTTTGTTTTTCTTTTAGTTTTTGGTTACTGTATTTTTCCAATAGAAAGTTCTAAAATTCCCCTTTGGTTCTTCTTTGTATCTTCTATTTCTTGGTTTAGACTTTCTATTTGTTTGCTGAGACTTCCTATTTTTATCACTTGTTTCAAATTTGTTCACGATTTCTCACCATTTTGTGATAACTGCTTTACTGTCATTCTCAGATCATTATACCATTTCTGTAAACTCGGTGTTGACATCTAATGATGTTTTAAATTCAGTCTGAGTCCTTCCTGGTTCTTGGCGTGCTAGAGGATATTTTCATTGGAACTGGGGTGCTTGGGGTATGATGTTACGAGACTCTAGACCTGATGGTAGTCTGGGCCCCCAACAAGGCTTCCTCGGGCACCATGAGCAGGAGCCTGTTTGCTGGTCATGGTGAAAGTTCTGAAGCTCTGCCACCACCCAGTGGGGGGGCGGAAATAGCACATTGTGAGAGGTGCATGGCTGTTTCTAGAAAAATGTCCTCTTCCTCAATCATGGGCCTGTTTCCACAGTCCTGGCCAACAGACCTTTGATTGTGGGTCTTCTCCAAGCTGTGCACAGTGGTACATGCTGAGGCCAAAAGCAGAGGAAGCGTTTCATGGTTGTGGAAAGAGTGTTTGGCCCTAGAACCCGCCATACCTGAGGTTCATCAGTCATGTGACAAGGAACAGGTGGCTCATCCTCTTTGGATCCAATTTTCCTTATATGTAAAATGGGAAATAAAAGAAAAAAACTTCTGATTTTTCAAGGTTTCCATATGGGTCAAACAGCATTAGGTGTGTAAAATGTCTGGCCCTGTACCCAAAAGAATGTTAATAGCAAATCAAAAATCACTGTTACTGTTTCATGGACAGGAGACCCAACATTATAGTGTCATAATGGGTCCCTAGATTTCAGGCACACCTAAGTTAACAGAGACACCTCAAGGAGAGAGGATTGAGGGAACATACGCCTCCCAAATCAAGCCCCTCGAGGATATTTCTGTGGTGTTTGGATGCAGTTTCTGTCTTGCTAGGCTGCCCCGTTCCTAGTCGTTTGGCTGGAGGGAGCAGGATTTTCTTGCGGCTTTTTTTCTCCATGTTCATTGATGTTCCTGGGTTGCCAGCTTTTCCATCATCCAGTCTTGGACGTACTCGGCATGAAGAAAACCCAGGGGACTCGACCCGCATGCTTCCTCACATCCAGAGGTCCCCAGCCAGCCTGCCTTCTTCTCTCCACTTTTCAGAGTCTCCCCGTGTCTGTTTTATATCTAATATCTGGGGTGTTAATTGTACTTAATGGAGAGAATAGGGAAAAGAATGTCTACTCCATCTTCCAGAAGGGAGAGTCCCTGGCAGGAGCTATTTGTGCAGTTCTGTGTTGAGTTTGGCTTTTTTGTGTTTTTGTTGGTTGTTGTTGTTACGGGGGGCATGTATTGCTCTTATAGTTAAATAAAGTATATTCGTACAGTTGTTCCACCCACCCCAGCCCAAAAGTACCTCTGTGTATCAAAACATTTACTGGTTTTCTCCTGGGCATAGTCCTATGCATAGTCTCCCCTGGAAAATGAGAGTAAAGCCATCCTCTGCGGGGTATTTGCTGTTTGGAATTGAAGACATCCCTAGATATCCCCTTCCAACTTTAATTACAGCATTATAATTGAACATTTTAATTAAAAGCCAGCCTTGCTTAACAAGTGCTTTCCGTGGCTGGATGTGAACAGCTCCACATCTGTGGTGAGCCTCCTTTCCTTCTCCAGCAGCTCCGACACGGCTTCACCGGCTTCACCTGTGTGGCCTCCTGGGCTCAGACCCTCCCTCAGCACTTAGTCACCTCAAGGCATTCTAAATTGTAAACTTCTGGCCCAAATAAAGGAAAGCAGATGCCTTAGCCCTCAAGAATAGCACCAGCAATGGAGCACCATGGGGTGTGTGTGTGTATGTGTGTGTGTGTGGTGTGAGGTTGTGTGTTTAAAAACTGTGGGCAGGTATAGAATTCTTGAAGCCAGTGTTTCCCACTGGCAGTGTTGCCTATTGCCCCAGGGCCTTCCACAAGGGCCCTCATGGCTCCCACTGTGGATGTAACTTTGTGCAGACAGAGCACAATGGCCAACTATAGACACATCAGCAGAACTTTCCTGTTGAATGAGATACGGCCAAACTACTAAGCCCCTTCCAGGAGTTAGGGCTCGTGGCTAGATACCTTAGAAAACAGGCCATGAAGAAGATGCGGTTCCATCCTCGAGGGGTTTGGTTTGGGAGGAGTATCTTCCCTCAATCCTCTCTTCTTGAGGTGTCCCTGTTAACTTAGGTGTGCCTGAAATCTAGGGACCCATAATGAGGCTATAATCTTGGGTCTCCTGTCAATTAATCTATAATTAAGGGCAGTTCCCATGTGCCGTCCGTGAAACAGTAACAATGATTGTTGATTTGTTATTAACATTCTTTTGGGTAAAGGGCCAGACATTTTACACACCTAATGCTGTTTGATCCATATGGAAACCTTGAAAAATCAGAAGTTTTTTTTCTTTTACTTCCCATTTTACATGTAAGGAAATTGGGATCCAAAGAGGATGAGCTACCTGTTCCTTGTCACATGGCTGGTCAACTTTAGGTATGGCGGGTTCTAGGGCCAAACACTCTTTCCACAACCATGAAACGCTTCCTCTGCTTTTGGCCTCAGCATGTACCACTGTGCACAGCTTTGAGAAGACCCTCAGTTAAAGGTCTGTTGGCCAGGACTGTGGAAACAGGTCCACGATTGAGGAAAAGGACATTTTTCTAGAAACAGCCATGCACCTCTCACAATGTACTATTTCACCTATAAATGAGCCATTTGACATGTTTCTTATTATATTAGTAATGTATATTCATAAAATGATGCAAGTATGAAGATAAACAAATAGAATAAAATAAATGCTAACCATTTTTTTCAGAAATAGTCACATTCATGGGTATACCAGTTACCTATTAGGCTTAAAATTATACTTATTTAAAAAAAATCCAAGGGCTAAAATAGCAATTGTTTTATTATGTCTCACTATTTTGTGGGTCAGGAAATCGAATAGAGTTCATCTGGGAAATCCTTCTCTTCCATATGAGGCCACCCAGCTTGACTTAATAGCACTCAGGTAGCACCTGGACTGACCTGCAGTGCCCAAGGCTTCTTCAGCCACATGGCAGGGACAGCAGGAGGCTGACTCCAGTGGGCAGGGGGCCCCTCTCCCTCTGCAGGTGGACTCAAGGCTCTCCAGCAGTTGAGTTGCACATCCCTCCTGGAGGAGGGCACCAGCATCCTGATGAATGTTGCCAGTTTCAAGTTATTGTTATGATAATACACAACAGACTTCCTGAAATGTTAATGATGGGCTCCTATGTGTTGGTAGGAGCTGACTCTAGCACATCCCTGCTTCTAAGAGGCCCAGAGGAAGGGGCAATTCCTCATGAAGACTATGCCTGGAGCTGGCATCACGTCATTTCTGCTGGTCTTTATTGGTTAAAGCAGGCACAGGCCAGCTCAGATGTAAAAGGAAGGACCATAGACCCCCACATCTCAATAAGAGGGATTTCAAATGATCCACAGCTATCTTCAATGCCTTGTGTGTATGTGTATGTTTGTGTGTAAGGGTGTAAGTATATGGATGAGAGTCTGTGTGGGCTAGGGTTAGATGGCAAATACTGTTTTGTAGCCTGTTTAATGTGTCACGAGAATGAATCTTTCCATGTCAGGAAGTATTCCTTTGTAGCATTACTTTTAATATGGCAATAGTATTTCACCATCTTGCTTGACTATAATTATGTACTAATTGGTTACATTTTTTCCAATTTCCTACTCTAGCAACATTGCAGTAATGAGAAAAACCTTGGTATCATCTTGATTTCCCGTGACAGGCTGTTCCATCACCCCACCAGTCATCTCTTTGCCTGTGCTCTTTGCTGACAGTTTGCCTCTCACGATAGACCCTAAAAATGTCTTGAAATCATTTAGTGGCTTCCCCTGCAGCTAGAGAATGGACATGTGATATAGTTCGGGCCAATCAGATGACAAGCTAAGTTGACCAAGACAGTCTAGGAAAGCTGCTCCTCCATGAAAATGAAAGTTCAAATCCTCAGGGAGAAACCACCTCTTCCTCTAATCTTTGGCTCTGGCTGTGTATAAAGTGCCACTTCGAACCCTAGCAGCCACCTTGCTGTCATGAGAGGGGGCAGGGGGTCTGTATGGAGGCCCCCCTGAGCCCTGCTGTGAGAGTGCCATGAAGCCCTGGAGTTGCCTCCCACAGGCTTCTCTCTAGATAAAAACAGTCCATCTTTAGGTAGAAATCATTTTCCATGTGTTCTATGCTTGCATATTAGAGCATCCTAGTTTTTCTTACAAGAAATTCCTAGGTGAAGAAATAATAGGACAACAGAAAAGCACGTGAGATTTTAATCCTTATTGTTAATTTACTCTTGCCTTTGTTCATTTCGTTACAGGCTCATGGACATAAATTTTGCTGTATTTTTGCTTATGTAAAACATTGGTGTCAATTTAATGGGCAAAATAGTGGTGTCTCATTTACATTTGTGTTTTTATTACAAAGCATTTGAAGTGCTTATTAGTTATCTGTATTTCTTGTGATAGGAATTACCCGTGCATATTCTTTATGCATATTTCTGTATTGAAGTCTTTGTCTTTTTAATGCTCACTCAGACCTCTTTAAGTTTGTAGAAGAGTAACCCAGTTCTATTTGATCGAAAGTTTTTCCTGAGTTAAACTTTGGTTCTTAATTTTGTTTATAGTAATTTTTATGTGTGAATGTAGAAAATGTTTACATAATCAAATCAGCCCTTTCCCTCTTCTGGTTTCTATTTCAGAAGTGCCTCTCCCGGGATTATGGAAATATTTACTTCTGCATTTTTTTAATACGTCTATGATTATAATCTATTAAAGATGCAAGCCTTTAATGCCCTTGGAATTTATGCTGGTGCGCACCTAGCTTCACTTTCTTTCCCAGCTGTTCAGCAGTGCTGTCAAGCACGTTGAGTTTTGTGATACATCCTTTCTCCACTTAGGACCTGCCTCACACTTTGTGGATTGCTCCTGCTCCTGCTTCCAGTCATTTCTTGACTCTTTAACATTATCAAACCGGTTATGACATTAGCGACTAACCATGGCCAATGTTGATGAAAATGGCCTGCTGAAATTGTATATGTCTAACCATTCCCCATTGGGAAACAAAAGAGCTCTACTACATCAGTGTGTGTGTTTCTAAAGTGCAGCCTGCCCACATCTGGGTGGTGACGTTGCCTTGTAGTACCAGATGGCATTTTCTTTATTGACTGGGTGATCCTTGACCTCAGTCATAAGAAATGGATAGGGAATTGTGAAAACGTATCCATATTTCATGAGGAGATGAGAAGTCAACACTCTTCCCTGTGTTCACCTATTCCTGTCCCAAACATACACTTTTGCCTGTCTTTTGCCCAGATGTCGTGGAGTTCGGGATTGAGGTATAGACCAGTAACTGCAGAAACAGGCTGTTGAAAAGAAGAGAATATCAACTATCCCCTCTTATAAGGGGGTACTTTAAGGTAATGAAACAAGTCACTTATAACTAAAATACTTTTTTTTTTTTTTTTGAGATAGAGTCTCGCCTTATTGCGAGACTGGAGTGCAGTGGCATGATCTTAGCTCACTGCAACCTCCGCCTCCCGGGTTTGAGCAATTCTCCTGCCTCAGCCTCCTAAATAGCTGGGACTACAGGTGCATGCCACCATGCCTAGCTACTTTTTGTATTTTTAGTAGAGACAGGGTTTCAGCTTGTTGACCAGGATGGTCTCGATCTCTCGACCTCGCCATCAGCCCAACTCAGCCTCCCAAAGTGCTGGGATTACAGGCATGAGCCACCTCGCCTGGCCAACTAAAATATTTTTATGTACAGATCCTGTGTTCCAATAACATACCTTACTCTGTGTTGATAAGGAAAGTGTCTCATGTTCTGTGGTCTGGCATGGACTCCATTGTGCATAAAGAGAAAAGGACTCTCTCCATACTGAGATCTTGTTTTGTTTTCTACAGAGTTGGATATTTCCTATTCGAAATGTAAGCTTCTGTGCTTTGTGGTGTTTTAGTGACATCCAGTCATATAGTGTAATGTAGTGTAGTGTAGTGTAGTGAAATTCATCCAGTGTAATGTAGTGTGGTATAGCGAAACATGTTTTAAGTAATGGCAAAAAGTCATAAAATGTGAAAAATGTAGGAAATACTGATCTTTTATAAAATTTACCTATTAATCACTTGAGATATAGCTTAAGGTAAAGTCACTAAAGTTTTTTAGCCTTTGTCTTTTCTTGCCCTTATCAGAGCTCCTCCATGTGGTTTAACACAAGTGCTTCCATGCAAGTGCAATGCCTAAAGGTAACCATGAGGCAGGGTCTCATTTCTCTACGATGATGCTTTCCAGCTGGATCCAATAAAAAAAGAAACACAACATCTCATCACAGAGTCCTTTTGTCCTCTGTGTGGGATTTTTTGCTGGAGCTGACTGCATTTGCCCTTTTTGCTCAGTTATTATTGAAATCCATGCATGTCACTTTCTACCATTTATTAAGAAA